>NC_053448.1:53247977-53847977 GCF_007990345.1 Gossypium hirsutum
CCATTGCTTTCTGCTTGAAGTTTCACCTTAAGAACATAAAACAGGATTTCATTGTTATTCTCTGACAAAAGATCTTTCAGAAACTATTATATGCAGTTTCTTGGTATATGCTATTCGGATTATGCTGCATAAGCACATATATATTTAGTTTTTCAATGTTTTCTTATATGTGGAGTGATCATTGAGGAATCATATTCGGATATAGTACGACATGGGTGTACTAAGAATCGGAGCAAAATTCGTTACCTGCAGTTTCGATTTCCTTGCTGGAATATCGCATGGTTACTCTATCCGAACTCCGAACCCCGGTATGGTATCTTGTGCAGATCTCCGTATCTTGATCCTATGTGCGCTTCGTCTTCTACGAGCGAGTTGATAGTGTATGCAGCGGCTGCCACTCCAACGGCCAACTCCGTGTTGTAGTCGTCGTTCATTTGCCAGGAAAACTGTCTCTGCTACCTACAAAAGCCAGCAATTGAATCATCATTGCCGCATGATTTATTATTAGTACCAGCTTCTACTTTCAGGTTAGACATTGCTCAAAGTTTTTTCTAATAACACTTTCTTATATAAATTTATAAAACAGCAATAATGTTCTGAAATAAAACCTTGGCATAAATCTTTATCTTGTAATTTTAGATATAATACAGACATAAAATAGATATATGAACATACTAAAATCACGAGCATATCAAAAACTTATATAAATTTATAAAACCTTTAACTACAATTATGTCATAAAAAGAAACACGAATGGTAACAGAATTTTCCACAATAATGCTAAAAACTTGTTTGTATCAAAATTGGAGGTACTTACCTTGCTCCGTTGCCGGATTAAAAGTTTTCAATTATGCAAAATCTAAGAACCCAAATTCTTGTCTGATTCTCCATCATTTTCTTGCATTTGGAAACTATTTGTTTGGAATAAAGAGCTTGGAGATGAAGAAAGACCTGTGGTGTTTTTAGCCATGATTCTTCAAAAGGATGGCACAATGTAGAGGATATCTGTATTTTTTTTTTTGTTCAGCCTTTGATGAAAGTAAAGAATCTCTAAATGTCTGCAGGTTGCCTACAAGTTTCCATTTTCAATTCCTCCTTTTCTCTCTACTGAAGACATCCTTTTTTTTTTTATATAAATAGGTAAAATGGAAGGTTTACTTGTAAGTTGAAAGTTGCAAAAGATGTGAATGGAAATCTGGAATCAAGGAAAAAAGAGGACCAAACCCCTCTAATGAAAATTCTCCTTGAATGGAAAGGTTGTGTTATCTCTCATGGATATACCAATTGCAAAGGCCCACCTGCACAAGATCAATCACCGTTGCTTTCCATGATTAAGGAACTCATGCAACTCCAAACAGTGTTGTGAAGTTTGGAATAAGATCATATTGATAATTACATCTCATGTTGTTTGATCCAAGCAAGAATCTTGCTTTGTCCTTCGGCTTCTTAATCCTTAAATAAGGTTTATTTAAAAAAAATCAACTTGATCCCACCCGAATTACAAATTAGTAATGAAATATTTTTATTCTATTTAACGTAAAAAAAGATAAAGAGGAAAAGAATAGGAATAGTTCACTGAGCTTGTGTAGGATAGTGGAACATTTACCCCCCCCCATGGAATTACATATTGATACTTCTATTTTGGTCTGTTTCTGCAGTTTCTACAGTGTAGAGAGCCAGAATGGAACATGGTATCGTTTCCAGGCAGAGTAGTAGTGAAGACATTTGCTCTTTAGTGTTTACTAGAGCAGCTTTATGTTTGCTAATAATATTTAGTAATGCTACGATATATATTGTATTATATTATTTAGGGCTTCCTCATTGGGCTTAATGTAGCTTTAGCGACAGAATTACCATTCAATTGGATTCACGGCGGGTCAATTTAACGCGATCTTTTAAAGGGTACTGTTTTTTCCTTTTCTATTATCATGTAGTTGAAATATTAAATTTTAGTATTACATTATCGTTTTGTTATAATGGTCATTTTACTATTAGATCTGTTACCTCTCAAACGGCAGTTTAACGTGACGGTTAAAATAAGTTTTAAATGCCAACGTTAATGTCCAAACTAAGATAAATAAAATTTAATTTTTTTATGAAAGTAGAATACAAAATTTTACCCTAAAATTCAATTTTCTCCAATTTGAAAAAAACAACAGTTGGTTTTTTTTTATTACCATCAGAGGAGCAAAAAACGGAGAAAAAAGAAAAAGAAATGAATGTACCAACCTCTATTCCTGCTTACTATATGGTTGCCCACACTACGCAAATAAACAAAGATGAAGCATGTCATTTTTATTTGTCACATATTACGAAAAAATATGAAAAGATAGACTACCTTTTTGCAAAAAAAAAATCATAATATCTGAACCCCAAACCCAAGTAAAAAAAAAAAAAAAAATACTTACAGTAATCAATGCTGGACCCTTCATTGAATCGATTATTTGTTCTTCCATTTTGAATAAAAAATAAACTGATTGATGGAGCACTCAATTTTGATTTCTACTGTTTCAAATCAAAAAAATGACTATAAAAATGGATGGTTTTTTCAATCAAAATGGAAATAAAACTAAAAGAAAGTTTTTTTTTCGAGCTCAAGGATTAATGTGATGCATTGGTTTTGATTATTTTAGGAAATCAAATTAACATTTTTCCTTAAATAATTTAGAAAATATTAATTAATTTAATTTAAAAAAATCAATTTAGCTTACTTGGTTAGAAATATATTGACATTTAAAACCATTTTAATTGCCATATTAGACTGTCGTTTGGGAGGTAATAGACCTTAACAGTAGAGTGATCATTTCGTAACAAATCAATAACGTAAGTGATTAAAATATAACATTTCAAAATAAATAAGTTTATTTTTTTTTTCTAAATAAAATTATTTTTTAAAATAACATTTTAATTTGAAGTTTAAACTCTAATAAATATTAATAAATTTAAGAGTTTGAACGAATCATTCAAATTGAATGATAAAAGTCAATTAAGTAATAAAAATATACCCTTTTTCTTTGATTTTTTTGGGGAAAAAAATTTGGTAATATATATTGACATTTATGAGATTGTTGATTCAAAGTTGGAGAGATCCGTGCTTATCTTGGCTTTCGGGGGACCACATTTATTTTATTTATCATTAAATTACCAACTCGTGATAATTTCTATTTATTTTGGGTAGAAATTTTAATTTTATTTAAAATTTTAGTAGTTCATTTAAGTTTTTTAATATATTGTAGATAATGCAGGAATATTTGAAGTTGAAATTATTTTTTTTATTTATAATTAAAAAAATATAAAAAGTTATAAAAAAAACTATATAATAAAACATATAATAATTTATTTTATCCTTTACATTTATATAATTAACATATTTAAATACACTTCCGTACACTATTTGCTGATTTTTATCTCAGGGTCTTCGACAAGTCCAACCCTAAATTTAAATTATGAGAATTATTGTTTGCGTTTAAATTTAATTTTAAATTATTATATTATTTTGAAAGAACAAAACTTTCAACTGACCGACCGAGACATGGAAATAAAAAATTGTCCTCTATTATTTATATGTTTTTTACTAAAGAATTATATCTCACATGTAAAAGTTATCTGTAAGAATGTTTTTTGCAGTAATAAGACACGATGCTTAATTAAAATAACATTTTACAAATCTTTAAAATATATATAGATGAAGATGATCATGTGATGATGACCACATTTCTTCTTTCTATTATTATTTATTATTATTATTATTAAGGTAAATGGTACTTAAATAGTGTAAAATACATTTTACTTGATTTCAAGAATGTGCATTTATACTTTTGAAGAAAATCGCTTAAATATATTACTAACTAAATTTTAAATAAAATAAAATAAATATCATTATTGTTTATTTAGTATATTCGCTTCTTTTTTTTAATTACAAATTAATGAAAATTTAATTATATATAATAGTATTGGGTTGTCAATGTAAGAAGTATTTATGAATTGAGAAGAACTATTAAAAAAATAATATAATCAGAATTATAAAGAATATTAAAAAATTATATTTAATTTAGTTATATGTCAAATCTTGAGATAAATTCATTAAATTCTTTCATGTAAAATTAACTAATTACCATTATTTTAAAGGTTTTAATAAAAATAATTAAAATACAAAATATCTCAAAGTTAATATAATTAAATTTAACATATATTTATAAAAAAACATTAAACAAAAACAAAAATTAAAAGAGAAGATAAATAAGATATATAAATTTATTTTGGTATAAAGTATGAATATTATAATTATTTGAATGTATTTTTATAATTATAATTGTAATTGCATAATAATATAAAATTATATAACTAAATTTATTAAAATTAATTTTTTTTAAATTTAGAAAATCAATCAAATGGATCATAATTTCTGAAATATCTACATACACATGAAAAAACTCATATCATACAAACATTGACTCTTATCGAAAACTACAAAAATTGTGGAAGAAATTCATAACTAAAATTTTCACTAATAAAAATAAAAAATTGAAGGAAATGATTACACCCAAAGCCGACATTTTAGTTATTTAGATTAAGTGCGCAACTTGTAATTCGGTGGAAGGGACATTTTTTTTGTCAAAAGAGGGAAAGGGATCCCCCTTCCTAATTGGAGGATGATTTCACTTTTATTCATGAATAAAAGAAATTAACTTTATAACAAATTAAAGACTATGACCTCCAAACAAAATAGGTGACTTATTATATAATAATTATTAGAGAAATATATATACATAAAGACCGCGTTCCGATTTGGTGAACTATTTTCCAGTATAAGTAAAGTTGGTTAAGGCTTACTTCAACTTAAACCACTAAACTTCTTCCACACAACACTGGCGAATCTAGAACATTAAAAGCTCTCATATCCCACTTTATGTATATTATTTTTAGTGAATTATAAGAGAATAAGTTTTAACAATAAACGATATCCCGATTAAATCAACCATGCTAAAGCACCAACACGAAATAATGAGTTTTTGGAAATTTTATATATATTTTATTAATTAATTAATTTTACATAATCTGGTGATTCTGGTCTGCCCTCAGCTACCCCACTATATGAATGCTTAAAAGCTTTCAGGTGAACTCAAAAATGAAGAACAAATTACTGCTTTTTATTTGCAAGTGTGGTTATGTTTCTTTAACATGAATTTTGAAGCTTAGGCCGACAAATATGAGTCCCCCCCATTCCACCAAACATGTTATTCTTGTCTTCAGAACAAAAGAACAACACCACTAGCCAAAGCCTGAACAGATCGAGCTTTCTATTTGGCTAAACCAAGACTTAGCTTGTTCCATACTGTTGGTGGGTCTGTTTGTTTCCAAAGATAACTTCACTGGCATTTTCTCTGTTGCTTTTTCCAATGGCATGTTTTCTGTCTTTTCTTTTGGAGAGTTACTTCTTTCTGGGTTTTTATTTCTATTTGGGGGTTCTTTGGATAGCTCTGCCATTGTTTATGCCTATCGGAATGTGTTCTTTGTTTTGTTTTTCTTTTCAATGCGGTTACTTTAATGTGTGAAATTTGAAACTTAGATTGCTTTTCTGGATCTGCTACTTCTTTATTTCTGTTCCATTCTTAGGCATATATGTTTTTATGTGTTAAGGATGATACATGAGACTGATATATTGTATATGTTATGTATTATTCACCTCATTACCTTTGCAAGGATTAAAGATTGTTGAAACTGATATTGGAAATATAATTCTCTAAGTCGGAATTTGCCAGTCAAATAGGTAGAACGAACAGCTGACCAAGGTCTTAAGAATGATTTCTTACAGTTATAATAACCTGGAAGACAGGTGATAACTGTGTAGTTTAGGGAACAACTGCTGGTCGAAACTTGAAGTTTCGCCTTTTTTTGTTGTTCAAAATTTAATTTTTGATTTCATCATTCATACAGAATCCACATAGATGTTCAGTTTCTGATACAATCTTATATCGTGATCGTAGTTAACATAATAGTTATACAGTAAGGTGGAAGTGAGGTGAGGCCCTTACAATCGATTTACAGAATGGAACTGTGCTCGGTTGGTTCTTACTGTGGCTCGATTCCTGCCATTTTTGCTCAAGATATTGTCATGGATCGATTGTATTGATGAACTATGACTGTTGCTCAAACTGTGAAACTTCGTCTGTGCTACGATCGACTGGTGGCCTCATGATAAGTGTAATTACGACCAGTGTCCATGGCACAACATCGTAATGAATCTGGTGAGGCTTAGAAACTATCTTTTTCATAATAATAAATGATTTTCTTTGAATTTGTCAATTCACTTCTCAGAAACGAAACCTTATGTAAGAGTTCATCTGTTGGTTTGTTTTAACAGAACTTGTCTCATCCTTTCCTCAAAGCTATCCAGGTTTGTATTCTTCTCAGTATGATACGCTTTATCAAATGTTTCTCGGCTAGGTGAGTGTCGGATTCGGTTCATGTCTGGCACTGATGTTCATCTTCTTTGAGTATTCATGTATTGGAGGTCATATCTCCATACCTCTGTCCGGATATGTGTCGACATAAGGACTTGATGAAGAGTCGAAGTGATGTTTTTATCAGTACGTTGTTGAATTTTTACTTCCCAAGCTGATACTACTGTATGTTCCTCACTTTTTAGCTTTCACCGTTGAGGATAAGATTGAGGCCTCTTTGCAAGATCAAGTGTTGTATGATGTTGGGAATTTAAAGTCCCCTGTCATCATTCCAAAAATGAAAGACGATTGTTTGGTTTCAAGGATGCTTACACATGGAGAGGTTGGGATGAACTGAACCGTTCTTCAAAGAACCAGGTAAGATTCTCGCATTTCAATACTGTTATCCCTCTTCTCCAAAGGAAACATGTTCACCTTGCCGAACAGGCTTATATGGTTGAGTTTGATTAGCTAAGGCTCGCAATGTTTCCAAGTTTTTGATGGATTCGATACTCACTTGAATCTCACACTCGCAGTGCATGGTACATTCCGGCCTGAATGCTCTCCATGGGAGACATAAAATAAAGAGAGCCTTGGGAGGGATTGGACTCTAGAATGCGCAGTTTTATGAAGTACCCATTCAAGGTACGATAGATTCATGGGAATCGTGAGAATCATAGACGAAGCCTTTACAATTAATATCCGTACTTTCTTTCTTCTCGCCTCTATGTTGCATTTTTTTTAGGTAATAGTTGAGCGAAAATATGTGCACATGTTCATGCCGACAGTATGAAAGACTTGTCAACCTAAGGAAAATCATAAATGATTATACAAAGGCTCGCAATCTAAACCATCACTCATAGCTCCGGAGATTCTATGACGAAGAGTGGTTGTCAAGCTTCTTCAGACTCGGGCTTTGGTGTAATCGATGTCATGAGCCATCATATGTACATTTGGGTGCAGGTGTGTTCGGATATACCAAGTGTTGAATGCATGGATGCATTACATTTATCCAGCCTACGTTTAATGCTTAATCCCAGTTTTATTTCAGGTGTTGATCCGAAACTGTTAGTAAAATATTGAATCCGACCACTTAAATAAGCAGCATACACTTTCGGTAATCTCACACACATCATCCGGAGGCACGTCCTTGGACTTCTGCATGGGTTGGAGAGTCTGGTGGGCTTAAACAGCGGTGGTGCTCATGTTCCAATACATTCGTCACAGCTTCTGGTAATCATACTTTCTCATCTGATTTAATCATCAAGTTTAACGCTAATATATGTTATGTATGAATACTTTTCCTTTCTCTTGTACATACATCAGGTATTTAGATCAGCTCGGAATGGCATCAAAATACCATACTAAAGTATATTGTAGGCAAACACTAATTGGTGGCAACTATGGTCTTCTCAATGCGACAACATTTGTCCGAACCCTGATTATTACAGGCAAGAACTAGAGATTTAAATTTCTTTATCTGCGCTTTGCTTGTCTATCATTTAAATGTTTGATCAAATTGAAGGATGTCGAAAACTTTTTAGTTTATGACCTGCGAACTTGTATGGAGATCCTACACCTTTTGTTTTAATGGTCTTAAACAGTGACTTCTAGGCATCGGTTAATGGTAAGTGGTTCTAAATGTCGAAAGCCATGCTTCGCCCTTTCTTCGATCTTATGCCATTGTTCGAAAGGAAGAGTAAGTCAGAAATTTTGCTTTATACCACTTATTCTTTAAATTGTTTTGCATTAATTCCATGAAACCATTCTTGAGGATGAAAATATAAGACTGTTTCATTGACTATGATCTCGCATCATGTTGCAGGCTGGTGTAACTTTACTCGTGATCAACTTGAGCAATCAGACGAATTTCATAATGAATGCTCAAAACAGCATCAATCTGAAGTTGGCTGCCAATGAACAAAACATTAGCAGGGACAGCTTCACACATAATCTTAAGAAAACATTCTCCTGGGTCGGAACCAAAGCTTCGATGATGCTCTACTCCGAGAAGAGTATCATTTAACACCAAAAGACGGATACCTTAGAAGTCAAACTATGGTTCTAAATGGCATCCTTAGAACTTACAAGCACCGGAGACATCCCATCACTAACCCCGTCCGTTAACGTGAAGTCTCCGATAACCATCTCGCCTTTGTCAATTGCATTCATATATTCCCAACTTCGAAGCTCCAGCTTGCAGGTAATTTTCCTTTTTTTATTTATAAAATATCTTACTCTAACATTAATGTCGACACATATTCAATATGATATGAGGTATGATCACTAAATGTATGAACATACCAATGTCGGACATGTATTAGTATTCAATATCGCCCAGACTCCGGCTTAGCAATAATGCAGGGTTGATTTTTTTTTTTTTCACAGAAGGGTTGAATGTGATATAGCAGAATTATTAGTTTTCTGAGCAATTGTAATTATCACTAGTTTCTGCATAATGTTGTCGATAATAAGCACAACTGTATAAATCATTGTTTTTTACTGTATTATACTGTAAAATTATATTATATGAAATTGTATGATGTTTTTACCTTAGTAGTTCGAGTGTTTTTTTATCTTCTTTAAATGGTAAGAGGTTGTATATATGAAACGATTACTGTTCATTGATGTAATATTTTAGAATAGTTCTATGCATGCCAACACGTATCCTGTCCTATACTTAACATTGTTTATGCAGTACCATGCGCGGTTTCACGTGTGACCTCGCAGGAGAGTACTCCTCCTGCAAACACTTAACACCATATGAGCTTGGTATGCAAGCTTAACATGCAGATAGTATAAAATTCGATCTAGATCCATTCAAATTGCGAGGCGATAATAGTAAGTATCATAATAAGCCTGTAAGAAATTTGAGCTAAATTTTAAATTTTGAATTTTTGATTGAGCTCAATCAATATTTACAATGAGAGGCAATATGATATAAAAATATAACAACATTTTTGTTCGATTTTGAATTGATTTTTTAATTAAAAATTAAATTAGATCCGTGACTTGTTTGTTTCAAATATTATGATAACCCAAAAAATTTCGGAGCCAATTATTATTTTTTTATTACTAAAAGAATGATATTTTTTTCATTAATTTCTTGGTTACAAAATAATAGCTACAAAAATTGAAAATTTCATAAATATAAAACGTGGTATTAGATCATTCTCCAACTTTAATTCCAGATTTGAGCTGTTTTTCCTTAAAAACACCACATACTAATACAATAAAGAACTGAGTTCATATCTACAGTACAAATATTACTGAGTTTGGATAACTAGAAATCCATGGCCATGAGATTTGATAGTAACAAGGCTTGTGTTCTTGACAGTTTTTAACTAAACCAAGAAATCTGTGTCCGAAAGTTCAAGGACCTTGTGTGCACCAATGGGGTTTACGCCAGGCCGGAATGCGTTTCCTTCAATATACCTGAATTTGAAAATTAAAAGAAGTTGGATATTCATTTCATTTTTCACCTTAAACGTGTATCCGAAAGTCACCATTTTCCTTGAAAATTAAGAGGATGAAGGGGAACTCACAGTTCTTTCAAGAAAGGATGCTTGTAGAATGCATCGGGAATCCGGCCTGAGAATTGGTTATGATCCAAATACCTGTTGATTGTTGAAGTTCAAGACTAGAAGTTAAACATCGCAACAATGTATGCAATCATGCAAATAAAAACCATCCATTCCCGACCACCATTTTTCCGTAAGATTTCATCGCAATGATCACAAAAAGAACATTTCCAGAAAGAAAGGAGACTCGGTAAGAAAATAATACAGATATCCAAATGAACCTCGAGTTGAATGTGACAAAATCTTACAAATATGTCAATTTAGGAATATGGGCAAGTGCTGTTGGTATTGCTCCAGACATCTTGTTGTATGAAAGGTACCTGTAATAAGTACAAAAAAGTTTTAAGGGACTCCAAAGCTGTAAAAGAAGAAGAAATTCATGATATTACATTACTCGGACTTGGATTTCAAGTCTCGGATATGGATATATGTAGTCTAAATGTGTTTAACACAAATGTTGGACATGGATGCTTCAAGGAAAATTAGGAGTCAGAATACCAAGCATGGTACCGATTGCTTATATACATAAACACACACAGACATATATATGTTACTCTAACTTACAATATCTCCAAATTTGTCAAATTTGCCAGCTGAGCAGGAATTCCTCCAGTCAAATAATTGTTATTCAAATACCTACATTTGCAACCTTAAGAAAAACTGTGCATTTGATCGAATATGGAAAAACATAAATCATTTCATAAAACATTCAAATATTGAAATATAACTTACAAGTTACGTAGAACTGGAAAGCCTCCTTCAATACGAATAAGCTCCCTAATGGTACCGACCAAATGATTATTACCGACATCCCTGGCAAAAAAAAAAAATACCATTTAGCGCAATAATTATTAAAAAATCATCAGAGTGGTACAGAAAATGGTAGAGAGAATATTACAAGTGCCGAAGATTTTGTAAAGTGCCCAACTCTGCTGGAACTCGACCAGTGAAACGGTTTTCTTGAAGGTAGAGATAGCGAAGCTCGGGTAGATTTGCAAGCTCCCTTGGAATCTCACCCTTAAAATTGTTAAAGCTCAACGACCTGAAGAAATTTTGATTTAAATATTAAAGAACTTCCGACATGCATGTACAAACACATTCAACTATAAAAGATAGATGTCAGTGATTATAAAAAGGATACTCACAGATGGGTTAGTCTTTTCAGCTCACCGATCTCAGGAGGAAGGACATCTTGGAGTTTATTCCACCTCAAATTTCTGGCAGTTCATCAAAACATATTATCAGATTAAAGACTACAAAATTTCGATTTTACCTAAAATTTTATTTGTTGTTCTTTCATTAAAGACGAATTGCATTTCTAAATATTGGTCCAAAATCTAGATATCAGAACATGGTTAATATCCAATTATGACGCTTGAATGAACTGATGGGTGTAACATAGCAAGTAAAAATGACATGGTTAAAATACTTTACATAGCATGCTATCCTAGCCGGCATATTAAGTATATTTTGGAGCAACCACTTCAGTAACAACAATGACTTCAAAATAACAACTGGTTCACTTACAGGAAAATACAGGATATAACAGTTTTGAAGAAAAACAAGACATAGGAAGAAAACATACAACATTCTAAGTCGTCTCAGGCGTCCAATTTGGGGAGGAATTGGGCCCGTAAGCTTGTTGTTATGGAGATCCCTGCCATATTGGCAAAGTCGAGAAGGAAGAAAGACTTCCAGTTAGAACTCTCAAGTAAAATCCAGAGGCTAAAACATCTAAATGGTGACCCCTATGCTTATGATTAGTTCGTATATGTAAATTACCCTTTTCTTGTTCAGAACCAAGACTGACCACATTAAGATACTAGATGGCACATTGTTTCATCACTATTTCAGGTGATTGTAATTTATGTAAATAATTAAAAGCATAGAATGCAAGTGAGCATGTATAAAACTATAAATTACAGACATGAACTTATACAGATAAGCAAATCCACTTTAAGTTGTAGTAACGCACTGGATGCCAGTGAAATGGTCTTGGACAGTATCAGAGAGGCAAACAGAAGAAACCAAGCTTGCATCAAGCTTTCAAGTTATTGACCCAATGTTTTTTCTCCATTTTTTTTCCCCACACCTTACAACAACAAAGAAGTGAACAGGTTGCTTATTCACTCATACACATTTAATGCCAAATTCATCTGCATGGTCTACAGACCAAGAACAGGAAATGGAACTCCAAAAACTCAAGTAAATGCAATATTCTAACTAGTAGAGGACTCCAAGAGAGCTTGTGGAGACTATATTGTAATTTGAAAGATTTGGTTTACAGGGGATTATATCGCTATTTTGAAGCATGGATTAAAAAATAAACAACAAAGAAAAGGTTTTATGGACCTTACGAAAACAAATATTTTAGCTTATTAGGCAAGAAAGAGAGAACTTACAGCCTTGTTAAATCCAACAAATTAGTTACGGCAATAGGAAAAGGACCAACAATTGATACTGCATAGACTTCCCTGTAAGAGAAAACGGTCATAATCACAAGCTAGTGTCAGAGTCAATACAAATTGATAGAACTAGATACAATATTCAGTCAACACAGAACATAATCACTTGAGTGTCTTTGCCCTAGCCCCTAAAATAAGTAAGTTGGAGTAAAAACGAGAAAGCAAAAAGCGTCGGACTTCAATCATAACAGAAAAGAACTCACTTGTGTATCTTCCTGATAAACCAGAAAATAAAGATGTATAGAACAGTTGGAATAAAACATAGAATGAAGCAAAAGGCGTTTGCAATGTTCATTAGGTTGCACTCATGAAGCAAAATCCTTCCCTTTCTCTAACAACCATATTAAGCATTTTATTGAGGACTCCAACTCTTCGTTTTTCTTTAAGTACCCATATTAATCACCCATGTCCAGCGCATACCCATACATGGGTATGGGGATATAACCCTCCAAATACATGGAAAAACATAAAATATAATTTAACCACACTCATTTCAGACACATACATGTATCCGACAGTCAGATGCAAAGTCCAAGTAACTTAAGGCAGCAATGATACTTACAATTCAGTAACAACTCGATAGTCTCCTTGAGTAGAACATGTTACACCAGACCAAGGTGGTAAATCACCATCTCCACAGGGATCATCTCCAATCCATGCATATACCACTCTCCATCCAAGTGATGCTTTTATCTCATTTAAGGCTTTTACTGCAACAAAATACAAACTATTATTCCATTGCTCCGCCACTTATATTTGTTTTACTTACTGTTCTTATGGTGATAACCTTAAAATTCATACTCAACAGTAACAGTAAACATTAGAGACATTCCTAAAAACCTCTACTCAAAAGCTTTAACCGTTCTACTTTCCAATTAGAAAACTAAGATTCATAGGTTTTTAACCAAAAAATGAAGTGTCAAAGCCATTAAACCTAGATCAATTTAAGTGCATTTATCACCTACATTGCTCTACAAAAGTTCAAGCTAAATGGATCAAAAGTTAAACTTAGTTGTCAATCTGATTCCAAAAATATTAAAAAATAAATTAATTAAAGAAGCAAAAATATCACAGATTTAATTCATAAATATGAACACAATTACTGAAAGAACCAACTTACTAAGTACTAAAACAATTTTTTCTTTTATTACAGTTCAATGAGTATAGTTCAAAGAAAAGCTTTCAGTTCTTTCTTAATTAATTCTTCCAACAGTTTCTCGGAAACCAAACAGAGCAAAAAATAAGAGAAGATCTAGAAGAAAGAGGCAAACCAAAACTTACCATCTCTCTTGAGAGTTTTGGAGTTAGCAATGGAGATTGAGAAAGCGAAAATAGAAATCAAAATCAAAGTTAGTGAGCAAAAGGATGCCATTTTTGGAGGTAAATAAACAAAGAGAGATCTAACCCCAAAGAGACTACAACTATATCTGTTCTTAATTCACCGTCTTTTCTTCTTCTATTTACACAGTAGCTTTTTACTTTTTTATCGTTGGTATTTTCAGACATGAATTGAAATCCTTAAAAAATGCCAAGTTTTTTAAAAAGAAAAAGATGAGAATTTTTAAATTTTAAATGCCAATTATTTTATCTTTGCAATTTTACTTTTGAATAATTCTTTACTGCGTTTTTTTAAATATAATTTTTGAAAGTTTTTTCTCGAAAAATTATTGATGTATTAAAAAATTTAGATTATTGAAAAAAAAAAGGAAAATAATTGATTGTTGAACCTGAGCGGTAAAACTAATTTATTTTATATCAATACCGCTTTGTATATATATAAAAAAGTAATAAAATATAATTTACGCGTTATTATTCAATTAAAAAATTATACTTTTTTCCAAAGAAAATCCAAATTTTATTTTCCATAAACAAACCCATCTGCCTCCAAATAGTATATATTTATGGTTAAATTATGCCATAAGTCTAATTATTTTTGTTAAATTTAGGTTAATTACAACATTATTATTTTAGTTACATTGCCATTAAATGAGTTTTTTATTTCAAAATGTCGCATCAATAATTTAAAAAAAATAATTATGTTAAAAATTAAACTTAAGTTTTGAAATCTGAAAAGTAAAAGGACTAAATTTCTAGAAATAAAAGTATATGGACTAAATTCTCAATTATGAAAAACATA
This sequence comes from Gossypium hirsutum, assembly GCF_007990345.1. Classification (NCBI taxonomy): domain Eukaryota; kingdom Viridiplantae; phylum Streptophyta; class Magnoliopsida; order Malvales; family Malvaceae; genus Gossypium; species Gossypium hirsutum. The sequence continues at coordinate 53,262,604 of NC_053448.1, forward strand.
GAAACTTAACTTATATATTTATATATTGTTTACCAAAAAAGTAAAGAAATCAGGCAAAAAATAAAAGATTAAATAAGAAATTCAATATAAAATATATATTTTGTTATTTTTTATTCATAAGAATATTTAAGTAACAATATTGAAAACTTCTTATTTTTGTTGTTTATCACCCAATTTCTAATTTTAAATTCAAAATAATAAATTTACTTTTCTCCTTAAAAATCCCATCTCCATAGTTAAATTCAATTTTCAAATCTTGATTAAAATAATATTTATGTAATCTATGATCATACGGTTCAGCTTAAATGACTTAATATGAATATTATATATAATTATTTTTAAAAATATAAATAAAATACATAGTAGCAGTTCCCTCCTGCTTTACGAAAATCGAAAAGTGAACCTATAATTAAAAAATAATATTTACACAATTTATGAAAATTGAAAATTTAGTTTAATTGAGTAATATTATTAATTATTGACTTCATATGCAAGAAATTAATAAAAATTAATTATTTAATAAATTATATGTTTACATGTTTATTAAGAATTGAATTTCTTTCTTAGCTTTTTAAAATATAAATATTAAATTCTGGCAAGGTAAAACCAAAAGACTAACTTTTCTATTTTAATAAAATAAAAAGATAAAGTTTATATGAATAAAATATTGAACTATGTATTTTTCGTTAGTCGACCAACTCAAGTCAAATAAATTATTTTCATCTTTTCTTAAATCAGTTAATTTTTTTATTATTTAGAAAAAAATATTTCTTAAAAATTTTTGATCTAGCTGGCCAAGCTTAAATAGTAAATTTATAAATTTAAATATCAATATAATAATATTATTCTAATAAAAACATTAGTTTGTTCAGTGATATGTGTTTCCAAATCGATTTGATTCTAAAATCGATATAAGTTTGTAGATAAAAAGTATTATGGAAGTTCTTGTACTAAAAATCGGATAGCATTTTACCTTTTCTATTTGAAAAATGGAAAAATTAATCCATGTATATATTAGATCAAAGAGTAAATTAATCATTTTGCCAAAAGTTTCATCAATTTCTATCACGAAGTAATGAGGTGATTGACGGAGCAAGTAGATAGCAATTCATGACGTGCCACGTACACCTCATGCTAGAAAAATATTAAAGAAAAAAATATAACTTTTTTAGATAATTATTTGAAAAATCACATCGAGGATGAACCTGAACAAATGGTTGTCCAAATTTAAATGAATGCAGACCATTATTTGGCCAAGTTCATCCTAAATGTAATTTTACAAATAATTATTAAATTTTGCTAAAAATAATTAAAAATATATTAAATTATTAAAAAATATTAAATTTCTCAAAACTTAATAAAAATATTCAAAAATTAATGTTAATTTAAAATAAATAAATAACCAAAATTAAAATAACCCTACCAAATTCAAAATAATAAAATCTATAATTTTTTTAGTTAGCTATAGTTATATTTATAGTAATTTAAATAACTTGTATCTCAATTATGATAATTAACTTGCAATTCAAATATTTATTATAATTTTAAATGGTTTTTAGAATTCTTAATATTTTTTTATAAAATTTTATAATGGTTTGAAAAACTATATCCAAAATTAATGGTTTGAAAAACTATGTCCAAAATTAACTTGGATAATTAAATTTGGACTACCATTTATTAAAATTCAATTTTGATGTGATTTTGTAAATAATTATTAAAAAAATTATTTATTTATTTATTTTAGTCAGCATCTACCCTTTTAATGATTTACAGAACGTGAACGATTTGTCATTAAACTCGCTCTAATAATTACTTCGGGAAAACAAAAAAACGATTTATTTTTAAGATTTTTTTATTTTTTAAAATATTTATTGCTTATTTGCTCCGTTAACCACATAATCACTTAATGTATAAATGGATGATGTGTTTAATAGAATGTTTAATTTAATATATAACAATTAATTTATTTATATTTTAATAAAAATTAAAATACAATCTAACTTTTAATATAAGAAGGTTATATTTGTATCCAAATTTTTAGCCAGGAAAATAATCCGGAATCCACAACCGGGTCCGGCCCTTTTTCCTTAGCCTTGACAGATGAAACGATGCGTAACATGATTATCGGTCAACATAGTGATAGAACAAGGGCACGGCAAAGATTCTCCCTTTTCCCCCAATACCACTCTTCTTTCGCTGAAAACTTTTAGAACATTAGAGAGAGAGAGAGAGAAGGCAAATGGCAGCGTCGGGAGTAGCAGCACCGACGAGAACGGAGGTTTTACAGCTTTACCGATCGCTTCTGCGAGTGGCGCGTCAGTTCTGCGACTACAACATAAGGGAGTACTCAAAACGGCGAACCATTGACGCGTTTCGAGACAACAAGAACCTAACCGACCCTTCCCAGCTCTCCGCCGCTTTCTCCGACGGTAAAGCTCAGCTGGAAGTCGCTAAAAGACAAGCTTTGGTTTATTCACTCTATGCTCCAAAGGTCAAAAGCATAATGGATATTAAGCCTTCTTAGAAAATATTTATCATTCCATTTTGACTTGTTCCCTTAGAGAAATAAAAAGGAGTAAACTGCGATTCATTGAGATAAATATTGAATTTTATACTGTCTGAAGTGAATTTTGTTATGTATACACTGTTTTGGATAAATGCCATGTAGGGTTTTGTTTGTTTCATACTATATGTGGAAATTTCTTTTTCTTTCTAGGCTTTTTCTTATTGAACTTGATGATTCTTTTAGCTGCTAGATTAGTAAATTTTTTGCACTATTTCGGTGAATGATAATCTGGGTTTTCTGGTTGTGTGGTAGAACTCGAATAGATTTGCAAATTGGAAGTATCCTCTTAGTTAGATTTGTTATAAGAAAGTAGGAAATTCGGAAATCATTTTCCAGAAGTCATTTTTACAAGTCTTTTTACACAAAATAAACAGGACCCTTCCTTTGATAATTGATGTGTTATTCTTGTGTTTCTTGAGTTAATTGTTTATTTATCCTTGTATCATGTCAAAGCCATGTTTCAAATTTTAGTTATGAAAGTCGATATGATTCAAGTTTTTTACTTTAAAGAACTTAGTCTAAGACTGATATTAGAGTTTTAGATTATTATCTGTTACGTTAAAGTCAATTGCATTTGCTGGTATTGAATCAATGGAAGTTGTCTTGTTACTAGAAGGAAATGTCCTTGATGATATCTTTCGCGTTTTGCCTTGTTTCCCCTCCTTTAGGACAAAGCTGGAGTAGTTTTTTTAAACATGTAGACGATGGTCCTTAGATCAGGGGAATCCTTTAGTGAAGAAGTCTGTAAAAGTTAGATAGTCATTAGTTAAAAGGTTTTGAGATGTTCAATTGCATATCCTAGCTTAACTAATTATCGATGTTTTTGGAGTAACAAATGGTAGCATAGTTCTTTGGGAACAAAACTTGGATTGCTTTAACTGAACTTGTATCTAGATTAGTGAAGCTTCTATGGCTAGAAAAGAGATTAGGGTGAGTTTGAAATCATTTAAAGGCATGACTGTTGTCCGGTAATCTTTTTTCATGCTTGATATTAGCAATGGGTAACAAACGGGAAACTGAGCAGATTTAGGTACCCCATAGACAATGTCAACTCTAGATTCTTCGATCCATGAACTCCATCGAGTTTATCAACTATTAATGTAAATTTGCTGATCACTAGGTATACTTTTCAGAGGATCCTCATTGAAGCATTTATGCCGGCAAATGACTGTCTTTGTTTACCTCAACCCTTAATTTTCTCTAAAGTTCTCATGTTTTATATTGAATACGTATCCCTCACGGGTATGGAGTGTGATCTTCATAATATAAGAGAAAACTTTAAAAGATTGAGGGTACCCGTTTTGGCACTTACCCTTGAGTCCAGATAGCATTGGTAAGCATCATGTTTCAGGAGTTTACTTATTGTGGTTTTAGACAAGGATTTTACACTACAAGGTACAGTAATTTTCTGGTCACTACCTGCATTATAAACGCAGGCACAGTTGGTTCTTACCTTTTACTTGGGACTCAGGTGAGTGTTGAATACAAGGATTTGTCCAAAACATGGGTATGATAAAGTGTTTTTCTAGGTTTTTTCATGTATTTGAAAGATCTTTGGAGGTCATATATTTATATCCATGTGTTAGACTGTTGGATGCACACGAGTACCTCAGACCAGCATGTGTTCTTACTGGCTGGAGATGAGTTTCAAGGCAAATACTATTTTGAGTGTATTCTTTTTTTATATCAAATTTAGAACAATAAATGTTTATGCGAGTTACATTTGGTTTTATATAAATTTTATTTACCTTTATTTTATGGTATTAAATTTGATCTAAGTTCGAAAATCAAAATTCAGGACCAAAAAGAATTGTTACCACCTCAATTGGTTAGTGTGCCTAGTCTAGGATTTTGCCCATCCTAGTCTTTGCAAGCGGTACATCGTATTCGTATATATTTTAACAAATCAATAATTAGCTATTTAAATTTTAACATGTTTTTCATATTATTTGTTAGTTATATTTTTCATGTTTTTCATTGTTAGACATTTAATAAACACAAAACATTATTCAACATATTTAGTAATATATTTAATTGAAGAACAGAAAAATAAATACAAAAGACAAGACGCATACTCGGTTGTGAAAGTCCATAGTTAAGCATATGATATGCCTGAAACGTAAGAGAAACATGGTAAGGTAAGGAGGCGAATATACTAATAAAATCCCCCAATATGGCTGTGTGTGAGATCACAATGACAGAAGAGTGAAACAGACATGTCGGCTTGAATCTCAAAACTGCAGTGTTACTTCCCAAGCAATCGGCGAGCTCGTTGATTTGCACCTCTCACACGGAAATTTAGCTCATCCACATCATCTTGGAGACCATTCAGACTCTTATTTTGCCTGCAATTAGGGTTTGAATTATGATTTCCGATGCTAATTAAAAATAGAAAGCTTTAGCTTGTGATATACTTGAGTACACGAAACAAACCTCTCGATTTCGGATCCCATATCGACAGCCATAACCTTCAACTCTCCCAGTAAATCGCTTAAATCGGAGAGGCCGTCATCTTGCTTTGCCTTTTCAAACTGTTTAAACAATCCCGGCAAAAAATAAATAAATAAATTGCATATTCCACAAAAAAAAATAAAGACTAATGAGTGGTTTCATGCCTTCCTTTTCGTACCTCGACTTTTTGATACGCATCCGCCGGCTCGGGGGGCGGCGTTTGTGATTTTGAATGTCTCCTTGGAACCGTATTCAATCCCAGTTTCTCCTTTTGCTCCAAGTGGCCACCTCTACTCTTAGGCAAATCATCTGCAGGCGAAGTACATACACATATGGTTCAGAAAGAAACGCAACAAAGACAGATGCAAACACAAATTCTGAGCTCACCACCAACTTCTAATTGCAGGAAATAATACATTCAGATGTTTAAATGGGGAAAAACAAAGAGATGATTCATGGAGGTGTATGGGAAGAAAATGAACCTCTTGTAATAACAGGGCCAACTATTTGTCGAGTCTTCTTCGGTTTCCAGGTTCTAGAGAACATGCCTCCAAGACTTCCCAAGAGCTTCTCGCCCTGAAATCCAAAAGAACTACCATTAACAGCATTCCTTTAATTTCATAAGATCAATCCATAAGAGGAAAAGTAGAAGATATATTGATATTTTGAAGGTCAAGAAGAGAACTTGGCAGTTAAATAGTCAATCAATCATATCTGCATATCACTTTCAAACTACGTTGCTTGGACTTGAGGGTGAGTATCGGATATCTATTTCTTCTGAACAAATGGCAATCCATCTCAATAGAACTACTTCATTTCTAGTTAAACTATTAACATTGCACCCAATTTTAGACTCACTTCCTTTCCATATATGATCAAAGATGCACAAACATGATGGCATGAATATTTTGTAGCATTGTCATCATGGCTGGGGGAACACTATTCATTCAATTCGATAAAAATGTAAACTCAAACCTCCTTAGTGATTTAATTTTAGGCGACTCCTTAGGATCATAATGGTAGCAACATGATCAGACACGGATGTCATCGTGTCTATTAAAACATAAACTGTAAGAATTTTTTTTTTCATGTTTTCGTACTCTATGGCAGTTATTTTATCATCCAGCTGAAAGTTTTGCTTTTAAAGACAAAGGACGTACCCGACTAAGGTCATGATCAATGCCAGCAGCCGTATTATGAGTCCGGGTAATCTGTTCACCCTGTTGATGTAAGGCAATCAAAGTATTGGTAGCACCTTCTCTCATTTCTTCTGCAATCTTCACACAATTGTTGACGGTCTTAGTAGTCTCCTCAGACTTGTAGAGGGCATAGTTCTCCAATTCTTGCACCGATTGGTTCTCAAGTCCGCCAGAATCACGGAAATCATTCTTATACTTGTTTCGTGATGCTGAACTTTGCCAATATGAAGAAGAAGAGTTCACTTTCCCCTCATTGTCATCAAGAGGATTGGCCCCAAAATTCGGTGGACTCAAAGTAGGTTCAGAAGAAGTCCTTCTTGAAGGTTTAAGGGTTTGCTTATTGTCAAACTCGTCATCAGAATCAAAGGGGTTGGAACGAGAAGCGGCCACACGCGCAGGATCAACTGAATTATGCTTAGCAGTCTTCAATGGAGATTTCTTTAAACCTAACATTCTTTTTAATGAATGAAAAAATCTGTCACTTGGTCAGGCAGTTGATAGGAAGAAAGGAGTCAAATGCAATGTAATCTGCAAAGCAATAAACATTAACACATTAGACGATGGCAGCAAAGAAAACTAGAGACATAAAGCAGAAATACAACAAATTTGGGTGAGTAGACAGTACACGTACATACGTACATATATACATACATATACATACTTAAATCAACCATCCATCCATTCATACATACATACACATGCACAAATGCAACAACTTCCAGAAACAAAGCTGAAAAATCAGGAAGAAGATATCCAATGAATTCAGATAAATACATATGTGTGTGTGTGGCATTTAATTCCTAGCAACATAGATAAAATAATCAGGAAGATGATGCTATTCAATTTCCCAAAACTTTCTTTTGAGAGAGGAACTTGATTAAGCAGTCTTATTTATACTTTTCCTTTCGGAAATAACATGGATGGAAAAGATTACTGCTATGTAATACTTGATAAAAAGGGGCTTACAAAAGGGATTCAAAAGGCTAAAAGCAATTTTTAAAGAAGGAAAAAAAAACTAGATTTAGAACTAGATCATAAATCACATGCAAAGTAGCATGACCAGAAAGAACACCCCATAAACTTGAGAAGAAAGGTTAAAATTTATCATCGAAGGTTAATTAAGATTTAGTTGACTTGGGGTTTTTCATCACTTCATAAGAAAAGATAAGATTCCCTCGGTTTTCACGGGAGGCAAACAAACATAGAACCAACTAAGAAACCCATCCAGCCAACATCCCCATCAAGAATTCAAGATATCAATCAAACTGCTCAAAAATTCAAAACGCGAATCATAAAAGAAAAAAAAATCCAAAATCGTTAGCATACTAGAAGAAAAAAGAGAAAAGAAAACCTGGGTTTTGTTTGTTTAACCAATAAGTTGGATTAAGAACAAGAAAGAAAACTGAAACAATCCGTATGAAAAAAAGAGGCAAAAATGAAAGAAAATAACAAAGAACCGAGGGAAGTACCTGGAAAAAAGGAGAGAAAATCAAACTGATTTTAACACCAAGGAAGTTGAAAAATACAAAAAAATGAGAGAGAAAAGAAAAGTCTTTGAAATGGATTGTCAGGGAAATGAAGAGCTTTAAAGAGAGGGAAGGAAACGCATTAAACGCGTCAGAAAATCCAAAGAGAAAGTCGTGAAAATGGAAATTGGTAAGAAAGTGGCCAATTCCATAATGTATTTATTACTATTATTTTAATTTCATGCTTCCATTTTTCTTTTTCATGTTTCAATTTCATTTTTTTTAAGGACCTTTCCCTCTCAAGAAGTCAATAATTCATTAAAGAAAAAAATTACTTTTCTATTTGTTGAACTAATCAACAAGGGATTTGATAATAAGTAAATTAAGCATCCCACCCATTTTGACCGAAACTACTCCTACCTTTTCTTTTATCAAATAAAGGGATTGATTAGAGGTTATCAAATTCAGCCTAGGTAAGAAGAATTTATCAAGTTCTACATGGTTTTGAAAAATGGTGTCTATGATATGTTTTTCTTATAGATTCTTAGTTAAAATGTATTTTGTCTAAAAAGAAGGTATTTAGGTGTTCAATGAGGTACCTATGAAGATGGTAGATGTTTTGATTGTTGATACGGTTAGTTTCGATTCCTTTGATGCAATTGTTTGATTTTATTACTCACCAAAAAAATAACTATAAGAATAAACGGGATTTATGTTGGTGCAAGAAAATAAAAAATTAATTGTTGAATTTTATTTATAAAATATGTATTTTGTATTATTTAAAATTAAATATAGAATATATTTAGATTCTTTGATAAATATAATTTTTAAATTTTGAAAGATAAAATATTTAAAGGATAATACTAAAAGAAAGAAAATAAAAATAATTTTAAAGAATTCTATATTAAGTGATAAGTTGTCTCTTATCTATTTATTATTTTTCATATTTTTCATTAAAAAAATTTAATCATGTATTTATTTTTATTGATTGTCAAATATACTTAAAAAATTAACCCGCTGAAATTATTTACTTTTTAGTTGATTTGATTTTTTTTCAATGAATTATCAAACAAACCCTTGGCCTAGTTCAAAATATTCATCTCAATCTTTTTCAATTCTATCCATATCAATAAATAATTAACTTATGCTCATTTTAGATTATCCTTAATTCTTTTTTAAATTTTAAAATATAAATATTTTATATGTTTTTTATTAAAATTTTAAATATAAATAGCATATATTTAATTTTTAAATTAACTATTATCTATCTATATTATATTTAAAGGGCTTATTAAGTTGATGTCACATTTCAGTCTCAACTTAATTAAAAAATTATTAAAAATCCTTTTCTTTTATAAAACACTAAATATTACTATGAGAATAGCTTTTGTTATTTTTTTAGCCGAAATCATGGAATGTACTCTATTCCAATGGGTAAGGATCGAACCTCCAATCTCACGACTAAAAGATGAGGCGAGCAATCACCACGCCATACTAAAAAAATGTGCTTTATAAGATTGAACTAGGCCTATCCAAAGTTTTAGTACCTACTCAGGCCCAAAGGTTCGCTCGAAATTTGGAAGAGTTTTGGCAAAAAAAATAAATAGACCCATCTAAAATATGGGTCAAGCTCGGGCTTGAACATTCAAGGTCTGAGCTAACCCGGTTTTAAGTTTGAAATATTTTATACTATGTTATTTTTATATATTTATGTAATTTATAACACATAAAACTTAAATCTAAAGTAATATACAATAGTATTATAATGTAAACATTTAAAAATATTAAGATAATTATATATAAAACTAGTTTTTTTTATCACGTGCGATACATAAAATATGTTCATATCATACTTAACTCCGGCTAAACCTGACCCATGAACACTTCTAGATTGAACCCAAAACACCATAATTTTCAATGTCTTTACTATTTCAACTAAAGCTACATCTTATTTTTAAAAAAAATTCATAGTAATATTTATTATATAATTTTTCATTCACATTGTGGGTGTGCCATAAATTTGTTATAAATAGATTATTGTAGATTTTAATTGCTATATGATACAAATTACATAATATATAAAAGTAAAATAAAATAATTATCATATTAAAAATATGGTTAAAATGAGTTGAACTCGGACCTAAAATATTAAAACTCAAACTTTATTTATATTTTAAATTGACTTAATTTTATTGTGTAAATTTATTTTTTGGTAATTTGTCCTAACCCTCCCATCAAACTTTTGTGTTTTTTAAGTTAGTTTTTTATTAAAAAAATTTGGGTGGAGTTTAGATTAAATGCAAAAAGTAAATAATTTTGTGGATAAATATCAAATTTATATATAAATTTAGTTTAATGCATAACTTGATATATTAACTTTGATTTGGTGCAATTATATACATTAAACTTAAAATTGTGGTTCGTATCTATACATGAAACGTTAATTTTGATTCAATCGTACACATTTAAAAAAAAATAAATACATTTATTTTCATATTAGATTAATATAATTGTTTGTGGATACAATATATCAATGTAAAATGGTGCTAACTCGATAATGCCATTAGTAATTTATGAAATTTTAATTAAATTAAAGTTTCATGTATAAAATTACATAAAATCAAAATTCGTATATAATTTTAATATTTATTCCTAATTTTATTCCCCATTTAATAAATTAATTTTATCGAATTCAATAAAAAAAATTAACAAAAGTTTTCTTCTATAAGTATTACATTAATTAATGGCGAATATGGTTAACAATTTACCATTTACAATTATTTTTTTAATTTTAATTTTATATGAAAAAATATAGAATATAATTAGATATTTACGTAATAATAATCAATATAAATTTACTTTTTCTTCTTTTTTATGTGTCACTATATGATTTTAATTAATTTTTTAAATATTATAATTAGTGTAGAATAATATTTTTATTTGAATTATTAAATATAATTAAAATATATTTATTTAAAAATTCAAATCATAATAAAACATTTTAACATATTCAATACACAATATAATTTTATTTTATGTAATTAACGCAAAGCAGCATTATACAAAATAATAGTCAATTAACATAATTAATATATAACAATCATTTTAATAATTCAAATATAATGTTAATAAAAAGTTTCTGAATACTTTTATAAAAACAATGAAAAAATAATATATTATAAACTAAATTCTTCACAATTAATTTTATTTTTATTTTTCCTTAATAGTCTATAAATTGATCATAACAATTTGTATATAATATAAATATAAAGTTACTCATTATATAAATAATTAAAACAAAAGTAATATAATCTCTCTTTTTTTGTTTAATGTAAATTTTAAAATAAAATAAAATAAAATAATTTTTTTTTATTTTTTATCAGATAAATTCATTTAATTAATGGCTTTCAAAAGAATCAAAATTGTTATTTTTTATAGCAGATTGAGTCTTAGTTTAGTTGGCATCGACATTATTGCTCGTACAAGAGGACGTGATTTGAGTGTACTGAAGCGCATTATTCTTTTATTTATGGGTTAGGAGGGGTTATGAAGAGTTTTAAGTATTATACTAAAAAAATATTATTTATAAGTATAGTGTCAATTTTTTATCAAGTAAAAATTTTCAACCAATTATTTAATTTATTTTGTAAAATTAAAAATCTTTTTTTATAAAATTGATAAATCTTATAAACAATAAAATATATTTAAAATGACAAAGTCAACAATATAATGAATATCAATAACCATATTGGTTAGCTCAAAAGTTTTTCCCGTTGTTTTCAAAATCGAACCGAACCAACTGAGGTAAGGTTTAGAGAAGTTGAATCGATTGATATTTGAATCAACATGAACTGGTTGAATCAAGTTAAAAGCTTTGAATCAACTGTTAAATCGATTTTTTAATATATATATTTTAATTTTTATAAATATTTTAATATGTATTTGATCGAACAGGTCAAACCAAAAATTGATGACCTGATTAGTTCGACCACTAATCTAATTTTAAAAATTTTAATTTTTCTAAACTTGTGGTTTTATATAGATAATATTTGAATGCAGTATTGATAAATTGTTATATTATTTCGATTTCTTTATCTAATCATATTAAATCATTTTGAATATAATATGCAACCAAAACATGCATTATACTATGTATGTACCCAACAAAAACAAAATGCTTAAACTCACTAAAACCTAAATCTTTCTCATTTTATTTCAAAATTCATCATACCACATAACATTTAATCCAAATTGGCCTAATGAAAGTAACTTTCTATTTTAAAAAATTAAATTGGTGATATAATAATGCCTTTTATCTGAAGCTTGGGATTAAGGAGCAAGTCGACACTTTTTTCTTCAACTTTCACATATTCCCCTATACAATTATTCGATAAAAATATTTTTTTTCTACAGTTTTGCAATGCATTCTACATGCCTCCAACTTGAATAATAGTTTTTAAGTATTTATTTTAAAATAAAAACAAATTTATTAAAGATTTTACTAATAAAATAATATCAGAATATTTATCTGCATTTTCTGTTGTTTGAATACAAGCTTTTATCATAGTTCTTTAAATCGGATTGAATCCGTTAAATCGGAAACTAATCGAGATATCAGTTTAGAAAGAAACATTGGACTCAGAAATTGCTACAGACAAACAAATTGAATTGGGTGATTGAATTTTTATAAATTTTATAGTAATTTATTTGTTCAAACCAGATAGACTGATTAAATTGATCAACTGTTAGAATCCATCTTTTTGCAAAAAGGCTAACCGTATAACTCGTCGATCAAGTTTATTGATGACGAATTTAAAGGATTTATTGTGAAAAAAAATATAATTTCAAATTAAAAGATGATATACATAAATATGCACGGTCTACATAGAAAGAAATATCGTTATAATTTTGTAACTATATATTTTTTGTTACATAACTTATTCCTTTGCGATTAAATTTGGATTATTAACATGTAAATTCAATATTCATGTTTGCATCCCATCTTGTAACTAAACTTATGGAATACAATTTGAAGAAAAATCTCTAACTTTAATGCACAAACACGGTGCGAGATCTGGCTAAAGAAAAAGAGGCACAAAAAATCCAAACTCAATCTATTCGCATTGCAATCAGAAGACATGATTAATTACTTCCGATTTTTCATTTTTCTAAAAATATTCCCATCCGATACATGTTCGGATATAGGTATAGGTATAGAAAAGAACACTTGTAAGAACTTTTGAAAATGACAATATCAAACATATATTGATATGGGATAGTGTCAGGTTCCATGTAAGTTGTAACATATCATTATCACCAAACAGAATTGATGAAACTTCAAGGAAGAACCAACTATGAACGTGACAAGGAATTGTAGCTTCTTTACATTGTATTTCAGGTGACTTTTGCTTGTGCAGATAAGCATTTATATAGTTTTAGGTAACTTTGGAATTATACCCTCAACAGAAGAAAAACCATATATTTGGATAAAGTACAGGGTATGATCCTCTGAAATCTGGCCCCAACTCGACAAAAGTTGAATGATACATACCTAAGTCAGAGCATACTCATGTCTGAAAATCGTCACCAACATAGGACTAACTTGATAACCAAGATTTGGACAATAAATCCGAACAATTTCGCTCAATTCAGTACTTGATCTTACAAAACATAATATGGTCCAGCATAGTTTTAACCAGATCTGGATGCAGTCAATTTTCTTTGAATGTAATCCGAAAACTAACAACTTTTCATTGCTGAAATCTGTACAAGAAAGTGAAGAACTTCGACGCAAATCTGTAGCTTTGGACCCTCACAGCATAACCAGCTGCAACAAACAATAAACTACTGCATAATTACATCTCACTTAAGAAACACATACATACACACTACTACAACCTAATTTCTACCTTGGTATATTTGGCTACTTCATACTGCCGTATCATCCTTCCCCGAACCTTTATCATGAAAATCACATACATCTTTCCTCAGGTTAACCATCAAATAGTGTTTCTGTTGGAACATAGCATGGAAGGGTTAGCAGTCATGACTGGTATCACAGAAAAGAATAAAAGTACACCGCCAATGTTAGGAGAGCTAAATTCTCATGCTTTTTTTGAGCGATAAGCATGAACTTGATATGGCAACTGAACTGCAATTAGGTTGAAAAACTAGTGGCAATAAACACAGAAACTAAATAAAAACCTGTGATAAATGCATGATGCACATTCATTACATAGGATTAGACTTTTGCTGAACTGTCTTAGAATGGTGAACCACAGTCAATTGCATCTGGATTTGAGCTGGAAGAAAAAAAGCCACAGATGGTGTCCAGAAATCAAATAGATACAGTTCTGTTGAAAATAAGCTTAAAGAAAGCATCAAGGAAAAGTAATTAAAGTAGGTACGCATGAGGAATAGCTATGTTATTCAAACTCGAGTGTTGAGTGTGAGTGTAAGATACGGGTACTTTCACTTTTTTAAAAGTTATTCCGTATATTCAGAGAGTCCTTGGAGGGTCATCATAAACCCATACAATGTCTGGATATATATCGGACACGAGTATTTCAAGAAAAATGAAGAGTTGGAACAACACAGCGGGATAGTGTAATGACATGGAAAACATATAAAACATCAACTGAGGATTAAAAAAATGACAGCAAGAACATTAGCACCAGCTGTATTTACATTCATGTAGGACACTGGAAAAACAGCATATATGAACTGCAAAAACAAAGAAAGAGATACAAGAAAGTATGAACCTCTGACTTAGTCTCAAATTAATGGACATCAACAATCCTCACCACAGCCAATCCCTATGATTCCCGGAGATGTCTAACAACAGCCATTGAATTTCGGGGCTCTTTTTGAATCTTGACAAAAAAAGAAGAAGAAGGTAAAATGATACCCAAGTCAGATACATTACTTGGTATACAAAGGATCAAGAACCGTAACAGTATTACCTGTGCCTCCAACTCAGCTATTCTCTGTAAAGATACTTGCTCAATACACGCACGGCGCTTGCACTCTTCTTCAAGCAAGCCTGTCATCTGGTACCTCAGCTCAGCCATTTCTTGTGCTAGATCCTCGGCTTCTTCCTTTGCTTTTAACTTTTGCTCTCTCAGTTCTTCCTAGTAACCATTTTAAAGATCAGGAATATACCGGACTAAATTCATATTTCACCTCGTTGGGCTAGCATAATATCATAAAAGGTAAATATATTTTCTCTACATGACAATTTTTACCTTAAGCTGCTTCACTAAGAGTTCATATTCATTTATCTGATCCGACATGCTTTTGATCTGCTCCTTTGAGTTGGAATCAGATTCCAGCACTAAGGCCACGTCTGAAAGTAGTGCACCAAAGAGTTCTTTGCAGCCGCTTCAACAGTATTAAGAGAACATTCATAAAAAATTATCAGATACTTGATAGGTACCAAACAGTAAAATACAGAAAATTATTTGCATGTTATCACCTATCAATTTTACGAGACAAAACTGAAAAAGGCGTTCCATACAAAGAACTGCTTCAGCAAGATCAGAACCCACCTCAACAAGATTATATTCATTAGTCTATCAATTAAATATTACTAAATAATTTAAGACAGGTGTATTTAACATGTTCAAGGGTTGAATAAAAGCTTTAGCTCCCCACATTATCAAACAGTCATACAATCTAATTGATCAGAATAATGTAACCTAATCGATGAAATATAACAAATTTGAGGTTGCAACCAACCTTGTATCTTTTGATATTGTAATAATGCTTTCTGGTTCACCAAAGGCAGCGTCCGTATCGAGTTGTGATCTGTCCTTGCTTTTCAGCCATTGATTGATGTTTTGACAGAATATCTTAGCATTTTTTTCAGATGCAATGAGCTTTCCACTTAGCGCTTTATTTTCTTTCTCTAATGCTTCAATAATTTCATGTGCATTCTGAAGCTGGACCTCGAGCTCTTCAATTAAAACATTCATTTGGGAATTTTCTTGAGCATTTTCTTCCTCGGACTTCCGGGCTTCAAGAGACATTTGCTCCAATGCTGTTATATCAAGCTTCAAGCTCTCTATTTCACACTGGGACTCCAGTGCCATAGATGAAACCGATTCCTCCAATTTCTCTATGCACAAAGCTGACTGTCGCAGCTCTTCTTCTTTGTTCTCTATTTCCTGCATTAGTAACAACCGCTCAGAGTTCGAGCTGTTCAACTCCCCTATCAAATGATCAATTTTCTCCCGTAAATCTTCCATGTCTACTAATTTGATCTCAAGGTCGTGCACATGGTCATTTAGAAATTTGACCTCTTCATTCCTTGCACTTAGTTGATCCTGCAGGTAATCTGAAGAATGCGATCACAATATTAAGATTGAAGAAACAGTACTCAAGTCCTGTATGCAGGCAGAAAATGATATCCAACTCCTTTTTTTCTTTTTCAGGGTTTTCGTTGAGGGAACAGATAGTTTCTACTGTATGTTTAGAGGGTAAGAGAAATGCTCCACCTGCAAGGTCCTTCCAACAGGGTAAGGAGAACAGTGCCACTACGGATATAGACTTAGTATTCAATGCATGGTCCAATGATCCTAGGGGAACTGATTTTAATACCATATATAATGATGCCCAAGTGTGTAAGGATGAACAATTGGGGATATTAAGCATCCAATACGAATCAATTAGGAATAAATGGAGAGACCCAATTTGAATATAAGACCACAAAAATCTGAGAGTTAACAAATGGGGATGAAACTACTTTTAACACTCCCCCTCTCAAGTAGCCCAACATATAATGCTAGGACTAAAAGGCTAAAGAAACCCAGTACAAGACATGTCACTCATTGCGTATTTTAAAGAACAAAGAATGATGGATAACATACAAGCACCACAACTATGTAGCAAGGGAGTTATTAAGAGATGCCGATGAGCTACATCAACGTCGCAAGACCAGTAGGTAAGATACAATAAGCAACACACAATCAACACCCACAGCAATATTTCAAAGGAAAAAAAGAACCATTACCAATTTCTTGAGAGCAATTTTTTAGCTCTCTTTCCAATTTTTGAATATGTTTTTTGTCTTGGGTACAAGCTTCTGATAGAGACTTCACATGTAGTTCTAGTCCCTGTAGTGAACCAAATTATAATCAGACAATAATAAAAATTGAAACAACTAAACCTCAATTTCTACCCTTTTTGTTTGGAATGGTTGAAGCATTCACAGGTGTGTCATCCCCTTATATTTCTCAACTATGGTAAATTCAATCACCAAGTAAAAGAATGCAGACCTTCACTAACGCAAGGCTAATAAATTCACGGTGTTCATTTATTAAATTCGTAGAGGATGGTCAGTGACAAAAAAGAATGACAAATTAACTGGCCCTCCAAGTTACTTTAGCAGCTGGCTATCTCAAGTCAAAATTTGATCATGCCACCAAACAAGGTGGAAAATCTAAATAGAACAACAAAAATTTATGATGAAAGAATGTTATTGCTAAAAGCCCCTTATAGATGGCAATGGCAGACTTCAGCATTCTCAGCTGCAAGAAGGAAAACATATTATCATTGGCAACTTGAAATGCCAATACAGGAAAAACGTTCTATGCTTCGTAGATGCTTATCCCAAGATTTAGTTCTTTTGAAAAATAGTATAAAGATGATGAAAGTTTCATATAGCATGTTCTAGATGAAAGGATTATCAAGGGATAGAAAAATTACCCTGATCAGTTCAAAGCCCTGAGGTTGTGATTCTTTCAACATGTCTTTTTCTTTCCGTAGCTGCATCGACAAAGAAAAGTAGATAAATAAGATTTCAGCACAAACAGATTAAATTCATGATTGATAACAAACTAACATCACCATAAGTACCTATGTTACTAAGACTCGTTATGTTCACTCTTTCTAAGTTTTTCCACATAATTCAACAGTCCGTAGAGGGTCATACTCATATCCTCATATCTATATTTGGGCATGTGTCGGCAGCGAGTACTTCAAGCAAAATAAAAACTCAGAGCAACATAGATAAGAACAAATAAAGTGAACGGATGGATAAATATAACACCAAACGAATGAAACAACCTTCAAAAGCATAAATATTTGAAGGATATAACCATTTTTTTTTTATGTATTTCCAAGTATTTGGAGGTTACTGGAAGGTCATACTCATATCCCCTTATCCATGTTCGAATATGTGATGGGCATGGTACTTCAAGCAAAATGAAGCCTTGGACCAACATATATAAGAACAAATAAAGTGAATGGCTGGATAAATTTAACACCAAACAACCTTCAAAAGCTCAAATATTTAAAGGGTAAAACCATTTTTTCCCATCAAATAACAGTAAGAAACTGAAGCATCTAATCTAAAAAGCTGACACAAAAGCAAAAGAGGTGCAAGCCACTAATCTAAGCAATTCAACTAGAGGTTGACTATGAAAGAAACAATAGGAAATTCATAAAAACTATAAAACAACTTACATAAATGTTATAAGAAAAGGGCAATTCAAGAATCTTGAGACTTAAAAAGACAATGTGTCTTAGTTATTACAAAAAGACAAAGATTCTACCTCTCTGCATCTTGTTTCGATCTCCAAGAGTTCCTCAACATCAATGGAGTTTTCTCCATCTCCCCTTGAGCTACTTGACATATCCTCCAATTTTTCTTACAACCCAAGTATAACAATTAGCTGGAAAAAAAAAACAAAAAACACAACTCATCAGGGCATAGATAAGTAAAACAGGAAGCTTTTACAATAGAAACGTTAGAAACCAAAAAAAAATGTAAATGAAATTTATCATTTAAAACAAACTATAAACACCCAAAAACTAGGACATTTTTTTTCTCGTGATTTATATATATAAATAAATACTAGAAACAGCAGAACCCACTTTGATTTGACGAATTTGGAATCAAATATCAACCATAGAAGGTCTAAAGAAATCGCCCCCAAAACATAAGTAGAAAAAATGAGAGACAACTTTACACACAATGGTACATATATGGTAAAACAATTACGTATTGGGAAAGCTTTCACCTTCTGGAAAAGAGAGAACAGAATCAAAGTTTTCTGGTTTCTGCAAGGTTCAAAAACCCGGCGATTTAATCGAAAAATAGTTTGAATGTTCGAATAATTTGAATGATTTAGAACATACAAAAACATCAACATGACATAATAATCCTTGATTCCCACACCATTATTGGTCGGCTCAGCTACTTAGGAATTATTATATGAATTTAAATAATTGGAAAGCAATGTGGGTTGGGTCGGGTCGGGATCAATAATTAGCGGGTAACTTCTTGATTTTCAAAAACCCTAATTTTCAAAAGAAATTGGCCCAAAAACATTACAATGCAAATTGTACTAAAGAGTTTTACCGTCTTTTGGGTACTACTAGAGTGACCAAATTGGATTTTAATGGGCCATAACCATTTAAGACTATACCAAATTGAATTATACTAGAGGTGAAAAAAGATATATTTATAAAATTATCAAAAACTCATTTATTACTTTGATAAATCTAGAAAAATAAATATAATTAATGAAAATCATAAGATATCTTAATTTTTTTGCACAAAAAATATATTAATTTTTACTATCTCAACTTTAACATTTCAAACAAAACCATATTTATTTTTAATATCAATTTTTATAAACTTGTTACAAAAAATTTCTATCAAATTTTTATAAATTTGTTAAAGAAAATTTCACTCAAATCATGAGCACGCTAATATCTATTTTCTTTTATGAACTTAGTTCATTGTTTTTAATATATTAAAATTTATTAAAATAGCTATTAATTATTGAATTTAATATAAAAATGAAGAATTTATCCAATTGACTCTTAAGTAGGAAGGTGGTTGCTTTCTCCATCCTTTTCAGTAATAAATTGGCTAACCCACTTAACCTAATTTCATCAATGTTAGCCAAAACATTTCTTCTCATCACATTCTAAAAACAGTTCAAAAATATGCTTCTTTTGCTCCAATAAACTTTTTAAACAGTTCAAATGTGGAGCAAACAGATGTAAAACTGAATTTCGACAAGGATTAATTCCCGGTTGGGAGGCCAGAATAAGAATCATGTGAATAGAAATAATCAATTATCCTATGAATTCTCTATCTATATCCGTCTTTATCTCGTTTGAGGTGTCACAGTTGGTATTCGGCCATTGGCTAGCTTCTTTACCATGGTGGCATGCTTTTGCCCTGTAAGATGATAGTTGAAGACCGTCTGACTGTTGCATACCACATTACAAATAACGCATACCCTAATGGCAGTGGCGGCTGCTCCACCCTCCATCACTTTCTGTTTCTTTGTCTCCAAATCCTCCTTGGCTGCCTCAGACCGTGCAATCATCTTTTTCGATTTTTGTGCATCAGCACCACTGCAACCATCGGCTGCTGGGTTCTCCACTGCTCCAATTAAGAGATTTGCTGCAATCGGTGTGTCAATGGAAGAAGAATAACATGTGCTGTTCTTTGATTTTTCCAAATTCTGAAGGTTCTTCAGGTGTTTTTTCCCAGACAAGTGTTTTGCATAGACATTGCTGCTGTTACAGTTGATTTGGCAGACTTCACACCATGTAGGTTGACTGATCTTATTCTTAGTTATCTTCTTGCCTTTATTCCAAAATTGATCATTAGCTTGGATGGCAGCAAGATAAGGTCCAATCCCGTCGATAGCTATTAATCTGACCTACATAATTACATATATACATATTAAGATTCATACAACTTTGAACACTTATGAAAACGAAACACAGAAATCAAACTTTCAAAAGATAACAAATGGATAATGGGACAGGTTCAAGAAGAGGAAAGGTTATTCGAACAAATAAATAATTGTATTTATATGGAAGTATACAACTCTCAAAACATCTACATTTTTTCAGGTAACAGAATGCCGTAGCTTGTGGATAGGGGATTATCAGTTCTAGATGCTAGGATTCACATCCCGGACCTACTGAATGCCACCTCTTATTATAGAAAGCTGCAAAAGTGAATTCATGGCCTAATGACAAATAACCTTTTACATGCATGCTTAAGATAATATAAAAATAAATAGAAAACACTTGGGATTTAACTCTATTCTGAAGAAAAGGCTACAATTTTTTCCTAGTTTACTAATTAACGTACCTGAGCAACATGTCTTCTTCCGGAAAGATGTTTAACGAAAGCATCATGGCTATTACAAGCAACGTTGTTCACACCCGAATGGAACCAACGGGAGCCCCAGCATTCAAAAGTTGTTGCTTCTTTCTATCCAATTCATGAAAATTTGCCACACCAGAAGCCCCAAATATCAACTGTCAACCTACATTTCCTGTTTGGTCCACGATGCTTACGTTATTGATAGTATTAGAAATTTCTGGAAATAGTGCAGTAACGGGATTTATCATTGCTTGCAAATTCCTCGGATGATTCTTTCCCATAAGGTGTCTCTTACAAACATCTTTGGTTTTGCATACAACATTACAAACATCATACTGCCATGGTTGAATCAGGTTGCTTTGATTCATTGTGCTTCCTATTACATTATTCACCAAAGATTGCTTCATCCAATCATTCTTACTAGCAGAATTCAAAGCCGCTACCGGTGACTGCAAACCTCAAAATATATAAAGTATAAACAACCCCAATGCCAAAAACCCATTCATCTATTCTACTAACACAAATGAATAAACAAATAACCAAATGATGATAGCCGTATAGTTGACACAAATATTTGTCAATATAGTCACATAATATGCATAAATGGCATCGATAGTAGCGTTTATGGATACTTACAAGTTACAAACAAACAACACAAATTTCATTGTTACCAGTGGAAATCAAAGCCGCTACAACGACTGCAAACCCGAAATATATAAAGTATAAATAACCCAAAAGATGAAAAGCCATTCATCTATTCTACGAACACAAACAAATAAACAAATGATGATAGCCGCATCATCAAACAAACACAAATATTTGTGGGTGTAGAAGCATTATAAGCATAAATAACATTGGAGGTAGCATTTTACGGATATAAAATACACACTTCATTGTTACTAGCGGAATTTAAAGCGGCTATTGAAAACTGCAAACCCCGAAATATATAAAGTATAAGCCATTCATCTACTGTACTAACACAAATAAATAAACAAACGATGACAATTGCGATAGCATTTTATGGATATTTACAAACATAAAACACAAACTTTATTGGAAGAAAACAATCTTCTGCTAAACATTTGAACTAGTACCGGCTAAATTTAGATTTTCAAGAATGATTACTGGTAATGTTCAAATAGATTAGAAAACACGAATCAGAACAAATAAAATCAAAATGCTAAATAAAATTTAACACATTTCCAATGCATTAATGCAAGATCCAAATTTCACATTCAGCAGTGCAGGGTGATAAAAGAGAACTTACAGTAGTACCATATGTAATGGGACCAGTGGGTGTAGTGATCCAACTTGGAGAAGCCGCATTTGGGTCCTCATATAATCGAGGCCGGGGTTCAAAGTCAAAATGGGTTAAGGTCAACTGACCCAGATGAGCACAGAGGTCGGTTGGAGGACGGAACAAGAGTGGGTGAGAAGGAAGTGATGGTGTTTGAGGGAAGTACGTTACTGAAGATTGCTGTGATTGGAACATTTTACGTGAATTTGATTTGAAGATAATTTTACTTAGGGTTCCCCCCTCGTCACTGTCAAGTATTTGTGCATTTTGAAATCCAACGGTGAACATGACATGAGGAGCTTCCCAATGGACCTTTTCGAAGTTGAACTGTATTGAGCCTACGCTTTAGACTTGGCCCGTTTAATGGTTGAATAGATGTACGTTTAAATCTTTTGGTTAACGTTAATGACGAATTTGATTTTTAAATTACTTTTTTTTTTTGGAGTTTTCCTTCCAAAATATATTTCATACCATATTGATATTTCCAAATCTAGAAGTCAATTCAATATCTGATTCGTGCATATATACATGATCACAATAAATATATTCTTATAATAATATAATTTATTTTGTAAAATTTATGATTTTTAATTAAGTTGATGTTCGATTAATTTATGATCAAGGGAAAAAAAACCGGAGATTGAAATTAAATTGTGTATTATTACAATAGTAAAAAAACAATTCTTCATTTCAATAACTTATATCTTTATAATTTTTTAAATGATTAAATTCGGGGATCAAAGCATAATTTTATAATATACTAATTTAAAATTTTATACATTGTAAAGAGGTTAAAAGTTAAAACTTTCATTATAGGGGGGCGAGGCCTTGTCAGTCCCCTCTCTCCCTCCACGCTGCCCCTGCTCATGACACCAATTTAAATAAATATATTTTGGGGTTAACTTAGGTAAATTTGGATGGACGATGTGACGCATTTAGCTTATTTTTTGTTTCACACTACAGTATTTAATCTCACTGTTATCGTTGTTTTTATACTAACTGCAGATAAACACACTGCCTATCCAAACTCACCTTTAATATTTTAATATTTATAGCTCTGTTTGAAGTCAAGATATATTTTATATTATATATCAGCAGTGCTTGTTGTCCATTAAAATTCAAAACAAGTACAGCAATGATACATGAAAATTGGCTTTGGTCTTTCCTCTTCTTTTGAATTTTAAGCATCCGCATCATTATCAAAATATGCTCTACTTTTTTATCTTTCTGCCTTAACCCTCATGTCGCAAACTCATGGTACAAACAATTTTGGATATTAAAATAAGAAGGAAATTATTTTAAAGTTATTTTTAATTTTAAAATATCTCATTAGTAAACTTAACAAGAAAGTTTAATAAATTTAATAATTAAATTTAAAAAATTGAGAACAAAAAATAAATCAACATAATTCCTAAAAAACTAAATTTAAAATATAATTTAATCCAAATAATTTGAAGCATTTTTCTCATAGATGTAAGCCATAATAATGGAGTCATATATTCCTTTTTGTTGTGATCTTATATCCTCTCTTACCCACTTTCTTTAACATAATAAAAAGTAATAAATTTCAACGTTAATTATATTTAAATATGAATGAACATTGGTGCACGCATCATCCTTGTTTTCCAACAATCAAATTGATCAAAAGTAAAAGAATAATAAATAAAAAAATAGAAAAAGGTAAATGACAAATGTTGTTGGTATGGTCTCCCAAACCTAAACACATGATTCTCATTGTCTCCCTTCAGTTTACAATTTACGTCATTTCCAGCTACTATTCAGAATCCTATCATTCCAGCCTGTTGCAGCCTTCTCTTGAAACATCTGACATTATATTTTCCCTTTTTCAAATATATATAGATTCTGGATTTCTAGTAGATGTTCATGTTCACTGTTTAAATCATAAAGTAAATTAATCTTATACATTTATAGGTAAATTATAAAAATAATCATATAATTATGTCTTTAGTTCTATTTTGGTCATCTAATTATTATTATTTTCGATTAAATTACTAAATTTTTCAAAATTAAATATTTTAATTACTTTGAGTTGATGTGAACTTTTTTTATTAGTCTAGTAACAAAATTAGCCCTCTAATATTTACACATTCTATCAAATTGATCCTAAATATAAAAATTCAACAATTTTAGCCCTCAATGTTTACAAAATTTGTCATTTTAGTTTTAATTCTAAAAAAATAATAAATTTGTCCCTCAACATTTATAAAATCTGTCAATTTAGTCCTAACTCTAGAAATTTAAAAAAAGTATTTAAAAAAAAACATTTTTACCTCTTTATAACTCATCGGCTAACCCATATGAGATAATAAAATAAGAAAAAGAGTTCCCTTTTTCAAGTCACTTACAACAATTTCTTTTACTATAGTTTAGGCTTCACACTGGACCAAACCGATTGATTTCGTACCTATTTGGAATAATTGGTTGCATTACTACCCAAATATATAATGTTTTAATTGCCTTTTTTTTTCTTTTGGATATTTTCTTTTGTACTTTATCCTAACTTTTTAGAGTTCTTTTGCAAGTGACTTGAAAGACGGTATCGTTTTTCTTATTTTAATATCTCACATGGGTTAGTTGTAGGGAAGACAAAAAAAACCTAAAGCTGATGGGTTCCAAATTGATCCGACCCAATAGAGTTGGGTTTTTTTCTTGAAGTTGATGGTCGGGACAGGTCGAGTGGTTACTTTTTAAAAATAGTCAAGTCGGGTCGAGTTTAGAATGAAACCATCCCGCCCCGAGATATTTATGAAATTACCCTCTATATAAATTTAATATTAACTAAATCTAAAAATTCCTAAAATTCATCAATACTAGTCTCATTCTACAGCCTTTATGCTAGTCCTCCTTTCACCCCTATCAGGTTATTTCCTTTATTTTCTTTCTTCTTAATTTAATAATTTATTAAAGGAACCTTTGTTCCTTCTTTTTTCTTCTATGTTGTAATCATAGCATATGTGTAAATATATATTAGCACACAACTCCAGAGATAAATCATTAAGCAAATCTAATAAGAAATTATGCCAAACTCTTTTTTTAAAAATTAATTAATCACAATTTTACAAAATAAATAAATAAATAAACTCGGGTCGAATCGGATTGGAGTTCGATATACTATTAATTTTCAAGTTCGGGTTTGGAGCAGGTTAATTTTTTTTAAAGTCGAGGTCATGTCACACCTTGATCTGTAAGGTCTAAAGTAGCAAAAGAGTTTGGCGTACTAAATTGAAAGGTCCTCTAATCTGGCGGGTTCTTTTTGCAAATAAGAACAAGTAGCGGGTTGGTTGAAGAAAAGTTGGATTTCAACCATATTCCCATTATTATTGAACTAAACATGTGTTAATGGAAGACATGATGATTAATGTATTTTTTAGGTGGCTGTGAATTGGTTTTGGTTATAAAGGTCGGAGAGACTATATATATATATATGGGAAAGGCTTTCTTCTTCAGGGATGATTCTTTTATTCTTCTTGTTCTTCTTTTCTCTAGTTTACCATGGAAGAGAGAAATGTTATGAAATATTCATGCATGAAAGGGAGAGACTAAGGTTTAAGTCTCAGAAATTGGAAATCTTGCATACTGGAGGCTCACGTAGCAAGGGAAAAAGGCTTAGAATATGGATCTGGCGTCAACTTTTAGATGAGCTCTCGAACTCAGATCTTGAATGGATGTGTTCTGTGTCATCAACATTGAATATGATGAATCAGTGTTTTACTAATGGTGAATTCACTTGTTGCAAAGTGTTGATGTCTTGTGTGTACATGTAATGTTGACATGCAAATACTATTGGTAATGAGTCTGATCGTTCTGAATAGATGAAATGTTTGGCGTGGTATATATTGTGTAATGAGATGTGACTGTATGGTTGTGGGTTATTTATGTTAAGTAAAAGAAAGGCTTGGCATGAAGTTGTGTTGCGTATTGAATTGATATGAATGATTGGTAATAAATGTGATTATGTTGCATAATGGTATGACCGGCATATCATATGTCGTGTGATAGACAATATCTGTTAGCGGATTGTTGTATATGTTAGGCATGATATTTATATGGCTTTGCGGAGGTTTAGATGGTCATACACGAGATTGCATATACATTTTATTTATGTGGCTTTGAGGGAGGTTCGGTTGGACTGAGCCAGGAAAGGAGATTAAATGATACAGAGACTTAGTGCATACTCATTTAAGAGCCCCTTGTGTAGGACGTATAAGAGCCTTTTATGGGACGTACGAGATCCTTTAATGGTACGTATAGAAGTACATGGCCATGGTATTACCAGAAATATGGGAAGTTCACAAGGACTACCTAATAAGGGAAGTCCATAAGGACTATCTAATGTGGGAAGTCCGGAGAGACTATCTAAATGTTAAAGTCCATCAGGGATATAAAATGTGGAAGTCCGTTAAGATAATCTTAAGTGTAGAAGCCCATTAGGACTATCTAATGTGGAAATTCGTGAGGATTATCTAAAATGGGGAAAGTCCACCGAGACTTTCGCTGAAGGGGAAGTTCGCCAGAACTACTATGTAAATATGATTCCACATTATGCCTGTTTGTAAGAGTCTGCAACTAGGTGATCTATTACATTGAGAAGGCTGTTGTGCCTATGCTAGCGAGATAAGTGAGGCGGATACAAGTTATGACGATCTGCCAATTTATCTTACAGCTTGCATATACAGTGGATATGGAATTCACTCTAGTGAGAGTTTACAGGCTTATTGGGGATTTGTATCTGATTTTATAAGTCCGTCAAGTATGGGCTTGTTTTCTTGAAATCCAATATTATTGGCAAACTATCTATTTACGCGAGACCGTACAAGAAATATATGATAGTTTGTCAAGATTGTTTCCTATGTATGTTTCCGCAGAAAGGGGATTCGTTGATAAGAATTCTCCTACGAGTTATTTGTTTCAAATAGATAACCACCAGGAGTAGATCCTCTATTCATAGTACAGAGAAGGAATGGGGTGTATTGTCCGATCTGTCCATGTGACAGGGAAAAGCAAACTTTCTATATTATGTCGTAAGGGTGTTTCCCTTATGGATTCAGTAGGATCATAATGTAAGTTCGAGTTTGGTAGGACAAAACACTACTTATCGCCTGCAATAGGGACCTTTGCCAAGAACAGTCGTAGGTGGATATTTGTAGTCATCAATGCAAGGCGCGTTATGGGAATTGTTGACGAATTATCTTTTGCAATTCGCAAGTAGGAAACTGCGAAAGTTTCCCTCTTGAGGAGATAGTTACACAAGGGCAATAAAGGGAATAAAATAAAAATGGAAGGGAAAATGGCCAAGGAACCACCTACTTTGGAAAGGATGATGGTGTACCATCTTGATACGGACAAAACTGTCGTGAAGTTCCAGTCACGAAGTGCAAACTTGTTAGAGTTGTGTTAATAAGGTATGAAACTCATTAAGTTCATTTGAACTTACACGTGTTATTATGTATTGCAGGCAAATGGGGGATTATGCGAGTTCAAGAAAGGACCAAGCTAGAGTTCGTAGTGTATCAGCGAATTTGTTTCTTAGTTGTAAGTAAAATTAAATGGTCAAATTACAAATTTTAATACAAAGTGACTATTTTAAACAGATTTATTGATGTACATTTTTGTATATTAAAATAAAGATTTATCATCATCATAGATTCTGAAAGATTATAATTTACTTAGTAATGGTATTAAGTATATACTAGAGGTGCTCATGGGCCGGGCGGCCCGCCCGAAATATGGGAGGGTTTGGGTAAAAATATAGGCCCGAAATATGGGCTTGGGCAAAAAAATGAGGCCCGATTAAAAAACGGGTTGGGCCTCGAGAACCACTTTTTTGGCCCGAGCCCGGCCCGGCCCGAATATAATAAATACTTTTATTTTTTTAATTTTAAAATACTTTTAAAATACTTTTTTTTAATTTTTTTAATTTTAAAATATTTTTAAGATACATTTTTAATTTTTTTAATTTTAAAATATTTTTAAAATAATTTTTTTAATTTTTAAAATAAAATTTTGGTATTTATTTAAAAAACGGGCCGGGCTTATGATTTTTTCTCGGGCCGGGCCTGGGCAAAATTCTAGGCCCATATTTTGGGCCGGGCCAAAATTTTTTCTGGGCCCGGCCCGGCCCATGAGCAGCTCTAGTATATACTAGTCTTCATTCTTTTCTCATTGGAATATAAATGCTGAAAGTATAAGTTAGATCATAATTAGTTGGATCGTGACATTTTATAGTTCAAACCTGACGATGATGAAACTCATAGTTGGACGCGCTTTCACACACTCTTCAAAATCGATCTATTTCCCTAAATTTTCAAAAAAAACGACCTATTTGACCAATTAAAAAAAATTACATATTTAGAGAATTTATCCCATTAAACAATGCTAGCCTGCACTATTATGCATTAAAATGCATGTGAGTTGTTTAAAATTATGGTATTAAATACGTTTATATATATTTTAACAACTTAATTTTAAAAATAATTATCTATTATTTTAACATAATTTGATTTTTTTTTACTATAACATAGTTTTAGCGAGTATATGAAATTTGGAAGTATTATATAAAACATTAGCAGCTTTTATTAAATTGGTAATAAAGTATATGAGAAATCGTTTTAAAAACATTAGCAACCTCAAGTAGTGTTTTTTTTATTGTAAATAATATTATGTAATAATAATTTGGCATAATCATTTATTTTATCCTCCAACTTAAAAAAAGATCTTTTTAGTCTTTTATTTATTTTCCACCTTTTTAGCCCTTAGACTTACGTTTTTTTGACAAATCACCCCAAAATGGATGAATTGCTATATGGACAACACATCATCATTTAATTAATTTTTAAAAATTTAAAAAATTAAAAAAATATAAATTTATTTTAAAAAATTAAAAATCGTTAAAATTATTAAAAAATAATATATACTTTTTAATTTTTGAAAAAAATAAATTAAATGCTGATATGTCATCCACTTTGTAATCCATGTGTATCCCACATCAGCAAAGTACTTTTCCATCCATTTTGAGGTGATTTAACAAAACATGCAAGGTCAATGATCAATAGAAGCAAAAAAATAAACGGAGAGCTAAAATGATTTTCTTTTATAAAATTAGAGGGCAAAAAAATCATTATGCCTAATAGTTTATAGCTTTAGGAATAAGCAAAAATTTAATTATAATATGAAAATTTTAATCATATATTGATAAATTTTAAAAAATGTAAAAAGTGGGAGGATGAAAAAGGTAAAATAAATTCAATTAATATGGAATTAAATTACCGTAAAATTGGACTGATTACAAAATACGAAAAATTAATCACTGGACTTGTTTTAATAAATACATTGGGAAATAAAAGAAAATTGAAGGGCCTATAAGGGAATTAAAGTTTATGGGACACCACAAGGGCGAAGCCAGAACAATTTTTTAGGGGCCGGAGTGAAATTTTAATTTTTTATAGTCTATATCTTTATAATTTTTAAAAAATTAAATCAAAATTTTATAATTTTAGGGGGTCAAAGTACAATTTTAACTTTATTAATTTAAAATTTTAAAAGGCTAAATGGCAAGTTTTCATTTTAGGGGGCCGGGGCCCCTGCCAACCATCCTAAATTCGCCTCTGGTACACTATCCATGCAACAAATTAAAATGCGAAAGGGTATTTTTGTTAATTCATGCATATAAAATATATATAACCAAAAAACTTACCTTTCTAAAAAAACCATTTACCTTAAACGTATTTTTTTTCTTCATTTTATTCATACGCCTAATGACTGTTAATAATATAATATCGATAGAAAAAAATTATATAAAATAATAATTTCACGTTATTATATGAAATAATGACACTACGTTATTATATCCGTATCTCTTTTATAATAATTTAATATTATATCAATTTTTTATTATGAATTTTAATATTTTCATAATCTTGAAAATTTTAAAATTTAATATAAAATTATTGATGTCACATTAAACAATTAAAAATATATAATATCCCTTAAGAGCGTCTTTAAAACCTGGTGTTTGCAACAAATGGCGAGTTGGGTGGGACTTGGTTGCATTTTTTGCCCTAATAACAGCATTGACCATTGACAAAAACAAACTTGGTGAACTGGATATGATGAAAGAAATACACAAATATTTTAAACCTTTTACTTGGAAATTGTAACTGAGATGCCAGCAAAGTGTCGGCCAATCTCACAATCTTGCCAGCGGACAAGTTAAATTTACCTGAGCTTTGACGAAGCCTCATGAAGATGCCAATCACTTCACAAAATAGGGCCTAACATGCCAATCACTTTACAAAGAAGTCTTTTGTTACTTAAAATATAATCTAATCCAACCAACAAATTCGCCATCAAAAGAAGTGAAGTTCCTGTTTTTTTCTTCAACCATGATTTTCCACCACACAAATTTCATTCATTACATCTACACATGCCAGCCTTAAGTGGTTCTTAAAGCTACTAATTAAAGTCATTTAAGACAGATTTTCTTTCTATAAAGATGGTTCAACGCTGAAGAGCCAAAGTATATCCAAGTTAAAACCAATGGCAGACAGTAATTGTGTTGCCATCGTCATTGGGGTTACCGGGCTTGTTGGAAGAGAGCTAACCAAAAGGCTCATCTCAAAATCCAAGTGGAAGATCTATGGTGTAGCTCGACAACCTGAAATAATACCCATCAAAAGTTCTAGCTACCATTTCATACCCTGTGACCTGTTAGATCCATTTGAAACCAAGCAGAAGCTATCAATACTGCATGATGTGACTCATGTTTTTTGGGTCACTTGGGCTTCCCAGCATCCATTGGATACTGCTGAGTGTTGTGAGGAAAACAAGGCAATGTTGTCCAATGTCTTGAGTGCCATCCTCCCCATAGCAAAGGGGATGAAGCATTTTGTCCTTCAAACAGGGATGAGTCATTATGTACCCGTGGCTGTGAATGGGAAAACAACCCATTTGTTCGATGAAGAATGGCCAAGACCGAAAGTGAGCTCCAACTTTTACTACGTCCTTGAAGATACCCTCCATGAGAGATTGGATGGTAAGGTGGGTTGGACTGTGCATAGGCCTGGCTTGTTAATGGGTAGTTCTAATAGGACTTTGTTTAATTTCATAGGGAGTTTATGTGTTTATGGTACTATTTGTAAGCATTTGAACCTCCCTTTTGTGTTTGGAGGGACAAGTGAGTGTTGGGAAGAGAGTTATATAGACGGCTCCGATGCCAGACTCGTCGCCGAACAACAAATTTGGGCAGCCACCAGGAATGGCGATGGAGTGTCTTCCAACGGCGAGGCGTTCAATGCAATCAACGGTTCGAGTTTCAGTTGGAAGGAGATATGGCCAATATTGGGAAAGAAATTTGGAGTTAGAGTGCCTAAAGAGACGTGTATGGAGGAATTTTGGTATACGAGGGCCATGGGAGACAAGAAAAGGGTATGGGAAGAAATAGTGGAGAAGGAAAGGTTGGTGGAGACGAAGATGGAAGAGTTGGCAAATTGGCAATTCATGGACATCTTGCTTAGGTTCCGAGCCAAACTGTTGGGGTCCAGAGCTAAAGTTGATGGGCTAGGTTTTACAATGAGATGCAACACATTTGATTCAATCTTGTATTGGATTGATGTCATGAGACATGAAAACTTCATTCCCTAGGCATTTTCTTTACAAAAATAAATTAAAGAAAATATGAGTTATGGAAGCAAGCAACCGTTTCTTGATTATCAATGTTCTGATACATGAAGTCATACTTTAATGCCTCCATTGTCGGAATATCTTTTATTTTTTATCATATTATTAAATAATTATAAATATAAAAAAATTATAATTTAATAAATTTTATAATAATTATGTACTTAAAAATAATTATAATTTAACCGATTGAGTCTTAGTTCGATTGACATAGATATTGTTGTCGTGAGTTCAAGTGCGTTGAAGCGCATTACCCTTCTATTTATGGATTGGAGAGACATTATGAGTAGTTCTAGGCATTATGTTAAAAAGAACATATATGATCGCAACCTATAATGAGATTATTCAAAAAATATATAATTTAATTTATAATTATTAGTTAAAAAAGTTGTGCTAATTTTAAAATAGAATTATTACTTGAATAAAACTCTAAGTATAAAATATAATAAAAAATATGATAATTATAATTATAATTTTAAAATTAAAATTATTAGTTAAAAAGTAGTTCACATAAAAAAAATTGTACTAACTTTATTGATGTAAAATAGAGTTATTACTCAAATAAAAATCTAAACATATTAATTATCACTTAATTAATATTAGAGTTATATACCAATTATTTAAGCTCAACTTTATAAATACCGTCGACATATATATTGAATCAAGCAGCATTTAGGAAAAAATTATCGATAAATAATAAGAGGCTGCTATCATTTATAAGTTAGAATTATATATAAAAAGCAATGGTTTTTCGAATAAACAATATTGAATCATATTCAAATTATAATGGTACCAAAAAAATAGAAAATTATTTTAATTATTAATGAGGTAATAATATTATGGTTTTTTTTAATAATTATGTTGTATATTAGTTATAATTGGATCTATCTGTTATTATTTGGGTATATGCGGAAAATATTTCATGAACTTATTTAAAAAAATAAATTTTAATCATTATTATTAATATAATTGAAATCACTTGTAACGCACGTAAAAAAAGAAAAAATCTAAGATAAAAACTTACACGAGTTGAATCTAAACTTGTAAAAAGAAATAATGAAAAGATTGTTTATTCAAATTTGATGACAAATATCGAATAAGAAGCTGCAATGAGTATGTAGACAAAAAAAAAAAGACCCCTTGACTTGTTGTATGATAGGGTGCTCCAGACGGGTGAAGTTAAAGTAGAAATTAAATTATAAATTTTATGATAGTAAAAATGTAATTTTATCGTTTTAATAGTCTATATTTTTATAAGTTTTAAAGATTAAATTAAAATTTTATATCTTTAGGGAGGGTTAAAGTGTAATTTTACTTTTACTAATTTAAAATTTTAAAAATTTTAAAAAACTTAAATAATTTTTTTTATTATTTTAGAGGTACCGGGTCATAGCAACCTGAGAAAACATATCATTTTAATATCTATTTTTGCTCTTCTATTATCATTTCTTCTATCCCATTACCTTATTTTACATTTATCTTACAAAATTCTCATTAACAGATCAAATAATTTCATGCGTAAAAAGTCTAGAAGGCTAAAAAATTGAAAACTAAAAAAACTATAAAATTTCTAAAACTAATTATAAAAACATTGAAATTTCTTATCAACCGATCAAATAATGTCACATATAAATTTAGCTCTAAATTATTTACAATTTTTTGGTCAATTTGGCCATTATTCTTTTTTAAATTAAATTTGGTTATTAACTTTTAAAAAAGATTCAATTCATTTTTTTAAAATGAAAATACCGACTAAAAATTTAATTTTTTAGTGATGTTGACATGGGTGTGGCAGTCCACATATATTCAAAATTATAAAATATTCAAAAAAAACTAAAAGTTAATAAAAAATTAAAAAAATTAACATGAAGTATATGTGAATTATCATGCAAGCTGCTATGTTTAAAAAAAAATTCGTGTATCTTTCATCATATCTAGTTTACCAAGTTTGGTTTTGTCAATGGTCAATGTTGTTATTAGGGAGCAAAGTTTTTATTTAAGTTATTGAACTATTCAAAAGTTTTTATTTAAGCCATTAGGCTATTAAGTTTTTCTTTTTAAAGTTTTGCCAACAAGCTCCAAGTGATGATTTGACGATTGGTACAGTAGATCAATACCTATCGACGAGTAGAAAAACATATTTTAGATCCAAGTAAATCTAACGGTTAGTGTTGGAGATTGGAGAAAAAAATTGTTTGAATTTTAGTTTACAGATTCATGACATCCAAAGATGTTTAATGAAATAAAAATTGAATTGTAGAGAGAAGGGGAAAGAGAACTTTTGATTGGTGCAGACAGTGCAAACATAGAAAACTATATAGTATCGATTTTAACAGCTAAGTAACTTAAATGAAAACTTTTGAATACTTCAATTTCCAAATTGTTATTTTTTTTAGTTAAGTGACCAAAATGAAAACTTACCCATAATTTAGTTACTAATGATGTAGTTTACCCTTTTCTAATAGAGTCAATGTATTGGGGTAAACATTGTAATGGAAGTGAAGTTTATATCCTAAACTGTTGTGCAAAATTCTTTTTAAGTTCCAAGCTGAGAAAACCGGGAAATTTTAGGGGGAAATTTTTGCATTAAGCCTAAATAAATTTCAAAATTGTATTCACTATCACTTATTTAACATGAATCAAACTCCCTTCATTTAGAAGGGGCATAATATTTGAATGGAATCAATCATTCTCTAACAAGAAAGACAAGAAGTTGTTTAATATACAGCCCTGCAAATTACGGGCATATATCATTTTACAATAAAATCCAATAGAAATTTGAAAGTACACATTGTTGTTTGTCGTCCAAACTGCAACACCAAGCTATTTGATGTCTAATGTTGTCAAGATAATAACCAACTATTCCAGGCTCGCCTCGACTGCTGAAGCTCAAGCTTGACCATTTTCCATTCCTTTCAGAAGAAAAAAAAGGAGTTAATTAAATCATCAATCGAGTTTGCGAATAAGAAATAAGCGAAACTTGTAATGTTTTACATGTTTCATTAAATATCACATATGCATGACCTTCAGCCAAAGTAGGATACATACAGGCTCGATGCAACTTGCTCTGTAGCTCAAACTGCTAGAGCTTAACACTAACTGAATTGAATTTGAGTTTATTTTTCAAGCAAAACATGATTAGCTTATGACTATGAGTATACGTGTCTTAAATTTGTTGTAGACTCTACCTCACCAGAACTTTGAATGCAAAGGAGTTATAGATCAACACCCTCATCAAGGCCTTTCGAACCAATCATCACATTCGAGTCAAGTTGCTTGTCAAACTTCTTTTTCCTCCTTGCTTCAAATTCTTCGAATCCATCCATCTATATATGCATATGTTTTGGTTAATTAAAGCATATAAAACTTATGAGATCTTTCTGGAATATTTGAACCAATTCAAGGAGAATGGAGAAGCTTACTTGTTGAAACTGAGACATCGAAATGGGGTTGTCATGAAGTGAGAAATTCTGGAGAGCTTTACAGTCTTTCAATATATTAGGAGGTATCTGTCAACCAAGAGATATCAGAGTACAAATAGAAACAAACTACAAAATATTGTCTTTAAACAATGTTTTATTATATGTTACTCAGACTTAGGTGCAGGTGTTGGATATAAGTATGTGCCCAACATGGGAAGAATCGGGTTTTTCCAAGGTTTTTCATGTATTTGGAGGATCATTGGATATCATATTCCCAAACCTTGTGCCAAACATTGGTATGATAGTTTATATATATACATATATGGAGGATCCATAGATGTCATGTTTCTAAGCCTTGTGCTCCACTTTGATGCCAGATATGAATACTTAAAGAAAAATGAAGAGTCGGACTAGGGTAATTGAAAAGCAAGCATGACAGCAACATAACAATTACAGTTTGATCAGCAAACTTATGCTATCAATTTTTATAATCATGTTTATTGGTATTTTACATCATTGTAAAATTTAAGAACTTCACATGGTTCAACAAATATTTAATTCAAGATTAGTTATTCCCAATGGTTAATCTTTTACAAGAGTTCATATATGGTATAATAAAAAATTAGCCAGTGTTATTGCTACAGTCGACTGACAGCAAGGTACTCTCGTTTCCCTGAATCATATCACAGCAGGTCTTGCTCTCAATCCAATATTGTCTTCTTAAGGCACCTACAAGTCCCTCGAGGCTTTGTCATCCAAAGTGTGCCTCTCCAAGTTCAAACCTAGGACCTCCCCCATATAGGAATAGAAGGCTTTTCCGTAACTGTGGTACTAGGGTGACAAAACCTTGAGGGACCCTTGGATGCCTAAAGAGGATAATATCGAATTATGGGTATGACACAATGCAATATGGTTCAAAAAAACAAGTAAACCTTGCTGGTTGACAGGTCGTGATAGTTATTGTGCAGCATGAGGAAGTTAGAAATGATGGAAACTGTGTGGTAATTACCTGGTTGACTTTGTTATTGTTTAAGCTAAGTGACTTTAGTTGAACAAGATTACAAACAGATGCAGGAAGTTCTTCAATAAGATTATCTGCAAAGGTAAGTAAAATTGTAACTTTGTGAGTTGTAGAAACAGTATTGAATGCATGAAAGTGTAGCATTTTATTTTCACTGGTCTATGTTATATGCTATAACTTTGGATGAACAAGGCTTGCAAGGGTGAAGCCAGAAAATTACGTTGGGGCCAGAAATGAATTATAAATTTTTTGGGCAAGAGTGCAATTTTACCTTTATAGTTTCATGTAATTTTATAAAATCTTAAGGGTCTAAATGGTGGTTTTACCATTTTTGGGGGCCAAGGCCACTGCTAGGCCCCGTCTTTGCCCTGAAGGCCTAATCAACTACTTAATATGGACCTCTGACTCTTCATTTTAAATGAAGTACTTCTGTGCTGTACACATTCGGACATGGATTGGCGGTCTTCCAACCATATCAAAAAATTAAAGAATATGAGCATACCCATGATGGACATATAACCATATCCAACACTCACATCTGAGTCCAGAGATATGGTGGTTCAATTTCTTCTTATTTTTTCCATGTATTTAGAGCCTTCTTGGAGGGTCATCTCATATCCGCATATTAATGATCGTATTAAAAAATGTGTAGTAAATGAGCATTCCAAGAAAAATGAAGAATCAAAGCAACATTAGTAAATATGCAGAAACACACCATTTGCTTGCAGTTCTTCCAAAGAAGAGCAGATCCCAATTGATTCAGGAAGATACTTCAATTTATTATTAGACACATTAAGCAGAGACAACTGCACCATCAAACAACATAAATTAGATCCAGGAACTATATGAAACATAAAGTTGTTTATCGTAGGTTTATTTAGTTCTTTCA
Source organism: Gossypium hirsutum (assembly GCF_007990345.1). NCBI lineage: Eukaryota > Viridiplantae > Streptophyta > Magnoliopsida > Malvales > Malvaceae > Gossypium > Gossypium hirsutum. Next base: position 53,299,749 of record NC_053448.1, read on the forward strand.
ATAATGTCTAATGCTTAGTGCTCTTCTCAGTCTTCATTAATATCAAGTCGGATGATCTCGAGATTAAACTTGTGCTTAAATGTTGAACTACACAAACATGCAATTATATGCAAAACCAAGGAGTATAATGAACAGTTTCATACCATGTTACTCAGATATAAGTGTGAGAATTGGTAAAGGTATGTGTTTAGTACAGGTATGGCCAGATTTTTTTAAAGATTTTCTATTTTGGAGGACATTAGAGGTCATATATTCATATGCCAGATACGAGTACTTTCAACAAAATTGTAGAACTGGAGCACCATAAATAACTTACATTGCGCAAACTGCCAATAGTATTGGGCAAGGACATTAACATATTTCCAGAAATTGATAACTTCTCGAGTTTTACCAGCTCGCCCACTGACAAAAGAAATACAGTTAGAAGCCAATAAGACTTTACATTTACCCCATGAAGTTTGCAGACAATGCCATGAAGCAAATCTGCAAATAATGGAGGCAAGTAAATGCATTTATTTTTAAAATAAAGAGTGTTTACATTCATCTGGCAAAGAAGTAATTCGGTTCCCATCAAGTATCATAGCTTTCAGAGACTGAAGATTCCCCATAGTACTTGGTAATTGCTCAATATGATTAGAGGCTAAAATCTGGAAGGGAAAAAAGAAGAAAGAGCTACTTTAATATTTTCACTCTTTGTTGCTTGTATTCCGGTGTAAGTGTCAAATACAAATAATGTGTATAATACATATATGGTTAGGTTTTTCTAAGTTTTTCCAATTAAAGATTTGGATAGAAACGTCAACAAAAAGGTCCAACAACAAACACAATTGACATGAAAGCATAATTCGCCATTTATGTGTTGAAAGAAACCTATGTTGCTCTAACTTTTATTTATCATGATGTATTTGTTTTTGACACATTGATATTCGTAACCGACTCTTGCACCTGAGTCTGCATAACATGGAACGAAACTCTACATATGGCAAGCAACAATTGAGAATATCTTACCAGTCGCTGCATGTTGACTAGTTCGCTGATCTCCATAGGAATTTCAACTGCACGGAAGCATAAAAGTTGACAGAATAGTAACCAAACAATTTAATGCTTCATCGAACCAGGTTATGAGATTGAAAAGAAATGATACTCATTCTTTACTAAGGAAATCATATTTGACTGACTTTTGAAAAATCCTATATTGCTCAGACTATTCATTTTTTCTAAAATGCAGTATTCATGTCTGCCACGTGTATGAGAATATGACATCAAAAGATCCTCCAAATACATAAAACTTAGAAAAATCCAATCATACCTTCATACCTATATCCAACGCTCATTCTTGTGTCTGAGTAATATAGGCAAAATCTCCTAAGAAAGGAAGTTACTATTGTTTCATCTGATTCACAAGTTGAAAAAGGCATACCTAATTTATTTTGCGTTAAATCGAGAGTTCGTACAGATTTATCCAGATCAAGAACTTCATCAGGAAATGTCTGTTCCAAATCAAAGCACAAATTTCATCATATACACAAGGAACAAATGCAAAAATCCCCACTAGAACTCACTTGAACTACTATATTTCTCAACCAATAAGGTATAAAGGTGCCGACTCTGCTTGACTCCGAAATGTAATTACCGGAGACCAAGGGCCTTAGACCCAAAAAATAAACATGAACTCTGCATCTATTTAACTGTAATAGATAAACCCTGTTCAAGATCAAAATGCACATTTCATCACAAACGCAATGAACAAATGCAAGAAGTCCCATTGGAAGACATTTGAACTACCATGTTTCTCATTGAATAATACATGCAATTTGGGGTCTGATCCAGCTTGCCTTCATAATAGGCGGGATCCAATGTGACTGTAGGATATTGAAGGTCTTAGACCAACTGAATTTTGGAATAGTCAGACCCAATGTGGCTACTAGATACCAGGGTCTTAGACTAAATAAAAATTAACATGAACCTCCATGTATTTAATTGTAATAGATGAACCTCGTTCAAAATTTAAGTGTAAACAAATGCAAGAATCCCTATTGGAAGCCTTTTAAACTACCGTGTTTCTCAACCAATACGACATAAAATTTTGCAATAACAAATTAACATGAACCCTGCATCTATTTAATTGTAATTGGTACCCACACAAAGGCACAAATTTTAGATTAATGCTCTTTTTTATTAGCACTTGATATTTGCTTTCAGAATGCTTCTATAAAGCAAAAAGAAGTGCTAAAAACCAAAACCAAAATTGAATAAATATAAACAAATGACATTTTTTTTAATTTTTAATTCTTCATTAACTTGGATATTGATATTAAATTCTATAAGAATATCCTTATCATATAAACAACAATATTTATGCAAAACTTCTATAAACTTATAAAAGGAAGAAAAAAACATAAGAAGTTGGATAGAAATGGAGCAACATATTAAGCAAAATGCAGAAGATATCATCAACAAATAAACAATAGGCATTTATGGAAAACTAATATAAAGCTTAAAAGAACATAAGAAATTCCATAGAAATGCATAATTGGCCTATCATAAACAACATAAGGACTATTAAAATTCATATAAACAAACAAATTAAACAAAACCCTGAAACCATCATCATCATCACCTAAAATGTCTATTCACATCCTCAAATACTCAAATTATATATAAAAAAGAAAAAAGTGAAAATAAAAATTCATAGATAAATAAAAAAGGTTTGCTTACCTTTAATTTAGCTTCACGTAAGGCAACAATGCCAGTCGATCGCCATCGAGCAATTCGGTTAGCTTTGGAATCAGCAGCTTTACTTTCAGAAGATCCCATCTTTCTTCCTTTATTTACCCTCCTTTTTCCCCTTTTCCCTCAGAAAATTCGACGAAGAAAAAGAGCTACGAACAGGAAAAAGGGGAAAACTAAATAGAGATCAAAGAGATGGGTCGACTTGGAATTCAGAAATGGATAAGTCAACAAGGTCTCAAGTTTGGGTTAATTTTCAAAGAAGTTAGTTTCTCAGAAGAAAAAACAACGTTAACTTCATTGAATTGCATGGGATTTTTGGCGTTTGTGTTTTATAAAGGTGGTGGCATGTTTTATGTTGATTCGATTTTATTGTGTGTGTTTTTCGGTTACTAATTTTGGTTAATTCCATTTTGTTTAATTTTGCTATTAAGCCAGATTTATCCTCCTATCATATTCCTCTAATCAATAATTCAATATACTAATTATAAATTATTTTATTTATTGAACAATAATAAAATTTGAGTTAAATTATAGCAACATTTTTTTTAATGATCAAATTAAATTCATCTTATTGTAGTTTGACCAATTTTAATTTTTTATAATAATTGAAATCATTTCAATTTTTTATCCTTATATGAAATTTTAGTAAATATTTAAGAAAATAAAATATCCAAATTTTAGAAAAAAATTTAATGCATGCACGGATAGGTTAAATTTATTAAATTAATTTTTCCAAAACTATCAATTTTCAAGTCTAGAAGATCAGTCGACTTGCGACGCAATTTTGGGTTGAGATGTCTACATGTCGATAAAAGATTTATCTCTTAATTCCGATGCACACTTTGAATTATCTCATTTTAACTTTAAAAACTCAAAATATGACCGTTTTAGTAAAGATTACGCAAGTAGAATACGAGAATTATTAGTTTTAGACTTTGTTTAACTTTTAAACCATATTAAGGTCAATTTTAAGGCTCAATGTATTTATTAACTCTTATATTTTTTAAAATTATTTATTTCAAAATTTTTTAATATTTTAGATTAATAAAAGTTTGACCAAGTCTAAAGAAAATTATGTTTCTTTTGCAAGATAATTGACTAAGTTTTAAGAGGTTTAGTATTCAAGTAGAATTTAGAAGTACTTATAGCTAAACATGGCAAATCTAGCAATTTATTTCTCTCGATAAGTTTCATTCTCAATTATTTTTATGCTGCGGTTAACAAAATACTTATTCAATAAACATGTTTTAAAGTAGTTAGATATAATATAAAGAGATTAGATAGTACAATTAAAATTAATTTATTACTAATTCATATATCAAAATACAATAAAAAATATATAAAATCATAAATTAAATATATTGTAATTGATTTTTTAACTTATAATAAATAATTATTATATCTAAATTATATAAATTTAACTTCAATTAAAAACTTTTCTTCTTTTTCTCCCAATTGTTTGTTTCTTATATTTTATTTTGCTCAGCAGCAGCGGTGTCAGCCTATGGGTTGATTATCGTCCGTTTTTTTTCTCCTCCCACAAATTGTCAATGTGTCAAAATATTTTATTGATACTGAGGTTAATTTTCAACATGTTAGAATATTCTAGTGATGCTAAGACTAAAATTTTTACTGTATTGATGAAGCTTGTTTTTCGTCATCTATAATAATATTTATTATTTGTTTTTCTCTAAATTATCTGATTTCATTTATTGAATGAATTTTTAAATTTTTTATTAAAATTCATAATATTTTATCCAAATAAAATTATACATCCCTGCCGCCAAACAAGCAAGCTTCGGTTTTCCATTTCTGGGTCTCAAATATATATTTTCTTTAAATATATACGTCCGTCTCTTCCGCCCGTCTCTGACCTAAGCCCTCTCTTGCCAACGTACCAGTAAATTAAATCAGGTAATTGTTGAAACCCTAAACTTAAAATGAAGATTGATTTCCACTTGAATAATGAGACTTTGAGTTATCTGTTCTCCCCCCTTGCATCGCTCTAATATATCTGATTTTCTGTTTTTGATTCTACTGCTTGTTACTCCGTCTCATCGAATTCTTTTTATAAGGTATCGCCGCTATTTTCCGTCACACTACTATTTGCGGCCGCGAGCCGCTGCTATTGGTTTGAAATTTGTTCAAACCGCATTTGAGGTCTATAGAGATAGCAGCCGCAACACCACTATTTGGAACCCTAAGTTACAATCTCAAGTAGCCGCGTGATTTTGCAAGCTAGATCACCAACGTTCATGTCAGGCAATTCAAATTCCGGAGGAGGGGGAGGTAACCCTTTGAAGACTTGGGTCTCTGATAGGTTGATATCATTGCTGGGATTTTCCCAGCCCACACTTGTTGAATATACCATTGGGCTAGGTATGTCAATTTTGTCTTCTCTATATATGTATATCTGGGCATCTATAATTGAACACAAATACTCGAATATGCTACTTTTAATAAATTGTTCATGTTGTTGCAGCTAAGCAAGCAGCATCACCTGCTGATGTACTTGGCAAGCTTGAAGAATATGGCTTGCCATCATCTAATGATGTTCGATTATTTGCCGAAGAAATCTTTGGTAAAGTTCCTCGCAAAGCCTCCCGTGAAAATGTGAGTTAATATGTTAGCAGAGTTTTTTGTTTTTAATTTTTCTGCAATTATAATTTTTCTTGTAATTTATTTTCCCCTGGCCTGCTGTAGTTTTATCAGAAACAAGAAAGGGAAGCTGCTGTTTTCGCTAGGAAGCAAAAGGCCTATGCACTTTTAGATGCCGATGATGAAGAAGAAGAAGCTGGTGCCAATACCAGTGTTCATCGCCTGTCTTCCAATGAGCCTGATTCCGAGACCAGAAAAGGTGATAAGCATAAGAAAAGATTCAGAAAGAAGAATGAAAGTGAACAAGATGAAGATGACGAGGAGGTCATACATGTGGATGAAAAGAAAAGAGTTAAAAGACAAGCCGAGGATGATGGTTCAGAGTCAGAGGAGGAAAGATTGCGTGACCAAAGGGAGAGGGAGGATTTGGAGAGACATATAAGGGAACGTGATGCTGCAGCAACTAGGAAGTTAATGGAGCCAAAGCTTTCACGAAAGGAGGAAGAGGAGGCTATACGAAGATCTCAAGCTTTGGAGCAAGATGATATCAATAGTTTAAGGAAAGTTTCAAGACAAGAGTATTTGAAAAAGAGGGAGCAAAAAAAGCTTGAGGAGCTTAGGGATGATATAGAAGATGAGCAATACCTTTTTGATGGTGTAAAGCTTACTGAAGCAGAATATCGTGAGTTACAGTATAAGAAAGAAATATACGAGCTTGTGAAGAAGCGGACAGAAGAGGATGATGATATTGGTGAGTATAAAATGCCAGAAGCTTATGATCAAGAAGGGATTGTTGACCAGGATAAGAGATTTTCAGTGGCTCTTCAGCGTTATAGAGACCCTACTGCTGGGGATAAAATGAATCCATTTGCAGAACAAGAGGCCTGGGAAGACCATCAAATTGGCAAGGCCACATTGAAATTTGGGTCAAAAAATAAAAAGCAAACTACTGATGATTATCAGTTTGTGTTTGAGGACCAGATTGAGTTTATTAAGGCATCAGTTATGGATGGTGACAAGTTTGATAATGAGATGTCAACTGACTCACCTGAAACAACCAAGGCAAAATCTGAACTGGAGAAACTACAGGAGGACCGGAAAACTTTGCCAATTTATCCATATCGAGATGATCTACTTAAAGCTGTTGAAGAATATCAGGTTCTTGTTATTGTAGGAGAAACTGGTTCAGGAAAGACCACACAGATACCACAATATCTTCATGAAGCTGGTTATACCAAACGTGGGAAGGTTGGTTGTACACAGCCTAGACGAGTTGCTGCTATGAGTGTTGCTGCTCGAGTTTCTCAAGAAATGGGTGTCAAACTTGGCCATGAGGTTGGTTATTCTATTCGTTTCGAAGATTGCACTTCAGAAAAGACTGTATTAAAATATATGACAGATGGTATGCTGTTGCGAGAGTTGCTTGGTGAACCTGATCTTGCAAGCTACAGTGTGATAATGGTGGATGAGGCTCATGAAAGAACTGTATCAACTGATATTCTTTTCGGATTGGTGAAGGATATAGCACGATTTAGAAAAGATATCAAATTACTTATTTCAAGTGCAACACTTGATGCGGAGAAGTTCAGTGATTTTTTTGATTCTGCTCCAATTTTCAAAATTCCTGGTAGACGTTATCCTGTTGAGATACACTACACAAAAGCACCAGAAGCTGATTACCTGGATGCTGCAATTGTTACCGTACTTCAAATTCATGTGACACAGTCACCTGGAGATATTTTGGTTTTTCTCACTGGTCAAGAAGAAATTGAGACAGCAGAAGAAATTTTGAAGCATAGGGTAAGAGGCTTTGGGACAAAAATTGCGGAACTTATTATCTGCCCAATATATGCCAACCTTCCAACTGAGCTTCAAGCCAAAATATTTGAACCTACTCCTATTGGTGCACGGAAGGTAGTCCTGGCAACAAATATCGCAGAAACATCATTAACAATTGATGGTATTAAGTATGTCATTGATCCAGGTTTCTGCAAGATGAAATCTTATAATCCGAGGACTGGGATGGAGTCTTTGCTGGTAACTCCTATCTCTAAAGCTTCAGCTAATCAACGCGCTGGTCGCTCTGGGCGAACAGGTCCAGGAAAGTGTTTTCGGTTGTACACTGCCTACAATTATTATACTGAATTGGATGACAATACTCCTCCTGAGATACAACGAACCAACCTTGCCAGTGTTGTTCTTTCTTTGAAGAGTCTTGGAATTCATGATTTGCTAAATTTTGATTTTATGGATCCACCGCCAGCTGAGGCTCTACTGAAAGCTTTGGAACTTTTGTTTGCATTGAGCGCATTAAATAAACTTGGAGAGTTGACTAAAGTTGGTAGGCGAATGGCGGAGTTCCCTCTTGATCCAATGCTATCCAAAATGATAGTTGCTTCCGACAAGTACAAGTGTTCAGATGAGGTTATTTCTATTGCTGCTATGCTTTCGGTGGGGAATTCGATCTTTTACCGTCCAAAGGACAAACAAGTTCACGCTGATAATGCAAGGATGAATTTTCATACTGGCAATGTTGGTGATCATATCGCTTTAATGAAGGTTAGTTTTTGGGAGAATAAATATTGTTTTTAAGGATTGCCACCCTTTTTGTTCCAGTTTTTGCATTTTAATGATTTGATATGTTGACTTATTTTCTAGGTTTACAATTCCTGGAGGGAAACAAATTTCTCAACACAGTGGTGTTACGAAAATTATATTCAGGTATAGTTCTTATTACCTTGATCTTCTTGTTGTATGGATCATTTTAAGTGCTTGTTCTCTTGATTGAACTGTGTTTAACCTTTTTGTTTAAAAAAAAACTTGTAAGACTTCTTTCATGTACTGATTTTGAAATGAACCTCTGAATTTATTAATGTATCTGTTTGCTTCATGATGAATGAATATGATTTTTCTTGTCTTTCCTAGTGTTCATTTGTTTCCTATTTGTTGATAACTTATTATTTATGTTGCTTCTGTTATTTGTGATTTCAACTTTTTTAGGTCAGGAGCATGAAGCGTGCAAGAGACATTAGAGATCAATTAGAGGGTCTTCTGGAGAGAGTTGAAATCGAACTGACATCCTGTCCTAATGATTTAGAGGCTATAAAGAAGGCAATTACATCTGGTAAGTTTCCAAGCATTTATTGCTAGCAGCATCTTTGAGCTGGAAGTGCTCCAGCTGTTGACTGTAAAATTCAAAATATTTTTTCAGGATTTTTCCCTCATTCGGCAAGGTTACAGAAAAATGGTTCTTACCGTACTGTTAAGCATCCACAGACTGTTTATATACATCCAAGCTCAGGGTTGGCACAGGTAAGGTTTCCAATTATTTATTTCTGTAATTAAATTTAAAGGGATTATTTGCCTAATGTACTGCATGATTGACGTAATTGCTTCTACAAATGCTTTTGTGATTACAAGAATCGCCTTCTTACTCTGTTGTCTAGAGTTGAGTGAATATTGCTGTGGATGGTTCTAGTGTTCATTTTATTTACCAGGTAGGGCTGATGTTAGGAGGATATGTTATTGCTTGAAGTTTTAAAGTGACAAAGCAAGCTAAATAAACAAAAGTGTTATATTAGGCTCAATTTGGTTGAAGTGTTTGCAATTTGGTTTTTGCTTTTCAGAAAGCAAAAAAAAAAAACACAAGATAGAAACTGAATAAAACTCCGAAGCCAAATAGCAAAAGTGTCAACTAAACAGAGCCTTAATTTCTTTGTCTTTCCAATATACAAGTTAGGTTGCTGCAATGTGGGTGGAAAACTTCTTTAGGTTTATCATCCAGTCTGTCACTCTTATCTGAAGAAAAGATAAATTTAGTCACTAAAACGGGTTTGTCTCTTCTACCATATGTTCATTGTTTCATTTGCATACAGTTGACAAGTGTGCAATTGCATAAGCCAACCCTGCCCTGGATGTTAAGTCTGTTAACAAACATGCATGCAAGTTTGTTTTTAAAGGTTTGCATGTTTTCTGCTGTTTTGTTTCTTTCCATTCATTCCCTGTGGGGTGTTGGGGGGGGGGGATCAAGTTTGGTGTTGCCTCCAATATAAAATCAAGTATTCTGATGTTCCCCACCATTTACAATTCTTTTTTGCTGTCCTCAGGTGCTCCCGAGATGGGTGGTATACCATGAATTGGTTCTTACCACCAAAGAATACATGAGACAAGTAAGTCTTCTTTTCCCCTTGGAGTATAAAATAACTAGTGTCTAGTTGTTGCTTGGTATGCGTTCATGACTAATGCCAATACTGTGGGTGTTCAATTGCAGGTAACTGAGCTGAAACCGGAATGGTTGGTGGAAATAGCCCCACATTACTACCAGATGAAGGACGTCGAAGATGGTATGCTCTCTCATTCTCTCTCCAAATCTTCAACCCTACATCCTCCAATTTTCCTGCACTGCCCCCTCTCCTTAGCTCTTCCATGCATACACATGGTTATATCATTTCATGCACTCAAGTGCCTTCTGATGTTTCTTTTGTCATGGATAATGTTATTGAGGCCTCTAAATGATCATAACTACACTATGATTAATCTCTTAGTGTACGTAAATTTCTTGGTAATTAAATCTAGTGATAACTAGACTCCTCGAGTTCACACATATGGCAGCTAAGGTTGATTGCATTACTCAACCATAATATGCTGGGAATTCTTACAATTGATTAAAAGCTATATATAATTAAATAACTTGCATGATATAAAAAGTAACAACATAAACTAAGTAGTATGGTCGCCCAATTTGTTTTTTTGCATTCCATATCGGCACCCCGGTTTCATCTTTATGTCAAGAACCATCTGTTTGTTTTCTAGTAATATATTTTGCTCCTTGAATTATATATTCGGAGATAGCATTGATTGCTACGGTCGTATCATAAATACTGATATATTTACTCTGCATTCGCATATCAAGTTAAAAAATGACGAGTGGGAAATTCTTCACTGGATATGGAGGATAGACTGTTACATGATAACCATTTATATACTGACTGCTCGATTCGCAGCAACCTAAATTTTTTGTATTTAGTTTTTGAAATGCATGAATAACTGAAGCATTATTTTCTATGCAGCTGGATCAAAGAAAATGCCGAAGGGACAGGGGCGAGCAGCAGAGCAACCACCTGCTTCTGGTAAGGTGTAGACGGTCGTGATTGCATTTGGCATAGAAAAGAAACATTGGAAAGTGGCTTGTTTTGGGACACAAGTGCTTCAGCAACCATTGTAAATACAATTTTGTAGGTATTAATCTGACCACTGTAACTGTAAAGCACTTGGCATATGATTCTGGTGTAGCATAATTGATATCATGTTGCATCATTATTAAGCTCGTCCTGGTTAAAAACTGATTAATCTGATGTAGATCAAAATAATCTATTTTCATCAAAATTTGTTGTCTGTTTTCTAGTTTGTTGTAGAAATTACAATTTCTTATTATTTTAAAGAATTTCCTTTATTCACGTGAAAGTGTTTGTTATTTCTCTCCGGTGAAGAAGAAAAAGCCGAGGAAACTTGCTTTCTAAATTAGGAAAGGTTTTTTCTTTTAATTATTTGTTGATTGAAATGAAAGCCGATTCGTTAGTCATTATATTGATTAATAAATATAAGCAACTAAGGGCATTTTCTAGTTTTTGTTCAAAAGAAACTTCGATTACGAAAAGGAAATTCAGAAGCAATCACACATGCAGATTGCAGCCAATGTTTTGATCTGAGAAAATGCCGTCAAATCAGCATTAAAGTAGTTAAAAGAGCATGAACTAATTGGCAATGGGATTGAATCACAATTAGTTTCATGGCTGGTCAGGTTGGATTGAGTCACGGCCTTGGAATTTGCTTTTGTATTTTTATGTTTGAAGTTTAGATTAGACCGGCATAATGTCCATGTATACATTTTCTGCGAATTTGGTTTTTGTTTATTTAAATAAAAATGCTGACATGACATTATTTATTATAAGTAACTTTTAACAAAAATTTAAAAATCATAAAATTTTAAAAATATTATAACAATTCATAAAAAATAAAAGAAATATTATATTAATTGTCATGTGGGTTATCATAATTAAAGATTTAATTAAAAAAATTAAAAGATTAATTTAACTAATTTTGATAAAAACTGTAAACATTAATTTTTGTAAAAGAGATTGAAAAACATATTTAACTAGAAAGAAATGATTAAATTGATAAAAACAACAAGAATAAAACATTTAAACGCATATATCAAAAGTGTTGGTCTTAGGCTTTAACGGAATATGTATATAAAATATAATATGATATTTATATCTTATTCTGACCTTGTATGACTACTTAATTGTTCGCAATTTTCAGCAAATTGTAAACCTGTATCAAAGTTCAAAAGATACCAAACATTTCGCGCATCCCAAAAGGACAAACAACAAAAATCCAATAATATCTTTGGATCATCCCCCAATACTCTCCACGCTTTTATTTCTCCCCCTTTATTTTTGCATGGATCTACGGCTGGTTTTCATATTTTATATATACATACATATAAATATCCCGTGTATATTATTTTTCTATATCTAGAACCATTGTTGTGACAGTCCAAAATCCATGGCAGAACATGCTAAAACGTAGAAAACAAAGCAAAACTTCTTGTTCATCATGACACTCAACTTGCGTTGTTTGCAAGGTGATTTCAACGCATTCAAAACCCGAAACCCACCAGGGAAGGCTAATTCAGACACACTCACTTCCTAATGGGAGGAACATCCAAGGACAGCATCCGTCTTCCTCCATCTGGCAAAATCCCAAATGAGACGTCGCTACCATTCACATCTCCCACTTACAGCCACCTCCAAACTCTGAACCCTACCACAAGGCTAAGCCCTCGGAACAATGGCAGCTCCCTGTACGACTCATATGAACTCCGAGCTGTGACATACCAGCTGAACAAGGCAATGCGACAACCAAGTGGCTCGTCACCGGCTTACTTGTGCTACCTAAAATCGCCCTTCTATTCTCAATGTGTAAACAGAGAAAATTCAAGGAAAGTTTTATGTTCACACTTAACATGCGCAACTATTAATATAAATGCAAGAAACAGGAGAACAAAAGAAGTTACCCGAGGATTTGCTGCCAAACTTTGGAACAAGGTCAAGCAAAGGTTGCTTAGGAGTAATAATATGCAGAGCAAAGAGTTGAAAGGTGCATAATCAAGTACTGCAGTTAAATATCTTATCGTGAAATCCGGTGTTTTGACTCAGTTGATTCATGTTTTACATGATGACATTCAGCAGATCTTGAGTTTTTCATGTTTTACATGATGACATTCAGCAGATCTCGAGTTTGAATCCCTGTATCTGTAATCTCTTATCTTAGACTATGATCACTTTTGTGAGTGTGTGTATGCATATAACTCCTATTGTGCAAACAATATAGTTGAAAGATGTGTGATCGACTGCAATTAAATCTCTTACTGTAAAACCCAAGATTTCCATCTATTATCCTATCTTAGAATAGGACAATCTCATATCATGCATAGGGCAGCAGATCTCGGATTTGAATCCCAATATCTATAATCTATTCTCTGATCTCCTATCTTAGACAGACTAGGATCTCTTTCGTACCAAAAAGATACATTCATCTTGTGCAACCAATATATGGTTGAAATATGTATGATAAACTGCAGTTAAATCTCGTACCGAGTGATTTAGCTTTAGCTTTAATTGGTTCTTTAACTACCCTGGCATTCAGTAGATCTCAGGTTTAAATCCTAACATCTACTAGCTCCTCCTATAAACTCATATCTTGCAGAAAAACAGGGTGCCATTTTCCTCGTAATCTAAAATCTTTTTGAAGACAATGAATCAATATCTTCCGATTGCTTTAAGGAAATGTGAAAAAATGAACTCACTAATCTAGGAAAACAATACATACCTGAATATGTTCTTTCCCAAAATCTAAAATGGTCAAACAATTACAGAACATAAACCATACTGCAAAGGTTTAAGAAAAAATTCAGAACATGAACTTAGTAACTATCATCTTAATCAATCACTATATTTTGAATATTGATTTTCCAAAACTATACCCTTCTTTAAATTTGAGGGGCTCCTTTCCGTATTCAGGTTTAATAAGATCCATACACAAACGTGCTTCAACAAGAAGCTTTTGGCATATACCATGATGTATACATTGGATAAAGAGAGGAAACAGAGAAGATATAAAACAAGAAGCATCTTTAAGAAAAGCCCATGCAACAAGAACTAGATTGCTGACCATTTAGTACTGAGAGAAGAACTTTCTATGTCAACCTTAATGCCATTTCTTGAAGAAGAGCTCGCTTCTGTGACGTGTTAATTACATGGTTTGTTTCAGCACTCTCAAGCACATTGGTTATTATGGCAGCTGCATGCCCTAGACGTTCCTCGGCTGTCCTCCTCAACATGAAGGCCTGCCCAAGTCATATAGTTGTAACAATAAAACAAAACAAAAACAAATGACATCATATACGGTTATTTGAAGAATGTCTAAGGTAGACACACAAAATCATTAGGTAAGGAAAAAAATCATCAGAAAATGGTAACTCGGGTCAAATTTTTTGAAAGAAATACTCATGGATTGATTCTTTTATAATATTTCAGATGTACCAATTGCTCCCCATTCTACAAGGATTCAAGCGATACAAAAATGGAATAACAATATAAGATAGAGAAAATGCTAGAGAGGGAAAAAAACCTGGCTGTGATGTGATATGGCCAATGTACATGGCTGCTGAGACCAAGGTTCTCCATCAATTTGAACAGGCAATACAGCAAAGAGCTGTATTTTAATCGACTGTCCTTGTGCAAGTCTTCGGGCACGAGAAAGCCCCACCTGAAATAGCAACAAACCAGCAGCAGTTCAGAGGCAAATTCCACATAAAACCTTTATGCAAAATTTCCAGAACTCAAACAAAAAAAAGTTGGATTGAAGAATTTCAATGCTTTACTGTCCAGCATAAAGGACAATAGGTCAATGGCTGAGCTTTTCCATCTTGTGTCTGCACCTTGCAGTCTACACTCTACACTGGTGACATGGAATGTGAAAACCAAGTTCTTCTAGACATTACATCAACTTACATAAAACTTGTTTTATATGCCTAATGATAAATGCACGATAGAATTTAACACTTGTTTTATCAGCAGCTTTCCACAAGGGGCCTAGATTACCTGCAGTGTTCCAAGGTGCCAAGTTCCAGATATGCTCACAACCTCTAGTATTTTATCATGCATAGACTGAGGATCAAAATTCTCATATGTATCATCCTCGTTTTGCCAAAGGTCTACACCTCCCATGTAGCTTCCAATGTTTGCAACAAGTACCCCTTCTGCATCCTGTATGGAATTAGAATAGCATCATGACATTTACAGTAAGCGCAATCAATAGTTATTTGCACCATTATAACGATTTAGCATCAATGTATAAACAATTTAACAAAAAAAAAGAAAAGAATTTTATGATGGGAAAAAGGGACAGCAGAAGGAACATGTTACAAAAATCATTTCCAAAAAATGAGACACAAATTTGAGAGACAATGGTTGATAAAACCAAGAGAGTCAGAAAAAAAAAACCACAACAGCTTTTAAAGAAGTTTTCAGTTAGAAGCAACAGTTGCGTATTTGATTTGATCCTTTAACTGTTTTTTAAACATATACAAACATATGTGTGTGTATAAATAGAGAAGCTAAGAAGGAAAAAACTCTTCTGGGCAATCATCACATAGTGTCCAGATTTTCACAAATGTAACTAAATAAAAGCTAGCATCAATACCTCAGGGACCTCTATCTCAACACCATCCACTTCAACTCTAACTTGCCAAGGAAAGTCCGCAAACGTTCTATCCATTATACTCTTTGCACCCTCTCTTGCATAGAGCACTTTATTCATAAACTGCACATACGTTGAGGTAACTTCATCAATATGGAATTGTATAACCAATAAGACAAATTTATTAGGCATGCATAAGTTACCACAAAAAGACAGACCAAAATGCATCCGATACATGTAGATATCCTCCAATGATAACATTAACAATTTTCTGGTTTACACTTAAGTTAAATTGATAAATTGTAATGAGATGGAAATCTGCATAAAAATACAAAAAGACTATGTTTCACCTGTTAATATAAGATCTCTACATTTTTTAAGTTGTAATAACATTCAGAGAGAAAATGTATGCTGAGGTACTTGTATAAGCTTCCAACTGACATGATTGTATTAATATATTTATGTTTCTAAAATCATTTATCTATAAATATGTAAAGGGAAACCACCAGAAAGTTCAAAGCCATCATAATCAAGTAGGCCAAAATAAAAAATCATTTTCAGTTGAACAAACCAAATAGTTATTCCATCAATCATCATATTTATTTTGCATGGTACTTCACAAAGCACGTTCCAAGAAGATGATAACAACCTGATTATAAAACTTCTCAGGATTCTCCTCTCGCAAGTTGTGAATGTCCAAAGCAACCTTTGCATCACAACCAATTCCTGTGAGAAAATCATAAAGCATGAGAAAACTACTAAGTTATAATAAGTGAACAGGGAAGACAATGGAAATACCAATACACTTGTCTAACCAAGATGACATCTACCAGTCAGCCAGCTAAAATACCAAGTGACCAATAGATTGATTTTTGCAATTTCAGGGGATTGTGGACAAATATTTACAAAATATCATTGGTAGATATTTGCAAATATAAAGTCAACATGCAGCTAAGTACAAATCCAAGCAAACCAAAAAAACCAGCTACGATAGAAATACCTCTCTCTTAACCTTGCTTTTCTTCTGCCTCTCTGTTGGGTCAAATTTCAACTAGACAATCTAGACATTCAACTGAACCAGATTTTAGAAGACTTAAAAGAACCAGTCTGCATACCTAGATAATTGTTCATAAATTTTGGAGATTGAAGTTGCTTCCCCTGTTGGTTCAAAACAGCTACCTTCCAGCGGTCAAGAATTGTTACTGCAGCATGCTCTATGTGCTGCAAGACTGTGCAAAGGCCCCCTTGTCTCTCCACTGAGCCCAAACCACCTCCCCATGACAGAACCCTGGCCAGATCATTTCCAGTTCCAGCGGGGAGAATAGCAACTGGAGGTGGTGAAACAAAATTTTGCTTGTCTATTGCATTAAGAACCCAACCAACAGTACCATCTCCTCCACATACGAGTATCCTGAAATGAGGCACCTTTCTGAATAAAAAAAGACCCATCTCTGGTCCCTGTGTTGAACTCAATTCAATAACCTGCGGTGAATTACAATGGGAAAAACCCTCAAAAACATGAAATTTAAAACCAACAAATAGCAATGACCAATTTTAAAGAGAATATGCGAACAAACATCAAACTGGAAAACATAAAGAACATATAGACAACCATGGAAGTCAAGAACCAAACATAGAATCAGATCAGCTAGAACATAAAAAAAAAATGCCAATCCAAGTGGTGGTGTCAGTGATTACGTTATAAATATATGGTTATCAATTTATTAAAAAAACCAAAAAGTAATTGCATTGTGCATCATCTTCCAAGAATTTGAGAGCAGTCATTCCGGGCCAAGTGGTAGTCTGTCCAATTACAGTTTTTTCTATCTCACTTTTCTTTAGTTTTTTGAAGAAAGCCATTCCTGTTCGACTAGCTGATATCTGATGCAGTGAACAGTAACTCTGGTATGATATGGCAAGCCGAGAGTTCAGAAAACTCTGACTACCTTGAGAGGCTGTGTTGGTTACTCTTCAACTTCAAGTGAGTCTACCAGTCATTTTTAATTGGCAAATAGCCAAAAACAGATGGATGGTTCCAAAATTTAACTATTATCATTAATATGAAATCAGATGCTAAATGTTATCAAGTTTAGCTAGCATCACTCATCATCTGTCAGGGAGCTAATTTACTTCTCCAAAAGCAAGTAAATAATCTCATCAGAGAAGTGGGAGTTTATATTTATTATAGTCCGTAGTTCCTCCTACACAACTACCCCCCCACCAGCACCACCAATGAACACACACACACACACACACATAAAAATAAGTAAAGAAAAAAAAGTAAGATAATCAATCAAACCTGAACAGGATTCAAAAGAAGGTTCAAGCGCTGCCTGAGGGAATCTCCACGCCGGGCACCACTCTTCTTATTGATAAAAACCAGTAATGGTCTCGCATCTGGTGGTAAGTCAGTCAGCTCATATCTTTGCTTCATCCTTAAAGCCTGAGACTCGTCCTTCTGATTAATTGATCCACTTCTTTTGATACTAGGATTTGACTCTATTTTCTTATTAATGCTACCATCTTGGCATGGGGTTCCTACAGTCATAATACCATTGCAGTCCCCTTCTTTTGCATAAGAACCATTTACATTTTGTAGGGTATCAGCAGTGCTCTCTGTTGACATGTCAGAGATGCTACCATTACTACCTGTATCAGCTGAGGTTTTATTATTATGCTTGTGCTTCTTGCCCTGACTCCTAATGGTTTCCCGCACTGAAGAAGCTAACTCATTTGCACCATGTGTGATTGAGCTCAGAAATCCCGAATTGGGGCTCAACTTCTTAACATAAAGAGGTGAGAGAATCAACCTTCTGAATGGTCCTAAATCACAAATATTACCAGTTTCATTAGACATGCTACTGTGACAGTCCACATGTAGAAGTCGTTGGCACCACAAGCAACACCATATAGGAGATCCACCAAGGAAAGACCCGCTACATGGCTCTTCACAATAGCTACAGAAGGAAGCTTCATCAGGTTGATCAGTAAGCTCTGTCCAACGAACTGCCCACTGATGCATCACATGCTCAAACCCAATCATGGATACACACTTACAATCCTGCTGTGCACGCAAAGAGCAGCTCAAATGAGCCACTGCCCCACATATGCTACAGCGGTGAATGAAACTATCTGAAGCTACCATAGGCCCTAGGGTTTGGGAAGGTGACATTGGCTTCAAGCAAGCACAGCAATTTACTTTCTTTCCACGGGATACGGATTCCAGCTCCCAAGTATGAGGAGCTGCAGGACTCTTATGTTTGGCCTTCGGGTTTTTCTTTGACCTAGCTACAGCTTTCATCCAACTTAAGTTAATGTTTCTTCTCCACTGGAAAGCTGTGTAAACTATAGTCAAAATACCAACCAGGCCAGCGATGAGACAAGAGAGAATGAAGAAATGTGAAACAACTTGCATTTCAGTCGGGCTCTTGTCGGTCCAACTGGGATGCAACATGCGTTCTTCATCCATTCTTCAAAACTTATATACCAGCATTCTATAGTCACTAACAAGCACCCTCCACCTAATGAGTATATGCCAACTCAAATAGCTCCTTATCACAAAGGCTTGCTAGTTGCTACCCATGTCTATAACAGTCCACACTCTTACTACTTATACCATCTCATTAGTTTCACTTCTTGTCTGACAGCAATCCTAAAAGCCCCTTTTTCTAACTCTGAGAAGATGCCTAGCCACTGAGAAAAACAAGCAATATCAAAATTGCACTGCCTTGATCAGAAAGCCCTGACAAAATAAAATAAAATTCATAAATGAAGTGACTTATAATACATGAAATCAGAACGGAAATCACAACTTAAATTCGACAATAAATACCGGAGCAATAAAATCGACTATATTGACTTAACTACAAGAAGAATGCTTAGCCATTGAGGAAAAAAAAGTAATACCAAACTGCAGCTGTGGTTAAAAAATGAAAAAAAAATATATACAAATGCATAAAAGGGCGACTTATAATACAAAAAATCTTAAGGAAAATTTCAACTTAAGTTCGACAATAAATACCAGAGCTATAAAGAGAAAGAAGAAAGTTTAAGAAAAATCATATTGATGCACTGTTCGAGCTACCGAGAAAAAAAACAAATTATAATTAATTTTTGCAGAAAAAAAAATAAAGCAACCTTCGTTCGAAGTGAAGTAAGCTTGAAAATTTTTGTCCTTTTTTTCTCAGCAACCAAACAGCGAATCAGAATATAAATAACCAAACCAATCTGACAGGAAAGAGTAAGTAACGAAAAGCATTCAGGAATAAAATAGGAAAGGGAAACAGAGACTTACAGAAGCGGCCAATGAAAGGGAGAGGATCGATGAAATCACAGACAGAAAACGCTAAGGCAAAGGATTTCACATATAGAAAGAGAGAGAAACAGTGGGAAATTCGAGATTCGAAAAGCAAAAAATATAAATAAATAAACCCAAATTTCAAGATTTGAAAATATTCGACATTAGACAAAAAGCAAAATAAAAGTAAATCAAAACCATTTTTGTTTTAAATAATGAAAATAGAAATGACTAAAAAGATTTATGAATTTGGAGCGAAGAAGGGGTGCGCTCGGCGTGTGCAGAGTGGACAGATTTTGAATTTTGGTGAAACATACCACATGGCATAAAAGGAGTGCAGGTTGTACAAATATTGGGTCCCATGTTGGTATGTTCAGGGGTCGTTGGTGGCATGATATTCTGTGGACAGGTAGTAATTCAGGTGGAGACACGTGTGAGTCACACAAACAAGGACAGTAGGGGTAATATAGGACACATGTAGACTTATATATCAGTTCGGTTTAATTTGTTTTTTTTTAATATTTTGAACCGTTTGATTCGATTTGGTTCCAATTTTTTCATATTTTTTATTTTGAATTTTTAGATATTTTTGACAAAACCAGCTTTGTTTTACTATTTTAAATATTATTTGATAAATTTTTAAAAATATTTTGATAAATATTTTTGAAATTTTAATATTTTCAACAACTTTTAAATTATTTTTATTATTTTAAATATAAAATATTTATTTTTATATAATAAAAATTAAAATTAATTATATATTAAATAAAAAATAGAATTCGATTCAATTTTAGATAACTACGAATTTTAAATTTATTTTATAAACCGTTCAAACATCTTGATTTGAGTCGGTTTCGATTTTCAACTTTTCTTACTTAACCCTTTGGGGTGAAATGAGATAGGTTTTAACTTGACCCTAATCGATCGGATCGATTTTTTTTAGAAAATCAAGTTTTGAGATAGATTATGATGGGTCTAATCCTTTAATTAATCGGGTCGGATCAAATTTAGAAAAACTAGCATACCTTCTCTCGCTCTAGGTTAATTATCAAAATACCTTTTTATGTATAATATTAGTTTAAAATATGCTCATTTAAAAAATTAGATAAAAATATATTATCATAAATTTTATATTAATATTTGCTCTAGCATAATTATGGCTAAAAAACAATTAATAGTATTATTAAAAAATTAAAAAATATATTATTTTATTTTAATATATTTATAGAATGATAAAATCATGACATATTGAATCTGTTAGGTTGGAGTCAAGTATAATTTTGAGTTTTCAAGTTGGGTTCTAAACAGGTAATTTAATATTTAATTTCGAGTTGAGTCAATGTGGAATTATGTTGAGATATATTAGGCAAGGTTGGGACGGGTAAAAAACTGCTCTACTTCGCCTCGTTGCTTTCTATACGTAGACTTGACAAAATTACAAGAATTAAAATATCTTATAATATATTAATATCTTATATAAAATTTTTAAAATTTATATAATATTAATTATTAACTTATTAAACTTTATATAAATGCTAAAAATAATATATGTATGTGTATATATAATTATGATGCAAGTTAACAAGAATTCGTTGAAAATCTAGACCAAACTATTGCTTTATGTAATAAATAAGGAAAAACTAATTCTCAATTTAATATTTAATATTTCTTCTTTGAATTTTACATTTCATAAATTATTAAGAAATCATCTCTAAGTATTTTTTAGTTCAAATTTTAAATTGCAATTGCTGTTTATTTATTGGATAATGTCTCATTTGATACACGTACTTTCATAAAATATCTAATGTGATATCTGTAGTTTGAAAATGTCTATTGTGATATCTGAATTATCAATATGTGTATTATTATGGTATTTGTACTTAAAAAAAAGCCTAATATGTTACATGTACTTTGAAAATGCCCAATATAATACCTAAACTATTAGAATGTGTTTTATTATGATACATAGTGTTAGCGTCGATAGTGACTTGTTAAACCAGCCAATGAAAAACAGGCACGTAGAATTTTTTTTCTAAATCACCAAGTCCACGTGGATAATATAATATTAAGTGAAAAATTAAATAAAAACAAAACAAATAACTAAATATATGGTTAATAAGAAAGAAGTAAAGACAAATGAAAAACTCTTTGAAAAAGATGATTATTTACTTAAATGGAGAAAATAACATTTTTACTTATGTAAGTTTAATATTTAACTTTTTTTTATTTTACCATATGTTTAGTTATTTGTTTTCTAATTTAATTTCAATATTAATATTTTAATTCATTCACCCTTAGTAAACTCTAATAAAATGACTTAGATACATGGAAACCATCAAGCCTAATATTCATTTCTTATTTAATGTACGACATAAGTAACATTTGTAATTCGACAATTAAATCATATGTACAGTATAAAACAATTTAATAAGGGAAATAATTGAAAGAAAATTCTAGAACTGATAAGTAAAACTCATTTAATTTTTAAAACAAAGTTTAAGGACTAAATTTTAATTTTAGTAAAACCTTTTTGTAAAATTGAGAGTAAAATTATGAAATTATCCAAACAAGACTTAATCATGTAAATATTCAAGTCGTTTCATAGCATTTAGGGACTTGAATTGCATAGCATAAAAATCAGGACTCAATTGCAAATATAACAAAACATGCCCAACCTACATATGACACACTGACACTTATAAATACTATTTCGTATTTTCATGCCAATTTTTCCTATTCTAACATATCGTATATATACATAGATCATACAAATCATGCTTAGTTACCCTAAAATATACATTAAGACAATTTAACAATCATGCGTGTCTAGGCTTAAATCCAATCAATCAATCAATCAACCACAAATCCAATTCTTTTAACTCTATTTTTTAGATGTGACACATTGAACCGATACCCCAATCAATTATCGGTTTGGCTAACTATCCCGGTCCAATTTAGATAGGGATGGTATAACTTGAACTGTCCTATGGATTTTGAACCAATCGGTTCCATATAGAGTGGAATTTAAAAAAATAAAAGTGGATGCGGAGCAAGGAAGGGTGTATTTTTTCTTTTAGGCAGTGGGTATGAAGCGGTTATGATAATTGCTTGCCTCGCCCCATCCCGCTCCATTATATTAAGTTACTATTTTATCCTTGTATATATATAACTATTAGAAAGGGTAAAAATGTATTATATAAAAATTAATATATTTTATGTTCAAATGTTTTTCTGAAAAATATGTTTCAATATTTACTTGACTTTAAACATATTTAAAATATTAAAGATAAGTAGCAAAAATTAAATTGAAATGGGGCGAGGTGAGGTGGTGCGAGGATGGATGCACCCAACATTCATAAAAGTGGTAGTAGATTTTAAGATTATACATCTACAGTGGAGCGGGACGGGTGGTGGAGCAAAGCATGCCAACTGTGGAGTGGTGGTGGATTTAGCAACATCCACCCTTGACTCGCCCTATTACCATCCCTAAGTTAGATAACATTGAATTTTGAATTTTTTTATATTTTATTTTTTAAAATTGCAAAGAGTTTTTATTTTTTCATAATTTTTAATTTTTAAATATATAATTTTTATTTTTAAAATCTTTAAATTTTGTTTAAAATATGAAAAATTAAATATTTTATTTTATTTAAAGTATAGGTGTCAACGTAAAAATTGGGCTGTCCAAATCGATTTCCTTTCACAAATTTAATCTCATGCATCATTTCATTTGACCTGTACAATAGATTGACATTGACTAATACTTGATATGATTTTTTATCGTGACTGACAACTGTTACATTTTGTTCTTTTTCCTCCTAGAAAAATTCTGTTGGGATCATTGAATTTGTTGGAAACGTTGAAATTGGTTTGGAGGGAACCGATTTTCCCTCCTCCCTCTAAAATTTGTTCTATTTTGGGACATCTTGTGGGGTGTATTTTTTTTTTTGTTTTATTTTGATAAGAAAACCATAAATTATGGGAAATAGATTATTTATTTATAGATAAAGTTATGTGAAGTTTTTAGAATTTAAATTAAAATAATAAATTTTGTAAACATTAAGGGTTAAATTTATTAAATATTTTATATTTTAAATTAAATTAATATAATGTGTAAATATTGGAGGGTTAAATTTATTATTAGACAATAATAAAAGTCCAAATTAACTTTGAGTGACTAAAATATTTTATTTGAAAAAATTTAGTGATTAGATTAAAAAAATTACCTGACATTTATTTATTTTACCCTATAAATATGTGATGGGAAATTATTATTACATATTAAAAATGATCGAATAATTGGAATTAAAGAAATATTGCTAAAAATTGAATTGGATTGATAAGGGATATTTTGAGAGGTGAAATGACCATGACCCACGAAGATGATAGAGACATGACAGCTTAGAAAAGAATGGATAGTAATCCTTCCTTCCTGTGTGTTGGCCATGACCGTTGAAGGTTTCAATTAAAGTGAATTAAAACTCTATAATAGTCTTTTGCCATTTGTTAGTTAAAAGGATTTTATAAATTATGAGAAGAAAGCTCGAGAGGACAATGGATTCAACAACAAACCGACCAACATCAAAACTTTTCATCATCATTCCATAACTATCCAACACGTATCCAAAGATATAAGATACAGTTATGTTCACATTTTTGTAATTGCCGACGAGCGATAGAGTTCACTGCTATTGCGGAAATGACGGAGACAGCTTCCGTTTCTCTTGGCCCCTCCATGTATCCTCCTAACACCTCTCCCCAACTATATTTCCCTTGCCATAAAAGTTAGAAAGCGATCATTGCAACTTATAGATGCATGCAATGAAAAAGGAAATACAACACTTGTCGAAACATTTTTTTAAAAGAAAAATTAGTTGTCGACTTAAAAATAAAAATTAGAGTCGCCACCAATCTTTTATTGAAGTGTGATTGGATCACCTAAAAACGATTTTGGTCTACGAGTTTTAGAAAAACGGGTTCGGGAGTCAGTTACGTACGAAGAAGTATTAGCACCCTCGTAACGCCCAAAGTTGGTACCAAATTAATTATTTAATGTCTTAAGGTCGAATGATTGAAAATTCGGAAAGAAATTTAAAAATATGATCCTCTTTAAATCACCTAAAAATTTAAGGAAATGTGTATTTTACATTAATCAAGAAAAAGAATTATATCCCGTGAGTTAGGACACAATACCTTTAATCCTGAAACGAGAATAAACACCATAAATTTATTTATTTGAAAGATATTTGATTATCTCAATTTTGGAAAATAAATCATGTCCCGTAAGTTAGAACACGATCTTTCACTAATTCACGAGATCGTTTTAAAAAAATTATGTTTAAAAAGGTTTATGTATTTAAATTTATCAAGAAAATCGAAACCCCGTAAATTAGGGTACAACCTTTCAAATTTTGGAAGTATGTAACATAAAAAAAAAAATTTATGCATCGGGTAAAGATTATGGTGTGAATTTAAAAGAGCAATGAAATAACACAAAGTAATAATACGAACAAAGTATTAAGATGATAGTTAATAATAAAATAAAATACTATGATGACAACGTCGGTAATCAAATTGCAACAACAAAATAACTAATATAACGTAAAATGAAATGAAAGTAAGAACTACACAATAAAAAATGTAATATGAGGATCTAATGATTTAAAGGAAATTAACAAAATATAAAGACGAGTAAACTACTAACACAAGACACAAATAAAAAACAATCTAAAATTTTAATGAAAGAGATTGATTATGTAATAGCAAATAAATAGTAAATGCAACTAATAGGTAAGAAGTAAATACATAAAATAATGAAAATAGAAACAGTATATAAATTTTAAGATAAATAATGATAAAAAACTTAAAATAAGTAAATAATAAAAGACATAATAAAATAAATATATTTAAAATATTTGGATGAATATAAAAATAAAAAGAGAAATATAATAATGCAAAACTTTTTAATTTAATAATGTGATGAAAATAATAAATAAATAAATAAAAGAGAAATAATAATAATAATAATAATAATAATAATAATAATAATAATAATAATAATAAACTAATTAGTTTAATAATAAAAGTAACAATAGAAAAGGGCTAAATTGAAAATAAAACAAAGTTTTGGGGGAGAAATCGGGAATAAAATGAGTCAGGACCCAATAGAACACGCGGATGACAAGGAGGGGCCAAATGGGTAATAATTCCCTCCCTCCAAAATGCACAGCTTCAAGGGACCAAATTATAAATTGAAATAAATTACAGGGCAAAATTTAAAGAATAAATGGAACTTAACTGCAAAATAATTTAAAAGTGGAAGAGCTAAAAGCACAAATTGCCCATTAATCAAAAACATGCGGATCCTCCCCTCAGGTCGGGTCACCGCGCGGGTCAAGGCCTAAACGGCGCCGTTTTGGTGCCTGAGAGGCTTGCCCAAAACAACGTCGTTTTGGGGCCTATAAAAGTCAAGTTTTAGACAAAAAAAAATCATTTAGCCATTGGTTTCAGAAAAAAAAGTTGAGAGCTCTCTCCTTCCCCTTCAAAGGTTTCCAGAATCCGGCCAGCTCCGGTGCCGAACCACCGCGGCTGCCGCCGGTCTCCGGAGACGGTGCCGCCGTCCGCGGTGGCCGAAAAATTTTAAAAATATATTTTTTTGATTTTTTCAACTCCCGGCCTTAAAAAACACCGATTTTCATTGGAATCGGCACCTCCTCCGCAATAAAGGTACGATTTTTACCCTTTGTATTTTCGATTTATTTTTTAAAAAAGAAAAGAAAAGGGAAAAAATAATAAATAATAAATAAGCCGAAATAAAATAAAATAACCACCTTTGAGAATTCCCGATATTTGAACTGATTTCTTTCCAATCTCTTTTGATTCATTCGTGTGTGTTAAAATACATAAATTCGGGACCTTTTTATAGCCCGAAATTTCCTATTTTCTCTACTTTTACACTGTTTGTGTTGTTGTTGGACTCTCCTAGTCCTTTTACAGGTACAAACGTGGCGGCACGTGCGGGGAAGGCGGCGCGCGCGGAGGCTGCCGTTGGGGTACGGCGGCTGAGGCTTGGCTGCTGCCTAGGGTTTTGTTTTTCTTTTGTTTTGGGCTAGGGTTAGCTTTTAGGTTGTTGGGCTTATTTTTGGGTTTGGCAATTTGGGCCTGTTTCATTTATTTTGGTTTTAGTTTAAATTTGGTTTTATTATTTGTATATGGGCTGGGCAAATTTTGAGTTTGTACAACACTAACGGCTCAACTGAAAATAAACTAATGCTTCTTAAATCCAATTATGAGATTTTTGACCAATATGTTTGATTTTTTAAATTTTATTTTAAGGACCTTTCACACTACATTATTTATGATTTTTTTCAATTATTTAAAAATATTGTTGTAATTTTTTTTATGTTACTGATGCATAATTTTAATATTTTTTTACCCTGAACTCCGAACTTTAAACTTTGAACTCAAAATCGAACCCTAAGCCCTAAAAGAATTAGAATTTAAATTTCAAAATTCAAAATTCAAAAAAAAATTACATAAACTAAAAATGACTAAATAGATTTACAACTTAAGCATAATATAAAAAATATTAGTAGAATTTAACCATTTCTTTATATATTTAGATTGAAACTAATATTTGACTATTTTTTATATATTTGAATTAAAATTTTAAAATTTGAAATTAAATTAAAATATAAAAAATAAATCTGTAACTTATGTATAATACAGATTGGAAAATGAAGAAATGTTATCGGAACAACATTTCACATAACCTTTCAATTCCCTTCAATTCATCTCTTCATAACGAATTTTAGGCACACAATATATATATATTAAAAAGGAAATCAAAATACCCTAAAAAAATCAAATTAACTTCAAAATCTGCAGCAATCATTCGTGCCATAACATGTCACAGCATGGAAATCATTATTCCTTGCTATAGAATCTCTTATCCACTCCATATATATTTCGCTTAAATTCTTATTGTTACACATTTCGAAGTCCTAAAGAAGTTGATATAAAGGGCAAGAAAAAAAGCAATGGGTAAAAAGCAAAACAAACAATGAACAAATGCTATTAAAAATCCATGCAAGTCTCATCCTTAAAAACAAAATCCCCATAATCAAATGAATGGCCCAATTAAATAAAAAAAATTAATGACAGGGGAAAGATCAAACACAAAAATATGCAAAATCAACAATAAAAAAAAAAATTAAGAAAATAACAAATGAAAAGGTAACAAAAAGCGATAGTTTATTGTATAAAAGGTAGCAGATGAATTTCTTTCTTCTGCCTAGTGTCAACTTTATAAACACCTTAACCATTACGTTTTTTTTCCTCGGCAATAGTTTGAATATTTAATTTATAAGAAAAGGCATCAAAATGCCATAAACCAGCAAAAAAAAAAAAAGAACACCTTAAACAACTTAACCCAACTTTTAGGGGACAATAACAAAATCTAAATCGAAAAAGCCAACCAAAACAAAGAATCAGTGCACAAACCAACCAAACAATAAGGATTGCAGCAGCAAAACAGAACAATCCACTACAGCATTCAATTTCAAAATCACAAAACCAAATCTTCATCTCAACTGATAAAGTGCAGTATCATGCAAGTCTCAAATTAATCCCAAGTTGTTTCGAACGAAATTACTCGATTTAACTCGTAAGCTATAGACTGGACTTGGCCAGCAAGAATCCAATTTTGAAACCTGAAATTCACAATTAAGATAATGAGAAAACGAAGGAAAGAAAGAAGAAAACTTGGGATCTGTTTGGAGAAAGAAATCCAAATTTGAGTAGGACAGGGCTTTTTATGTTGCTGAGTTTGTTTAGAAGCTTTCTTGAAAGCAACAAAGAATGTGAGTAAATCAAAAAATAAATATCAAGATAAATAAAGAAAACAGAAATTAAAGATGGAAGATTAGATTGTTAAACTGATGGAGATGAAAGGACAAACTTTCGATTGAAGCCTTTAGGCAAAATTTCTCGACAAACTCAATCAATGGTTTTAACCAGCCCTCCAAAAAAGATTTCTTAGCAACTTAGAGTTGAAGAACTTTAAACAAAATCTTGAAAAAGATTAAGTCATTTTTTTAAACAAAAACAAAAATTAAATCTTACAAAATAAAATACTTCAAAAAGTACTTTTATTAATTAAATAATCACAAATGTCATACCTAATGAATAATGAAGATTAAGGCTAGTTGATTGCATCAAAAAAAATCTTCTAAGTATAATGAAACTCTAAATAATTTGAACAAAAAGTAATATTAGTAGAACGGAGCTTTCTTGTTGACTAAGAAACATAAAACTTCTAAACATCTTAAAATAATTAAAAATATCCGTTTGGAATAAATGTCACACCCCAAAATATAGGGGGTTAATTGAATTAATTAACCAAGAATTAACCTAGGTTTGATGGTTAAGTAGTGAGTGTACTCCCTAAAAGTCTTAGGTTTTATCCTCTTCTTTCCTATTTCTTTTCTTTTTAATTTAAGCAAACTAAGATAAAAATCACAATAGAATATATATATTATGAGTGAAAACTTATCAAGTGCATGCTCAGGTTTGAGCCATCCCATCTCCATCACCAAATCATTTATTTTTCCACCTTAATTTCAGCCAAAATGTTGAATTAATTGCCCAAACCGCCCCTAGGGTTTCAAACCCTAAGCTATTTAATCCATTTTTCTAATTAGGCTAGGATTTTGCTTCTTTTTTCAAATCCCCTTAGAATTTTGCTTCCATCTTTTATACTTCTTCTTTTTGTTTTCATCAAAATTTTATTCTATTGTTGAAAATTCTTCTTGTTTCCCAAATCAAAATATATTCCCGAATTTAACTTGTTTTTCAACTGGATTCATGATCACTATTAGAAATAATCTTTGATCATTGCCAAGAATCGTTAAGTACAATTCAATCCCGGTAATAAATCTTGAATTCTTGTAGTATTTACATCCGATGCTAATCTTTCACTCAAATTAATGAATCTTTTAGAAATCTTGCCAAAATTCCCGGTAATCTTGATAAATCTTGAAATCAACTATTAATCCATGTATAAATGTCATTTGAAGGACCCACTTTAGGTGCAACAACCCAGCTTTGATTGCGAGGAACGACATTCGAGCCCTTGGTGAAAGGTGTATGTTCTTTTGCAAGCGAATCATGATAAATTGTGTCTCGGATTAGGGCTACACAGGTGTGTTGTCCACACGTGTGGACCACATGGGCCCTCACACGACCCTGTCCTATTGAAACTCTAGGATATTTTGATTCTCACATAGCCTAGGACCTTCTACACGGCTTGCCACACAACTGTGTCTTCCCTGTAGCTTCATTTTACATGTTCCACATAGTCACAATCTGTTACACGACTGTGTAACCCCTCTATACAGCTTAAGGCATTGCGCACGGCCTGGCCACACTGCCATGTGCCCAATTTTGCCTAAAATTTTGTAAACTGTTCAATTTAGTCACTGCATAGTCCTTAAACTGTTTTTAGTATTTTATCTCTTTCAATTAAGTCTCTAATTTTATGAATAATGCATAATCTAGATTTGATTGATTAGATTATTACTATATGTGTATGATATGTGACTAGTACATGCCTTCTATGACTAAATTATTGATAAATTTGTTATTGTTACTTGTATCAGTGAATTATTGATTGCATGAACAATATGCTTGTAAGGGCCTATTTTTGCCCGGGGCCCAAGTACTAAACAAAAGCCTAGCAACCTAAACCCAAAGACCTAGGGCCCAACAGGCCCAAAACCTAAACAAATTTCAGTAAAAGAAGAAACCCTAGTGTTTCTTTGCGCCGTTGCCCCATGTGCGGTGTCAGCACACCCACCGCTCGAGGTAGCCTCCTTTGCACCAAAACGGCAAGTTGACCTTGCCATGTACCTACAAACAGAAGACAAAAGTGGAAGAGTAACAGGGATGATGGCAGAAACGAAAGCAAAAGAACAGCAGAAAATCGCAATGTAAACGGCTATAAAAGCCGAATCAAACAAATGTAAAAGGGGGGTTTTGGATTCTCTTTTCCTTTTTTCTTTTGTAATATTTTCACAGAAATAAGAAACAAATATCAAAGGTGATTTTCGGCCCTTTTCATTTTCGTTTTTACATATTTTAACCTTTTTTATTTTATTTTTTTCTTTTTGTTCATCTATTTATATACATATAATATAAATAATAAAAAAGAGAGGGAAACTCACCGAGGAGAGGCGATTCGGCGAAAAAGGAGAAACTTTTGGCTCCCCGCCGCCGTGCACGGCGGCGCCGGCGCCGGCGATCGGCGGCTGGTGTAACGGCCGATGGCCTGACCTCTGACCGGCGTCTGGAAAAGAGAGAGAGACTTGAGAGAATTTTTTTTGGTTTTTTTCTGGAGAAGAAGGGAAGAATGAAAATTTTGAAAAAAAATTAGTTTAAATAGGCTTCTAAAACGACGTCGTTTTGGGCAGCCTTCTCAGGCACCAAAACGGCGCCGTTTTGGCTTTGACCCTATCCGGCCGACCCGAACCGATGAAGGTCCGCGTGTTTTAATACCTGAGGGTCTCTTTGCGATTTCGATCCTTCCACATTTATTTTCTTTTTAATTTGCTCCCTTTTGTTCGATTTTATTTTATTTCAATTTTGTCCCGAACTTTTGTTTCTTTTTCGATTTCGTCCCTAGCCCTCCGACGTATTGGACAACGAACACGTGTCCTAATAATGGTTTTATTATTCATTCGATCCCCAACATTTGCGCGCATTTCCATTTTAGCCTTTCTTGTTTGTTTTATTGTAGTTTTACCCTGTAATTTCATTTTGCTCTCGATTTTGTCCTATGTTTCATTTATTTGTTAATTTAATCCTTATTTTGTTGTGACTTTTATTATTATTAAACTAAATATTTGTATTATTATTGTTATCTTTGTTACTGCAATTTTTATTATTGTTTACTTGTCCATATCTTTTAACTTTTTAGTTTTGTTATATATACATACATATTTTTTTTATACCCGTGTACCTATATATATATATTTTATAGTTTATAATTTATATATATACACATATGTCCATATATATTTCTCTTACGAATATATATATATATTAATATATCTTCTTTTATCCTTTTTATAGGTACATACATACATATACGTATATACTTATATAAGCTTTTATATTTTAATAACGTTAAAACATATATATATACATATATGTTTTCATATTTTTATAATTTTAAATATTTTCTTTATATGCGCATGAATATTTTTTATATATTTTATATAATTTTTTATCTATTTTCTTCTTTGTTATTATTTGTTTTACTTAATGTTCATTTATTTATTTATTTTTATATGTTCATTCTTTAAAATGTTTTAGTTTTTTTTATTTACTTGTATATACATGATTGATTTAATTTTTAATTTAATTTAATTTATTTATTTCGTTCTTTGCACATATTATTTTATGCACAATGTCATATTTGCTATTCCATTATGCATATTAATACCATACTTCAAAAAACAAAAAATTTTATAAATAAGGCAATGTTTTACGTTTGGAAATTCGAGAAAACATGCCCTAAGGTGCTGGGTGTCGATTTTTCTCGTTCAACCAAATGGCTTAATATCCTTTTAAAAATTTTAAATAGGTAATGTTTTGCGTTTGGAAATTCGAGAAAACATGCCCTAAGGTGCTGGGTGTCGATTTTTCTCGTTCAACCAAATAGCTTAATATCCTTTTTAAAAATTTCAAAATAAGGCAATGTTTTGCGTTTGGAAATTCGAGGGACGTGCCCTTAGGTGCTGGGTTTCGATTTCTCGTTTAACCAAATTGCCAAATATCCTATTGAATTTAAATCTATGCCATTCGAGTTTTTTTTAAGGATCGTATTTTAAATTTCTTTAAAGTTTTCAATCTTCGACACTAAGACATTAAGTAATCAACTAGGTACCAATTTTGGGCGTATCGAGGGTGCTAATCCTTCCTCGTGCGTAACCGACTCCCGAACCCGTTTTTCTGAATTTTGTGGACCAAACTTGTTGTTTTAATAAAATCAAACCTTTTATTAAAAACAACCACTTTTCGAGGTGATCCAATCACTCCTTATCAAAAATATTGGTGGCGACTCCCGTTTTCGTTTTCATTTTCAAAATCCAAGTCGACCCCGTTTTCAACCAAAAAATGGTGTCAACAATGCTTACTATACTGGTAAACCAAATACATGAAAAACATGTCTATTGCTATTGTTGATCTAATTACATGTTGAACATGTCGATTGTTTTTGTATTGTATTGACACCCGCATGTCATACTACATTGCATGGAGTGGGACCCGAAGTGCTGGCAGTTTATCTACAAACACTAGTGGTTTATCCACAACTATTACTAACAATTTACTTGTTGTGCATTCACAACCTACTAGTAGCATATTGACCTGCAAACAGTGGTGGTTTATCCACAACTATTACTAACAACTTTTATCTGCAAACCCATTATGTATTCACAACTACTGGTAGCGTATTAATATGTAACACTTGTGGTTCATCCACAAATTGGAGTGTTTGGGATATAAGAGTTATGGAAAACTCTTATTGTATAGTGTAGCGATAGGGTGAGACCTTTTCTTTACTACTAAACTCAAACTGCATTACCATGGCACTCATAAGCATGATCGAATGAACTATCAATTGTTGTTATACTATACGATTGTTATTATACTGAATATTGTTATTATATGCTTGGTTCATTAAATTGCATTGGTTTTCTTGTGATGGAACTCACACTGAGCGTCATAACTCATTCCCCCTTTAATTTTCATCCTTACAAATAACCCACCAGGTCAAGACGTGGACACGACATCTGAAGGGTCTCGGCTCGATTTTTATTTATAAAATTATTTTAGGCTCCTTATTTGATTTATTCTATTATTCAAATACTATATTATTTTATTTTGAATTATGGCATGGGACTTAGGATTTGAGTTTTGTTTTTATATTGCATGACGTTTATTTTAAATTTTTGGTTACCTAAATATGATTATTAAGTAGTTATGCATGAAACCCAGTTTTTATTAAAAACATATGTAAATATCACTTTTCGCGGCTAAACTATAATTAAAATTTTGAGTATTAAATTTTCGGTAATTAACTAAGTTTTCTTCTGAAATAATTAAATGCTTTACAATGACTGTTTTCAAAACTCCAATAATTTACTGGGTCATTTTGGTGGCTAATGTAATCTTCTGAATTCGGGTCTAATGTCTGGGCCGAGTTGGGAGGTTACAATAAACAAATACAAAAAAATATAAACCCTAAAAAAATACAATATTTGGCTCATATATAATCAAAATAAAGCCCGAAATTTGTAATTTTGCATCCCATCTAGAAATTTCTGCTTGTAAAGTCTTCATGGCCATAACTTGAGCTGCCGAACTTGAAATTAAGTGATTCAAAGTGCATTCTGAAACTAAAAGATAGCTCTTTCATTAGTTTGAAGATATTTTTGCTCAAAATTTTTTGCTTGCAAAGTCTTCAGGACCATAACTTGAGCTTCTAAACTCAAAATCAAGTGATTCAATGCGTGTTTCAAAATTAAGAGATAGCTCTTTTATCTCTTTGAAGACATTTTCGCTCAAAATTACTTAGATCCCATCTAAAAAAGCATCATAAATCAACTAATTTTTCATATATACTTGAAAATTGACAACTTACAAAATTTAATTTAATAAATTTCATACATCATGAACACATAAGAGGCCAATTTTCACCTAAAAATCGAAAAAGTTCCAATATAGCATATTCATCGATCCTTTTATCCATAAGCTAACACTTCACACCCAAGAGGTGTGAGCCATTTCAAGTAACTGATATTATCGAAATCATCAACCCTCTTCCATAGTTTCCATGGGCGCATATTCTTGTTACAAACCCACCATAGAGTCACTCTCAAATCTGATTCAAAAATCAACAAAACAAGAATGAATCCACCTTGATTCAACGAAAAACGGAAGAGCTGTTTTAATCGTGATCTCCTCTGCAACATTAGAACACAAGACTCCTACAAGACCTGCAAACAAGATTGGATGGAACCGGATTACCAAGAAACCGTCCATATTAAATTAAAGAGAATTAGTCACTTTGTAATGTTGTTAGTAGATTCTAATTGATTATAGGATTAGTTGTTTTTCTTAAAGTTGTGACAAGAAAATTTTATAGTTATTTGATTGCTAAATTAGGACCACACAAAAATTCATATCTAAGTAATAATACACTTACATATTAATAGAATATTTAAAATTATTTGAAAGGAAATCCATATGATTACTTTAATAATAAAAGCTAAATGTATTATAAATTTGAATTAAAATTATTAAACTAAGAGATCAAAGATGTAAAATAAAAAAAAATCTCAAATTTCATCATAATAGATATATTAAAACCAAAGTTAAACTCTTTCTAACCTTTTAAGTATGACTTTTTTTTTAATAATACCTTTTAAGTAGGTTAGGGTTATTCTTTTTTTTTTCTGAATGAATCAATAAAAAATTATTCTATTTAAAGGCATAATGATTTATTTGGCCTTCCAACTTTACAAAAAAATTATTTTAGCCCTCTATTTAATTTTTCGTCTCTTTTAACTATTGAACTTGTATTGTTTGTCAAATCACTCCAAAATGAATGGAAAAATTAATGTCTGTTAACTTTACTGACGTAACATCCACGTGTATACCCATTAGCAACTAATTAATTAATTTTTTAAAATCAAAAATCAAAAATTAAATTTTTTATACTTTTTAATAATTTTATATTTTTAAAAATAGTTTTTACAAATTTTTTGAATTTTTTAAAACTTTAAAAATTAATTAATTGTTGGTGTGGCAATCCATGTGTATGCCATGTTAACAAAGTTAATATATGTTAATTTTTCCAGCCATTTTTGGGTGATTTGACAAAAAATATAAGTTTAAGGGCTAAAAGAGGCGAAAAATTAAATGGAGGGATAAAATAATTTTTTTTTGTAAAGTTGGAGGGCAAAATAAGTCATTGTGCCTTAACTAAATGATTGTTCATAAAAATTTCGGTTTGATTATATGAAAATTTTAATTACCCGTTAATTCGATTCAATTAAGGAAAATTAATTGATTTATCTTTTTTTTAAATGTAACAAGTAGAGTATAATTACAAATACAAGTTCAAGTAATCACAAGTATTTAATTATTAAAAACGGACTATTCGAGGAACTATCAAATAGAATTAAACCATTACAGAAAAAACGGATAACAAATTGGGATTGACTGAAAACTTTCACATAATGAAACTTAAAGGTGTGCACATACAATTATACCTAAGGCAACAAATGCTACTAACGCGACTCGAACCTAAATCATACCTAAGACAATGAATACCCTTATCCATCTAGCCATCATATAGGTTTCAACATCTTTATCAATTTTAGTTCTAGATTTTGGTAGAATATTTATTTTTTCTATTAAAAAAAGGTTTAAATGTTAGTCAGTTTGGTTAAAACAAAAATCTTTTTGCTCCATAATTCACCGTAGGAAACAAAAGGAGTGGTAATATTTTATTACCTTAAAACACCATTAGTTTATCCAAAATAGAAAAGATTATGTTCTCATATTCTTATCCAGGCATATATTACAAAGTCAAAGTTAGGGACTATTCTACTAATCCTCCCATAAAGATAGCAACAAAAACTACAATAAAAACACATTAAAAAAACAAATATCAAAACTATATATTAATTTTGATCGAATATGCAATATTATACATAAACTTTGATTTGGTGTAATTTTATATATAAAATTTTTAATATTCATAAATCACTAACAACATTACTGAATTAACACAATTTTATGTTGATATATTACATACACAAACAACTATATTAATCTAATATGAAAATAAATGTATGTATTTATTTCTTTAAATATACAATTGAATCAAAATAAAAGTTCATGTATCAAATTACATATTCGACCAAAATTAATGTATAAATATGAAATTTATCCCAAAAAAAACCCTATAAATACATAGGAAGAAAAAGTATATTTTCAGTTTCGTTTCCATTGGGGAGTTTACCCGTAAAAGTTCTAGTAGGATTCCACAATTAATTATCTTCATAAATTTCGGCATTCCATTTATTTTGAAATGCTTAATTTGTTTCACTATATATATATAAGGGAAATGATATTTTGTTCGGGTTAGTAATGGAAGATCAAGTGGCTGGAAATGAAGATTATGGTGATAAATTGCCGGTCGGGTTTAGGTTTTTGCCGACAGATGTAGAGTTCGTGACTCATTATTTGATAAACAAAGTGATTTATAACCCTTTTTCATCTTTCATTTTTCAAGAAATCAACGCCACTGAGCTTTATACCAAATCTCCCAAGAATTCAGGTAGTTCTTTTCTTTGTATTGCGATTTCATTTCTCTGCGTCTAAACATGAAATCACTTTTTTTTTTCTGTTTTAGATGAACCAAATGATGAGATCAAAACCTGGACGTGTGGCCGGGCAATGCATCATCGGTGGGAAATTCTTATGCCTAAATGAATTAATGAAAGAAGAGATGTAATATACTTTTGTCAAAGAAAATGTTATAATATTGTGTAGTGAGGAAAGTATTACTTCGCGGAAGTCAACAAAAACAAATTTAGGTAGGGTTTCACTATTTTAATAATCTATATTTTTATAATTTTTTAAAAAATATTTTTTTTTTATTTTTAGTGGTTAAAGTGTAATTTTATCTTTATTAATTTAAAATTTTAAAAATTTAAAAAACATAAATAAATAAAAAATTCATTTTACGGGACCGGGCCCTGCTAGCTTCCACACTACGTCTACGCCCAAATATATTAAAGCAAATATGAACATAAATAATGTATATATATATAGCTGAGCAAATAATGTATATATTTATCAATGCTTTTATTTTTTACATTTATAATTCATTTCATTATTATTTTTTTCCCTTTGGCAGTCCAATTCTGTAATGGAGAAAGAGAGTGGTTCTTTTTCATTTACATGGATATGAACATTGATAATATGCATAACAAAGCAATTGAAAAAGGTGGAGATGAATTAGGTTTTTGGCAATCAATTGGTGATAGGAAATGTGTGAAGGACACCAATGGAAATATTTTAGCCACCAAGAGTACTTTTCTTTATTTTTCGGGATCTCCTTCCCATGGAAAGAAAACACATTGGAGAATCGATGAATTTCGACTACCCATTCAATTCTACACTCTACATAATTCTAAGGTATCATTATTTTTATTTAAGATAATTAAATATATATATATTCATGTATTTATCAATGAATTTATTACTACCCATCCAATTATACGCTCTACATAATCCTAAGGTACCATTATTTATATCTAAGATTAATCAAATATATATATTCATGTATTTGGATCATGTTTTGTAATGCAAAGTGTTATAATTATGTTTAAAGGTAATTTATATGTTTAATTTACTTTAATAATTTATACTTAGTGTTTAATTTATTGAGTTGGTGTTGCGGTTAATCGGATATCAACTCAATTATAAAATTATTAAAATATTCTTTCATATACATTAAGTTATATTTTTATAAGTATATTTTTATTTTTATATAATAAATCAATAAAAATTTTATTATAATGATATTTGAACTCAAAACACGATATTTGATAAACAATTAATTTTACCATTTAATTAAGGTATCGATTAATTTTATATAAATATATATTTGTTATTTTACAAACATTTATTTTCATACGTTTTGAGTCCTCAAATGTCTATTTTTACCCAATTAATCATTTTTTACAATAATATAATATCTAGGGATTTAAATGATTATCTAGTTTTAAGGTTTCTTATATTGTTTCCTAACTAAAATTAATTATATGCCCCCATGTATTATTATTTTTTATAAATATTATTTTTCTCATTTTTTGATATATATATATATAATAACTTCACATTAAAGTAAAACGTATTTCTCTTTATTTATTTTTCAGAAAATAGAAGGAAATAACTTCACAGAGGTTTGTAATTCTTCTTTTTAACAGGAGAAGTGGGCTGCTGGGAGACTTACACGAGGCAGAGACTACACTAGTTTTTGATTGAGCTCGCAAACGG
This sequence comes from Gossypium hirsutum, assembly GCF_007990345.1. NCBI lineage: Eukaryota > Viridiplantae > Streptophyta > Magnoliopsida > Malvales > Malvaceae > Gossypium > Gossypium hirsutum. The sequence continues at coordinate 53,338,279 of NC_053448.1, forward strand.
TGGACTTGGTTTCCGCTTACTTCATATTCGAATTTTTAAAAGCTGGTATTCGGGTTTAGATTTTTTTTAGAATTAAATCCTTTTGGATTCGGGTTTTTTTGGTTGGATCTATTACAGATTTAAAATTTTTTAAGTTAGGGTTTTTTCGGATTTAAATTCGAGCACAGATTTTTTAAATTTGAGTTCGGATTAAACGAGACAAACTTTGATGGATTCAAATAATTTTAAGTTTTACAAGTTATAAATATTTTAATTTCGAATGTAATAATTCATTTTACTTTTATGTGATGACAATATAAATCAAATTTGCCTTTTAAAATGATTAAAGTGCTTATTGTATTGTAAATTTTATTATCCTATGATATAATATGAATTAACAAAAATATATTTTATTTTTCATTATTATATTGACAATTAACAAAAGTATATTCAAGTAAAATAACTAAAAGTTAAACCTAAAACTCAAATATAATTTATAAAAGTTAAAGCCGAATTCAAAATCTAATTTAATAAAAATAATATTTTATTAATATATATAATTTGTAATAATATTTTATGTATTGCTAATTATAGTTATAAAAAATGTACTTTAATATACTAAATTACACATAACTATTGAGGCTATATCTTTTATAATAATCTATAATATAATAATAGTTATATATAGAGATTAATACTTATAAAATATATTATTTTATTATATAATACTATATCACATACTATTATAGTAGAGTTGTACATAATATATTAATTATTATAATATATTATTGTTTATTATTATATTGGTTGAAATATGTTTTAAGTCCCTATATTTTTCTTACATTTGAAGGTTAGCCTTTCTACTATATTATATAAATAGTATATAATATATTAATAATTTATATGTATACATCAATGATTTATTCATTATAATATCATGTAATACTATATCTTATATAATCTAGATTGTTTTTTTTATCCATTTATGTTAACTGCATTAACGACAGAGTGACATGATAATTAAAAAATCAGTATAATAACAAATTTATCTCTCAAAATTTACATATTATATCGATTTAGTCTTAATTTTAAAAATTAACCCTTAAAATTTACGAATGGTCTCATTATTATACTAATTCTAAAAAATTCAAAGAAATATATAAAATACATAAATATTTAAAAAAAAATAAAATAAAAAATTATATAAAAATTAAAAAAATGATTATTGACAAGAAATAATAATATATAAAATTGAAAATATATAAAAACACATGAATATTTTTTAAAATATAATAATAAATTTAGATTTTATATTAATGTTAATATTAAATAAATAAATAAAAACCCTCCGCCTCCCCCTCTCCCTCCCCCAACCACCGTCATCAGATAGTGTACCCAATTAAGCTATTTGAATTATGATGTATATCCAATTGAGTCTCTTAAATTCATTTTTCTGTTAAAGTCCCTAATGGGTCGGTAAGTACTGAAATGACGAAGTTGAAGGGTTCAATTTAGTGCATTTGCTGACGAGTGGTTTAATTGATTTTTTTTTAAATTATTTTCAGAGATCTCATTTGGCATTTTAGCATCCTTTTATTTTTCTTTATTTCTTAACCATTATGAAATGATGGCCAAATTATTGTTTTGATATTTCTATTAAGCTTATTTAGTCTTTATATTTTAACTTGACATGATTTGGCTCTCTACTTTTTCAATGATATTAGTTAGTCTAAATTAGTAATATTTTTAGTTGTTTCAGTTGAAATGTTGATGTGAATTTTTTTAAAAGCATCTTTCCAACACAAAAAATATCTATTTTTAAAAAGAAATTAGACCTCAACAATTTAATTGAAATAATTAAAGGTGGCAATTATTTGGACTAAACTAATGACACTATAAAAATACAATAACTAGATTAATCATGTTTTGACTTGAAAAATCTATGCTTAGCACAATTTTTTGTCATTTGATATAATAAAGAGTTTGATAATATCTCTAAAAATAATTCAACGAAATATAAAAAGAATAAATTCTTAAAAGTAAAAATATGAGACTAAATTTCAAATAAAGAGAGAATATATTCTTTTAAAAGTAACCCAAAACAAAACGGTGCCAACCATACTAAATTCTCTTTAACTAAGAGCTTGTGATTTAAAAAATTTGAGCTGATTACATAAGGAAGGAGGAAGACATTCAAAACCCGACGTGCCTAATACCAAAAATAAACATTATTGTGCCCATCAGGGCGATTACTAAGTACTAACAAAGTAATATAATACAAATTTGTTTAATGAGTATTATGAAAGATTGTTATGGTAGTTCAAATGTTTTGTTCACCTATAAATGGTCCGACATTTATAGTTAAATAATAATTAGTGCGAGTCTAGACATAATGATTAAAATGTTTGTTACAATTCAATTCATGGAGACAATGACAATAAACATTAATTTAAAGCCAGAGTTAAATCTGGTCAATGAAGCCTTTAAAATTTTTGAAAGAAGACCCACCTTCAGCCACACTTTTTCTAGCAACTCCCTTGAGTTGAAATGAATTTGCTTTGATTTCATCAGAAGAGAGCAGTGTATTGATCTTGGAACTCAGTTCATTCCTTGTAATAATCCCATTTTCATCTTTTTCCAATCCAAGACCAATCTTCCAAACATCACAGATATAGGTTCGGTTATGGAACTGATCCGCAAAGTATGGCCAGCAAAGAAAAGGAACCCCAATTGTTAGACCCTCCATGGTGGAATTCCAACCGCAGTGGCTCAGGAAACAAGACACACTAGGGTGAGCCAACACCTTTTCCTGAGGCGCCCACTGCACCAATTTGGCACGATCCGCCACTCTCTCCATGAAACCTTTAGGGAATTCCGCTGTTGAACCGTCAGTCATGTTGGACCTCACCACCCATAAAAATGGGAGAGTAGTGAGTTCAAGGCCGAGTGCGAGTTCACCCACTTGGTTTGGACTCAACATGGTTGTGCTTCCCAATGCTACGTAAATGACTGAGCCTGGGGTTTGTTTATCGAGCCAGGTTAAGCAAGTAGAGTCTTCAGGCCATAAATTTCCAGCAAAGGTTTCGAAATGATTGGTTGTTGAAAAAGGGCCAATGGGTAAGGCTTTGGGGATCAATTTCATGGCAGATGGATCGAGCTCATAAAATGAGTTGCAAAGAATCTGTTCTGCAAATTTGAAAGTTTTGGCAGCGGTTGAAACATATGCAAATAGAAGTTTCTGCATCACTGGGTCGTCACTGCAACTCCATGACAGCTCACTGCGACTCCATGATGGGATATCTTCTGAAAGTGTGATCGGTTCATCTGTTTTCAGTGTTCCTACAATAAAGGACAGGTTCAGTCTATCAATCAATGTCTAAATATATGAACTGTCACAGATAGTCAAACTCTTACCATCACTATCTAAAATTCCAGCTTCAACAAGCTTTGGAACATGCAGTGCCAGTACCATAGATGCCGGTCCAGAGAGAAGCACCGCCGCTCGTTTGATTCCCATTTTCTCCGCCACTTCAAGCGCCCATCCGGCCGCCGTATCAGCCAAAACACAACTGATTTTCTCATCACCGTTACTCCTACTATTAATATTCTCGATCAACTTCATGAAATGACCAGGCATAACTCTCCGCATACTTTCCGTCATCTTAACGTAATCCCGTCGATCATCGTCAGCTTCCAATCCATCAGGGATCGAAACTAAGCTTATCGGCGGCCTCTGGTCTTCTTCCAAAGCTTTCGCCGGTAAGGAAGCCATCACTTTTTCGTGAATGAATTCGGTGTTAACTAACGTCACTTTCACTCCATGAGCGGCGATTTGGAGTGATAACTTCATGAGAGGAGCTAAATGGCCTTGTGCTGCGTGGGGTATCACTATTACATGTCCTCGCCTGACCGCCATTGAAAGTAATACCAGACCTCACTGCTTTCACTGCTATGCTTTGCGTCGATCTTTTTCAAACTATCAACTTTATTCTCGGCAAGTTTATTATCAATTTGTTCATAAAGTATTATGTACGAACTCATGGTGCTGATAATGCCGGATCGGCCAGTTTATTACCAATTTGCCCATAAGCTGTGTACGAACTCAATATAGATATCAATATGATACACCAACATGACATCGATATGTTAAATTTTATATGATGTAAAATTTAACTTTTTAGTTATATATTTCAATATAAAATACAAAAGTAGTAAACTTACCATAGCTACAAGAACTGTCAAATTTTCTATTTTTAACTTTTTTTAATATTAAAAATATTATTTTAGCATCAAATAAATATTAATAAATTTGCAATTAGTAAAAGTATATATATATATTTGAAAGTTAGTAAAACTATGGGAGAATATTTGATAAATTGTCGGTTTCATGTACCATTGGTGAATAATAACATGACAGTTCATCATTAAGTAAATCATATAACAGTGAAAGACTTATAAATAAATATTAGTAATTTTATTTAAACATAAATAAATACTAAAGCATTAGACTCTAAACCCTTAATGCCATGATTCTAAATCTAAGAGTTATTGATATTTATTTATAATATCTATGTTTAATGTTTAATTATGTTTACATAAAATTATTAGTATTTATTTACAAATTTTCTATAATTTTTTAATTTAATTAAATTTTTGTCATATTATTATTCATTGACGGTGCATGAAAGTTATACACCCACAAACGATGCATCAAATATTATTTCGTAAAAATATATATTTAACTAATTAAAATACAAATAATTTTCTTACCAATTTATAACCTGATTTTTACATGTTATTCCGTAATTAATTATATAGTATACCGAATCCAACAACCTACCAATTCTATATTCAACCCATTAATCTAATCTAATTCTTAAAACATTGTTCTTCGTATTCTGTCAAATAGGGAGCCTCCTAAAGAAAAGTAAGTATAGTGGGCGTTTAAAAGTTCTGGGCACTAAGCAGCGATTTGCTGCAAGTGGTGTCAGTATATTTGTTTTATAATTATTAAGTGAGTAGTGTTGGGTTAACCTAACCCACCCAGAATATTGTGGTTCTGATGTTTTATACACCTGGTATCCTCGTGCTTATATTGTGGTCCTGTTGTCGTTTTTTCAAATTGTTTTTGTAATCATCCTGTATATTTTGATTTAAATTGAATGAATATTATCTAATCCATAATAAAAATATCATTAAAACTTTTGTACTAACAGTTGAATTATATTTTGCTTCATTTAAAAAATGAGTTTAAATTAAAAAATAAATTGTATTACTAACAAATTGCCAAATTGTTGCTAAAAAACCAAAAATATAGGCCTGGTAATTCTATATCGACGGTGAAAAAGGCTATTCCAAGGAAAAGATAACCGTTGATAGACTCGATATCAATATAGATTTTTTTTTACGAAAAGCGTGATTATCGAAATAGGTATAAAAATTTATACCAACAGTTTAAGTGTCGCTGAAGTAGCAAACTTTCTCACAGTAGCCGCCTTCGAGATTACGCATGGATTTAAATAAAGTATTTTCTTTTTTAGACTTTTTTTTTTTAATTTTAAGCAATTTGTCGTCTAACTACAAATGAATTTTGATAATTATTTATTTAAGTTTATTGTGAATGTGTATTTCTTTAGTAATTATATATATTTTTAATAATTTCAAAAAATAATGATATAAAAATATTTTTAAAATAAATTTTAGATTTAAAATAAATTTGATTTTTATTACTTAAGTAATAAATCATTTTAAAATAAATTTAATTTTTATTCCAAATTTTAAAAGATAATAATGACTATAAAGGGCAAAACACCAATAAAAGCCCCCTTTTTTTTAAATTTATCGAAATGGAACCGATATTTTATTATTTACCGAAATGGGTCATTTTCCTCGAAAACGCGTCCACGTCAGCGCGATGTCAGGGGATGTGGCAGAAAAACGCGTCCTCAAGGGCGCGCTTTGTCCACGTGGACAAAAAGCGCGCACGTGGATGCGTTTTGTTGCCACGTCAGCGAGTCCCAGGGGACGCGTTTCCCCGCGCGTGAATAATGCCAACGGTCTTTTTTTTACTGTTGCCCCCCTCAACAGTAAAAAAAAACTATAAAAACCCCCCACCCCTTCATTTTTTTCACAAATTAATCATTTTCTCAATTATTTTTTCAATTTCCTCTCAATTTCCTTCCAAATCTCTCTCAAACCCATATTTAATCTCAATTTGCTCTCAGTTTCCTCTTAAATTTCTCTTAAATCCCTATTTTTAATTATTTTTTAAAAAATTTAAATTTTTTTTAATTTTTTTTAAATCGTAAAAATTTATACGAATTTAGTAATGGCCGGAGAATTGATTCGTCTTGATAACAAGCACATATCCGTCGAACAAAAGAGAATGGTAAGTGTTGAATTTATTTTTTAAATATTATTTAAGATTTTTTTATTTATGCAATTTTAAATAATTATTAATTTATTATTTGTTATAAAAGTCTGTAGATCTGATATTGGAATGCTATTTCCGGAATATGCATGGTTCTCCATCGCACGTGGCGACGGTAGGCCGGGGATGCAAGTTGGAGACTCGAGATGCACACATTCCATCTTCCATGTGGAGAGTGCACTATCACTTTGGAAGATGTTAATCTGCAATTGGGATTGCTGGTGGACGGGTACCCAGTCACCGGGTCTATTCAATCTGGCGATTCGGGAGCAGTGTGCTACGAGCTTTTGGGCGTTATTCCGGGGAAAATTAACGGGAGGTCAGATCGAGATGGGCTGGGTACAAGACACATTCCCGGATCCGGATAATGATTCAATCGAAGTAGAAAGAATCCGATATGCTCGGGCATATATTCTTCAAATAATTGGAGGTTATTTGATGTCAGACTTGTCACGGAACCTCGTACATCTAAGATGGCTGCTGAAACTCGTTGATTTTAGAGCAACTGGTGAATTGAGTTGGGGGTCTGCCGTGTTGGCAATAGTATATCGGGAGATGTGCGGGGCGACGCGACCGAGTAAAGCAAAAATCGGAGGTTGCCTGTCACTACTGCAGTCATGGGCACAGTTTCGCCTTCCATTTTTACGTCCTCGAGTAAACCACCCATATACATTCCAACTCATAACGGGTAAATTTTATATTAAATTTTACAATTATTACGTAGATTTTTAAAAATAATAGTATGCTAAAAAGTTTATTTAATTAGGTGGAACCATCCAGCAAGTTATGCTCGATTACTTACCTCTCTTGAAGATATACGGCTTCTATTGGACCAACAGTCGGAAGCACAAGTAAGTATTAAATAAAATAGATATTTCTATAATGAGATAGTCGATTGGTATTTAGTATTTAGTACATAACTAATATTTCCATCATGGTCATATAGTTTGAATGGACACCATACGAGGATTCGACAATTCGGGCAGTAATTCCGGATGAGTACTTGCAAAATCCAAACGGTTGGCATGTGAAAGGCCCATTGGTCAACTTTGCGACTGTGGAGATGCACCAGTCAGACAGAGTATGACAGCAATTTGGATTCCAACAACCGATTCCCGTGGCACCTGTGGTGTTGGATTCATCACAAAATTGACCTACGGTAATTGCATACGGATTGGCCGAGATTCTAGTCACACTACATCCAAATGTGAGAAGATCGGTATGACTATATACCTACTCGGACACCGATAATCGTTCCAAAATTAGCGTGCGTGCCGGAATACATGCCATGGTTTAGAATCAATAGGAAATCGTATTTACTCTTGCCAGAAGAGAGACAATGGCAATTGCGTGTCCAAAGGGAATGATGTGGCCCTTTAAATCCAAGAAGAAAAGAAAACGACGCAGGCCCATCAACGAGGCCCAAAAATTCACCCGGCCCATCATCAGCGCCCATAACTTCATCAGGCCCAGCAAATGTACCGACACAATCACCCGACCCAGTAGTTCAAGCGATGATACCCACAGCACAGCCTTTTCAAATAATGTCAGGTGCGTATCCTAGCCCTTTTATGTATCCTAACCCTTATATGTTTCCTTTTTCTAGTCCCATGGCAGGTTGGAGTCAATGACCTGGTTCATCTCTATTTTCGACTATGCCGATTGGACTACCGATATATAGGCCATCGTCATTGGAGGGATCACAAAAGGGGCCGTCTGGGAGCTCTTCTTTTTACCAAACGCTACCATCGTATGGGTTTCAAACACCTTCGCCGTTGCTGATGCAAACACCTCCATATTCACTATTCTATCAAGGTGGCTTATCGTCCCAACACCGACAACCAGATCTCCTACCGGATGAACCAGAATCCCCGCCGGAACAACCACAACCCCCGCCAGAAGCTGGACAAAGAAAGAATCTAGCGCGTAACCGTCGACTGCCATGTGGCACTGAATCCGGCGGGCACGGAAATTGATTTTTATTTTAAAATATTTGTACAAAATAGTTTATATTAATGTAATAAAATACACAATAGTTTAATTTGAATATTTTGATATTATTTGATGTAATAAAATACAAAATAATTAATATTCTTAATAATAAAAATTATTTTAAATAATTTAATATGTTGAACACTTGGCATATTATTTCATTTCACAAAATAGGTAAATATTCTTAATAATACAAAGTTGTTTACAATAACGTTCAACTATTGCGATTTGGGCATGATCGGCTTGTACGGCCTGGATTGCTACACCATTCGCACAACTTGTCTTGACTGGCTGTTTCTCGGATATCTATATTGTTATGTATTCTAGTCGAGCAAGGTCGACCCTTCGGTTTACGGTGCAATTCTCTATCCGGTAACAGCTTAAAATGAGCGCGCAATACGAGCGACCACTTACGTTCATCTAAGACTGGTGGGAAAACGTGTCTCCAGACGTTATACATATTTTCTAATTTGTACACTTCGTCGACATAGCTGATCGGATCCAGACGGAGATTCTGACAAGCTGCAATTAGATGAGCGCATGGATAACGAAATGCATCAAACATCCCACAGTCGCAAGTCCTATTTCGCAAGTGTACACGATGTTGCTTGCCAATAACACCTTGGTGCGGTCTGTCAAACTCTGTCACGCGAAACCATAAGTTGTCTCGATCGTGACACACTGTATGCATGGTGTTCACCCGCGCCTTAGCCTTGTTAATTTTTTGCATAACTCGCTGCTCGCTTTGGAAATAGCGCCGCCAAACGAAAATATGTCTCTCGCACAACCGATGTTATCGATAGATGACGCGTTCCTTTTAAAATAGAATTTATGCATTCAGCCAAGTTTAAGGTCATATGACTATATCATAGGCCGCCGTCGTATGCTTGTGCCCACTGTTCGAAACGTATGTTGCAAAGATAGTCCGCGCCTTCGCTGTTAATTGAACGCAAAACTGCCAACATCTCGTGAAACGATCTTTATTTATTTTATACCCTGCCAATATAAGTTCATAGCGAATATTACATACCACTTTTTCATTTACAATAAATTCAAAATGACAAACGAAATAATATTAATAGAAACTAAATACTCAAGTTGGTCACTTGTCGTCGTTCGTTCTTAGATGGAATTGCCTGTAGTAGTTGGAAGCAACGTGCCTTAGGCAATATCGATGGTGTGTGCGCTGTCATAAGCTTCCCTGTCGATCAAATGCAGCTAGTATACCTGTACACCAATCTAAAATAACACAGATATCAGGTTGGGGGCACACATGCCTCTTTAACCTAGATAGAAAGAAATTCCAGTCATCAGAAGACTCCCCCGGTGTTATTGCAAATGCAATTAGAAAAATTCTATCACCGCCATCCCGTGCCACTGTAAGCAATAGCCGATGAGTATACCTACCAAACGTAAAGGTACCGTTAATTTATACCAATGGCTTACAGTATGGAAATGCGTCTCGGTATTGCTTAAAGGTCCAAAACAGGCGTTTGAACACTTGGCATCCACGTAGCAATCGATCGCTGTAGTACGCATTTTCTGTTTCAAGGTTTGTGATGCAACCTGAGATGTATCTCTCTAGCACTTGACACCACTGACATATTTCATTATATGAAGCGTCCCACCCACTATGCATCTTCTCCAACGCCTTTTGTTTAGCTATCCAAGCCTTGCGGTAAGAGGGTGTGTACCCCATTTGGTTACGAATATTAGAAATTAAGACCGGCACTGAAGTCTTGGGATCTGCCTTCACTGTGGGTAGTATCAAGCTAGCTAGCATAGCTGAATCCATCTTGGGATGATCTTGTGAAACACTTATAAATGGAGTACATTAAATAACACAACATTACATAATAACATTATTATTCAGAAACCGTCAATACTGTACCTGCAGTACATGTATGTGGACCTTTGTACTTTTTTATCTCCCACAACCCTGTCATTTTCCTCAACGAGGCGTAGATTTTCCATGAACATGTGCCGTCTTGTACGGCATACTTTGCCTCAAACTTATCAGATTTAGATTTAACCATGTGGTAGTTAACGTCGTTGATGATGCTATGTTGGTTCAAAGCACCAATAAAACTATCCTTGTTGGAAAACTGATTACCAACTTCAAATTCACCCGAATCTAGCCCCAAACTTGTACGATCACGCAACCGGTGTGGTAGCTCTGGAAACTCCAATGCATCATCTGCAAATAGATCGACATTATGCATGTGGGTTGGAGGTGAGTATTCTCTGAATCGTGGATTTTCTTTTTCATCTGAACTCCTTTCAGCATCTTCAGGTTCTGTTGGAATATGCTTCAGTTCAGAAAATAGGCCAACTTCTGCACCATCAGGCCCAGGATCGCGAGGTGGATCCACATCAGAGTTATCTTCTAACCTAGCATCATCTGCAACGTACGAGGTCCCCTCACCGGTGGACGTCGTAAGGAGTACATCATCCCTTTTTCTGGGCATTTCATAACGTCCCCAATTGGATGTAGATTGCCACCACTAGAACTTGATGCCGTTCCCAGTACGTATTTCCAGTATCATACATCGAGCCACCGACGTACATGTCCCATCCACCAACAGAGTGTCTTGCAGGGGATGTGCATTCCACATCGCTACCAAACATGGGCTGTTCCGTGTTTTGTAACCCGCCAACTGAGTGTCGGCCAAGGGTCATGTATACCTCTCGAACACCAGTTATAAGAACATCATTTGGCGATGTAAATTGTACATATAACTCAATATAAGGTGTTCCACTAGCAAGATGGGTCTGCACCATTGCCTCCAAGCTACGAGCACCTTTTATGTCGAACGAGTCATATGTCACCGGATCAACAGAAGAACAAAATCGATACGTAATAGATAGAACTTTCATTGGCGTCGTTCCGAAAATTTTACGCCTAATTCTTTTATGAAGTTCTGTCAAATCTATGTTCTGGTTAAAAACTAGTCGTACTGTATTCTCCGATAAAAAAATAACACCGTTCTCGGTGTGGCAAACCTCACCATCATAGTAAATAGCAGCACTAATACCTTCACTCATCTTTAATTTTTAACCTTCTTAGCCTTTCTAAATTGTTTTTGCTGTAACTTATGAAATCTGAGAACATTTTTTGCCTCATTTATAGCCTCAGCCCAAACATACTACTGTAGCAAAAGCCCGTCCACGTGGGAGCGATTTAAAAAATTCTTCTGATAAAGCATCCTACTTGAAGCGTTTTTATACTATTTGCTCAGAAACGTCAACTCGAAATTATTTTTTCAAGACCTACTGTAGCAAAAGCGCGTCCACGTGGGAGCGATTTCAAAAATTCTTCTGATAAAGCATCCTGCTTGAAGCTTTTTTATACTATTTGCTCAGAAACGTCAACTCAAAATTACTTTTTCAGGACCTACTGTATCAAAAACGCGTCCACGTGGGAGCGATTTCCTTAATAAATTTTTAATTAAATTACTCATGTAACCCTAAACCCTAATTTAATTAATTTTTTCTTAAAAAACCATAAACACGAAACCTAATCCAATTTTGAAAAAATTATAATTAATTTAATTAAGAAACCCTAATCCCTAATCCCTTATTCGTTTAATTTTTCTCTAAAACCCTAAACCTTAACCCTAACCCTAAAAACCCAAAACCTAACGTGAGAGAAACGAGCAAAATGCGTCCCCAGGGGAGCGCTTATGTGGCAGCAAAACGCGCCATTGAGGGCGCGATTTATGTCCATCTAGGCAAAGCACGCCTTCAGGGACGCGTTTTTCTGCCATGTCCCCTGACATCGAGCTGACGTGGACGCATTTTCAGGGAAAATTGCCCATTCCGGTAAATAATAAAATATCGGGCCCATTTCGGTAAATTTTAAAAAATAGGCTTTTAATGGTGTTTTGCGTGACTATAAATCATTTAAAAATATTTTTTATTACTTAAGTAAGGAATTTAAGATGATTTCCAGATTTTAAAATAGTTATAAATAATTTATGTAATAAATATGGAATTTATTTTAAAAATATTTTTATATTATTATTTTTTGGAATTAAAAAAATTATAAAATTACTAGAGAAATACACATTCAAAATGAACTGAGAATGAATCTGGACAATGATTGTCTCGATTCATTTGTATCAAGACAACAATTTGTCTAGATGCATTGTGTACTTAAAATAAAAAATCCTAAAATTCAAGGAAAAAAATCTAGATACATATTTTAAAAATCAGGAAATTTTATAAAATTCAAGAGTTTATGTTTTAAAAAATATATTTGAAATTATAAAAAATATAAAATTACTAAAAACATTTAGAATGAACTTGGACAAATGGATGTCCAAGTTTAAATAAATCTAGACAACTATTTGTCCAAGTTCATTATGCATGTAAAATAAAATAAAAAATTTCCTATTTTTTAAATTTTCAAAAAAAATATTATAATTGTAACGCCCCAAAGTATATGGGGTTAGATGAAATGAATAACCTAAATACACATGATTGTTAAGTTCTGATAGCATGATGGATGATATGCATGTGCTCAGTAAATTATTGTTATAGGTACATGAATGACTTGCTGAATATTAAGTTAAGCTTAAAATGACCAAATGGTAAGGTATGAACCTACAATGTACGTAAAAATGTATAAATACAAATTTGACATGTTGAGTAATATGAAACCATGACGATAGGTTTACATGCTAGTATAACTAACTAATTAGAGTGTTAAAGTGTGTTAATGTATGTTTTAGTGTTATCATGATTTGTATGATCTATGCATGATATACGATATGTTAGAATAGGAAAGTTGGCATGAAAACACGAAATAAGTATGTAAAAGTGTCAATTTGTCATGTGTAGGTTGGACATGTTTTGTTATCTTTGCAATTGAGTCTTGAATTTTTATGCCATGCAATTGGAGTCCCTAAATGCTATGAAATGACCTAAAAATTTACATGGTTAAGTCTTATTTGGATAATTCCATAATTTTACTCTCAATTTTATCATAAAGGCTTTACTAAAATTTTTACTAAAATTATGATTTAGTCCTTAAACTTTGGTTTAAATAATTAATTAAAGTATTAAAATAGTATAATCAAGTATTATTTTAATTAATCTAAAACGAAACTTGATTATGAGGTTTAATTTGAAAATAGTGTGTTTTAATTGAGTTAAGACCTAATTGGAAAAAGGGGTAAAATGAATTAAAATATTAATAATAAGACTTGACTATGAGTATTAATTATTATATATAAACTAAAGTGAAATGTGGTAAGAACTATAAAATGAAATAAATTAATAAAAAAATTAAGTAAATGTGTAGGCTAATAAAGAATATGAAGTTGAGTTCGAAATAAATATATACAATTAAGTAACTAAAATAAGTAAGAAATAAGTCATAGACTGAGTGGTTAAGTGTTAGCTTTCCTCTTTAGGGAGTCTAGGTTTAAACCCCACTCTTCCCATTTATTTTCAGCAATTTAGGATAAAAGCACACTAAAATAAATATTATTTGAGATAGAAATTGAACAAGAAATAGGCTTAGGCCTGTTAGCACGCTAGTTTCCTTCCTAATTTACCCAGGTTTGAATCCTTCTTTCCCTTTTAATTTTGCAATTTCGACAAGTTTCCCGAACATTAACATACTTAAAATTAAGTGTAAAAATTAAGCAAGAATGCGCAATATGCTTAGTGGTAAGGGATTGGTACTACTTGAAATCAAGGTTTGAGTTGTTGCCTCTTTAACCCTTTTCATTTTAATCTCAGGTTATAAAAAAATTTTGGAGAAATTGCAAGTGACGCCCTTAGGGTTTACAAACCCTAGGAATTGACCCAATTCTTTCCTAATTAGAATTCATATCTTACCATTTCATAAAATTCTATTAGAATTAGAATTCTATCACCTTTTCCTAATTAGAATTTCAATTTGCCCCTTTCAAATCCTAATAGAATTGTTTTTTTATCTTTCTATTTATTCACCTTTTTTTCCCACCATCTCCTTTGCAAAATATTTTCTCTCTATTACTGAAATTATTTTCGCTTTCCATATCGAACCAATTCTTGATAAATTGATTCTCTATCGATTTTTTAACTATTTGTTAATAACCTCTGTAATTCTATCAAGTTCGGTAAGTGCATCTCGATTCAAAGTTTAGATCCCGAATTTTCGTAATATTTCTAATTGAAACTAATCCTTCATTCGATCTAATTAATCTTTACCGATTCTTGTCACATCTCTCAAAAATCTTGATTTATCTCGAAATCCATCATTAATTATTGCGTAAATGTCATTTGAAGAATTAGATTTAGGTGCCTCAGACCAGATTCGATCGTAAGGAACGACGTTCAAGATCCTGGAGTCAAGTGTGTGTTTTTTTACAAGAAAATTGAGGCAAACCGAGCCTAGCCCAAACCACATGGCCAACCACACGAGCTTGTGGGCTACCCATGTAGACTACACAACCCTCACACACGGCCATGCCACCCCTGAAACCCTAGGAGGTTTGACTTTCACATGGCCTCCGACACAGTCGTGTCTTCCTTGTAGGTTGAATTTTCGAATGTCACAAGACCACAGTCTTTCACACGGCCTAGCCACACGGTCCGGTCACACGACCATGTGTCCCCTGGAACCAAGAATTTTTAGTTTTGACCCAGAATTTTATGTGTTGATCAATTTAGTCCTTGAATAGGTTTTGAACTATTTTTAGTGAATCAAATTATGCAATTAGGTCCTAATATACGAGATATGCTATAATCCATGGTTGATCAAATTAATGTAGTAATTATTTATATTTATGAATGTTTGCATGAATTATGAATAGTATATGTTACCTTTGTATCTATATACTTACGATCGTATGAATGACATGCCCTATATTATTGTCAAATTGAATACATGAGAAGTTTGATTTTACTACCGATTTGTCATGTGTTAGTATATTAAATGCCACTGTATGTGATTATATTCAATATGTCATAATGCATTGCATGGGTTGGGATGATACATATGGAGGAAGATCAAGCAGTTTATCTACAAGTAAAATGGCGGTGCAAAGTCACAGTCATGCGGCAGTTCTTATCTGCAAATTTTTGTGTATCCACAGCCAAAGGTAGACTCCATCTATGAGATTCACAGCTAAAGGCCAATTCCAACTGTGGGGTTTATGTTGTAGAATCTATAACCAAAAAGTAGGTTTAATCTGTAGGACTTTTGCTGTGAACCCACAGGTAAAGGTGGATTCCAATCGCTGGGACTTGTGTGTTCACAGCCAAATGGGAGTTGTTATCTGCGAACCAGTAGTGGTTTAAGCATAAACTGGTATACTGGAGGTGGGAGTTCTAAGAAACTCCCATTATGGAGTGTAGCGGTGGGGTAGGATATATACTTTGTTAAACCTAAAATTGTATAGCATCTTATAGGCTATGTCAATACAAATTTGAGAATCTTGTTATGTGACATATATATTTATATAAGTGTGTGAAAATATACATGTGCTTACGAATATGATCATTGTGGGCAAATCTGAGAATTTGGTTATTCTGAAAATTGTGATTGTGAGTTCTAAAATATTAATGATGGTTGCATTGTAAAACCGATACTATGAATTGAACTGTTATCTATGATTATTCCATGTGATGATAATTAATGTGTCTTAATAATTGTTTCATTGATTTTATTGTAAATGGACTCACATTGAGCGTCAAAGCTCACTCATCTTTAAATTTTCATCCTTTTAGATAATCCACCAGGTAAGGACACGAACGTGAGATTCGGAAGGACTTGGCTTAGTTTCATTTTTTTAAAATATTTTAAGTCTCATTAATAGTCGGTATTTCCCTAAAAAGATCGTATTATTTATTTTTAAACTGTGGCATGAGACTTAGGATTTAGGTTTGCTTTATTTTGCATGACATTTTATTTGCATTTTTAAGATATTATGCTACAATTATTAATTAGTATGCATGAACCCTCGGTTTTCCTTAAAACCAATAGACTTGTTTTTTCACTGCCTAATTAAAATTAAGATTTTGAGGATAATAAAATGGTTTGTAACAAAATTTTCTACTGAATTAAACAAATATTTTAACTCAACTCTTTTCAAAACTCAAATAACCCTGCTAGGCTATCTCGGTAGTTGATGTAATCTTTCAAATTTAGATTTAATGTCTAGGCCGGGTTGGGGAGGTTACATTTTGGTGGTATCAGAGTTTTGGTTTTGAAAACTCGAATTGTGAATTTTTGAGTCAGTCTGCATGCATAGAAAGGGGTATTTTGGGAAAAAGCATGCCGTAAGTTTTTGAAAAAAAAATTGATTGATTTTCTGTAGGAAAATTAAATCAAAGACTCCGGTGTCAGTCCTGCTTTAGCTACTATTAAACCTTTAGATATACAGTAAACTTTAGATTATGAATAAAGACTAATGTTTGAACTTGTTATTTGAAAACTGTAGATAAACACTAAGACTCAAAGAAACAGTAGTGTTTTTGTTAAACTAGGAATTTGGGGTAGAGAAAATTATTAGTGAAGTCACTGTAGTTAGTCTTTTAGGACAATCCGTGATAGTGAATAGGATCTTCAAGAGAAGTCTGTTGGAGGTTTAAAAGGGACTTATAGTATAGAACTGAATAGGTTTCAGAATTGCACAACGAAAGTGCGGTGGTTGTTTTGAAAAGCGGAATAACGAAATTTGTGATTAAGTAATTAAAGTGTCAGCATGAAACTTTCGAGCACGAAATTTCTTTAAGGAGGGGAGAATTGTAGACGCCTCAAAGTATAAGGGGTTAGATAAAATGACTAACCAGATAATTAAATTGGGCTCGTGGTTAATTGATTAATTGAATTTAAACTTAAATATGCATGGTTATTAAGTTCTGGTAGTACGATGGATGATATGTATGATTGTTAAGATTATTTTTATATTATATAATTTATATAGTATGAAAATTGAATATATAGAACTATAATATAATTTTTTTAAAAAATATGTTAAAGTTGTCTTGCTTAAAACTTTTAATAAAGAACTTTTGTGTAAAATGACTACAAATTAAATAAAAATATTTTTTAAATGAAAAAAAAAGTAAGAAGGTATTTAAATAGGCATGAGTTAATTATTTTTAATTTTTTTTGTACAAATCAAACATAACATAAAGGCTAGAATGTCAAATTTAATTTTTAATCCTCTAAATTTTATATAATTTTAAGTTAGTTAAATGGTAAAATTTTACTTTAACCCATAAAAAAAATTGAATTAAATCCTTTAAAAATTGTAAAAATATAAATTATTAAAATATTAAATTCATGTACATCAATTCTTATAAAAATATATAACTTGGTATCAAAGGGAAAAAATATTTTTGATTATAATCATGTGTGAGAAAATTTTGGAACATATATTATTAGTTGGGCCAGATTTAAGCAAAGATTACAACAGTGACTTTCACACCCATTGCAGCAACATGGAGGGCTAACTTCATGAGGCGTACATGCCCTTGCGCTGCCTTCATGGGTGGAGGTAGACCGAATTAAAGTGGGGGCTAACACATGGGGCTTTTAGCCATGCAAATTGCTCACAAATTCAGATTTACTTGCTTTCGGCCTTAAGCCTATGTAAATCAATTGTTTTTCAGCCTGATAGCTCTATTTTTGTTTTAAAACTGGTTAAAATTTTCTGTTTGTCAAATCATCAGACACATAGGAGGATGCCGTAAGTGTTCCCATTTCTTGTTCTATATGAATTCTTGTTTCTTTAAACCTGTATTTTTCTTGTTGTAATGACTAAAGCAAATCCGGCAACTTTAACCTTCTTTTCTTTAATAAAGAAAAAAAGTTAAAATCTCAAAGTTAATGATTTGTAATTGAGATCTATATATTCAGATTCTATCCAAGTGATGATATAAATATGTATTGAATAATCATACTTTTATACTCATCTATATATTCAGATTCTATCCAAGTGATGATATAAATATGTATTGAATAATCATACTTTTATACTCATCTCACTCCTCAAAATACATGAAAAAACAATGAATATGCATACCCTTATGATGTTAAGCAACCCATAAAAAAGTTTATCAAATCACTTGACCATTATTTTCCCCGAGGGTTACAATCAAACTTCATTGGAACCTGTCTTCTCTCATTGTGATCCTCAAATGATTATTGAGGGCCTAAAGGCTCTTAATATGTTCAATAAAGCTCTTAAAGTTCTTGAAAGAAGAACCACCTTCATTGGAACTCTTTCAAACAATTTCTTTTACATGCAATGCTTTTGAATTTATGACATCAGATGAGATCAATGTGTTTATCTTTGAACTTATTTCACGTCTGGTGGTAATTCCATTTTCACCTTTCATCAACTCCAAACCAGTCTTCAGAACATTACATATGTAGTTCTTGTTACTGAACTGGTCTGCTATGTATGGCCAACATAGAAAAGGTACCCCCATGGTTAGACCTTCCACGGTCGAATTCCATCTGCAATGGCTCACGAAACACAAAACCGAAGGGTGAGCCAACACCGCTTCCTGCGGCGTCCATTCGATTATTTTCCCCTTTCCAGACACTCGATCCTTGAATCGGTCCGGGAATTTCACAGTTGATCCATCCATGAAGTTTGGTCTAACAACCCATAAAAATGGATGCCCTGAAAGTTCAAGACCAAGGGCTAGTTCTTCTACTTGTTTGGCAGATGCCATTGTTGAGCTTCCAAATGCAACATAAATGACTGAAGCAGCAGGTTGTCTGTTGAGCCAAGCCAAGCATGTTGAGTCTTGAGGCCAAGTTTTTCCAGCAAGTAATGGACCAATGGGCAAGGCATTGGGAATCAGTTTGGAGACTGATGAATCTAGTTCATAAACTGAGTTGCAAAGGATCAAATCATAAAATTTATAGCATACTGAGGTACAATAGAATAAAATCCAAGTAAAGCTTTGCGTAAAATTGGATGACTGCTTGTCTATCCAATATCCGAGCTGCCCCAGGTACAGGCAGGGACTTCCTCTGACAGCATGATTGGCTTATATTTCATTACAATTCCTAGAAATTCAAGTTTTTCAATTAGGTCAAGCAGGTAAGGATTTTTTAAAGTGTGTTGAATAATCAATTTATCTTACCATCATTGTTTATAATTTCATGTTGAAGAAGTTGAGGAATGTGAGCTGCCAAAGCCAAGCATGGTGCATCAAATTGCCACTGCTTCAAGTCCCATCTTCTTAGCCACTTCCAATGCCCCCCCAACTGATGTATCTATCAGCAATAACACAACTGATCTTCTCTTCGTCATCGGACTGATTAATTTTTGCGATCAAGTCCTCCAAATACACCGGAATGACCCTTCGAATCGACTCGATCGTCTCTACCGTCTTAAGAGCATCATTTCGAACATCTTCGTCCACACAGTGGGGGGTTGAAA
The DNA here is from genome assembly GCF_007990345.1 of Gossypium hirsutum. Taxonomy (NCBI): domain Eukaryota; kingdom Viridiplantae; phylum Streptophyta; class Magnoliopsida; order Malvales; family Malvaceae; genus Gossypium; species Gossypium hirsutum. Next base: position 53,358,079 of record NC_053448.1, read on the forward strand.
TAAGGGTTATGGAGCTCTGCTCTTCTGGCAGTGGCTCCATAAATGCTCCATCTTCAACCTCTGTGGTGACAAATGTTACCTTAATTCCATGAGCAGCGATTTGGATGGACAGTTTCAATAAGGGTGATACATGGCCTTGTGCAGGGAATGACACAACAAGCACACGCTGTTGTTTTTCCATCCTATATGCTATTTGCTTATTGCTTGCAAAAGCCTGCCCTTAATATGATGGCTATTCTTTCACTTTCAGTTGCTCAAGAGAAACTAACAAAACTCGCATTGTTGCGAGATCATCATCATCATCATATATAAATAATTTAAAAAAAGAAAGAAATTCCAATTGTAGTATACTTTTGTCGTTTACGGTGGACTGAGATTCCAATACATGTACCTGCTAAATATTCCTCATTTACATGAAACTTATACACGTTAGTCCGATCAAATCCGATTTTTTTTTTTGACAATAATTTTGTTTATATAGTAGCGAATCAGGTCAGACCTGAATAACAACAGTGACTTTCACTCCATTTGCAGCATTTTGGGGGGCCAAGTTCATGAGAGGCGTACATGCCCTTGCGCTGTCAGTGATTAGTGATACAAATATTCATGGGTCGAGGCAAAGCCGACTAACCGACTAACAAAAACATGAGTTCTTGTAGCCATTGAATTTGCTGCAGATTTACTTGCTTTTGGCCTTTAACCCTCTGCAATTCAATCACTTTGGGTTCCTGATAACTCTCTTTTTGTTTTCTATTGATTATACTTTTCTGTCTGTCAAATCATCAAACACTACCTCTTCTCAAGGGAAGATGTCAAGTGTCCCCATTTCTTGTTCTATATGGATTCTTGTTTCCTTAAAGCTTTACTTTTTCTTGTTGTAACCACTTGCTTTGCTTGGTTTTGCTGGAATGAAAATTGGAAAAATAGAAAGAGGAAAGGTTAGAGGTGGCAAACGAGTTCAAATTGGGCTTGTCTTTATTCATATTAGCTTGGTTGAGATTGAATTGTACCGAATTTGACGGATTTATATAATTTTAAAATTTTAAAATTATAAATATTTTAATTTTAGTAATTTACTATATTTTTATACTATCACAGTACTTTTCATTCTAAAAAAAAACATAAATTATATATTTATGCTCTTTATTTAAGTTGAGTACTAAACTATTTTTTGGTCGAATTTAGTATTTAAATTCTGTTTCCATAACAATGTTGGCCCCTACTATTATATCTTTTTTTTTTAAAAACCCGTGCAGCCAATTAGGAAGTGACATGCCATTAAAAAATTTAATTTACCTTAATTTTGTTCAAAAAGACAAAATTAAAAATTAATTGAACAAAACACAATAAAAAAATTTAACAAAGAAACCTCTTAACATAATAACCTATTTACCTTTCTACTTCAACTTCTGTTTGACAATTCCTCTACAACCTAAGGTTGAAAATCAAGATCTTTAGAATGTCGACTTCTGCAAGCTCAAAATCTCAAATCGGTTCAAGCAATGTGTATTGTTACTGTCGTTTTTGGTTGTTCCAAATATAAAGAGGTAGGTGATGTTGATTTGAAGTTTCATTTAACTACGCCACATGGGTTTATAAACGAGATCAAATAAGTTATAATTTTAGAAACATTATAATGGTTGCTCTCTCTTATCTCGTGAATTGGACTTGAATGCGAGGAAAATGTTATTTGAGTTGATGGGATGCTTATCCTAATATCGGTTTCATGTGTTTGAAGTATGCATTATTTAAGGGAATGGTTGTGAATTCTTTCAACGGCTAGAAAGATGGGAATGTTGTAGTTGTCTAGTTGTTGAATTGTGAGCTCAACTTCAAATGATATTGAATAAAAATTGAGAAATCTAAATTCAAAAGATTGAGTTGAAGAAGATATTGAAATTAGATGAACTCGAAGGCATGATAAAAAAAAGTTGAGAGCATATAAACTCATTGTGGCAAAGAGTAGAAAAGAAGCATTGTTTTATAATATTGCTTTCTTTGTGTCATGGATTATTGTTAGGTTGTCGAGACGTGCAAAAATAAAATCACTTGAAAATATAAAATTAATAGATAATAGCAAGTAGGATCATATCTATAAAGATAGATAATAACTTTATTTCTTGAATAAAACAAATAAAGTAAATATGATGGGGGGTTTTGGAAAATGAAAACTAAATTTAAATTAAAAACTTAGGGAAGAAAGCAACAATTAAAAGTTTAGGAAAGTCAACAAGAAAAAGCTCTATAGCCAAAGGTAAAATCTTTGTTTGATTCATAAATTTGATCATCGACGCAAGGATATTCTAAATGCTTTTAATAAATTTATTCTAGTTGTTCACTCAATTCCGGACAACTAATCTCTTATTACATGTTCGATAACCAAGAAGCAACTCCTTTGAAATTACTTCTCTTACTAATAAATAACCTTGTAACTCAACACCTAAGATTTAACTTACCGGGAGCATTAAGAATGAGAGAGGCCTAATTCTAACCAACAAACTCACCTCAACAGGGTCTATTTAAGCTAGATCACACATTCACACCACATAAATCATATATTATGACATACACAATTATGAAGGTTTTCACAAGTATTAGAATGAATTACACAATTAAAAACTTATTTTGATTAACAAGACAATCATTCTAAATTATCAAATGCTGGTCACATATTTAACAAACTTGAACAATTGTAATCCAAGCAAAAGATGTGCAAATACTAAAGAACAAAAAATGGTTAACAACAAATTAAGTCTAAAAAATTTATAGAATCAAACTTCTAATCCTTTGACTAGAGAAAAAAGACTTTAGAAAGCCATAGAGTCAAACAATGAGCTAGATTAATTTACAAGAGCTTGCTAACCTAGAATGTTAGAAAGTAGTCAAAAGGTCCCTAACTCCCTTTCAAAATATCCTATTTATATTGTCTGGTTAACCTAGATTAATTTACAAGAGCTTGCTTAAAGTTACAAAACTCATAAAGGACCAAAATACCCTTAAAGCTCGGACAAAACGTGGACAAAATATGCACACTAGTGTTGAGGTTGGCGCAGAGGTGCTGGAGTTAGCGTAGGTGCGTCGAGCGAGAGGCTTAGCTTCAAAGTTTAGGGTGGAGGGGCACTAGAATTAGTGCAGGGACGTTGAAATTGGTGTAGGGGCGTCGACAAAGTGTCATGCAATTACATGCTAGGACACCGACAAACTTTCTCATTGAAAACTTAGTTACAAACTAAGCATAAAATAGATTGTTTACCAAATAAATGTTCCAAGAAAAAGTTCCTAACAATGAACAAAATAGTGCTAAATCAAGTAAACAAGCTTTCTTTAGATAGGCCTTGTAGGCTTGCCAATTCTAGTCGTATGAACATGACATCCCTTGAATTTTGCATCAATAAGACTTGTCATGGCATCAAATAAGCAAAGATCTTCATGGATTGTACTTCTATAGAATATGGATCTCATCACATTAAGGTAACATGATCACACATAAAGTCTTCAAATAAAGTCATTACTTGACTAATATTCAACGTGATCCAATTCATAAAATTGCTACTCAAAATCGTCAAAGTGATTAAAAAATAAATAAGAATTTTCAATCAAAAGCATGTTAAAATATATGGCAAGTTGTGTAATACCCCGAAAATTTCTACAGTAAGGAAAGTAAGATAATATCTCTGATATAGTAAAATAAGGAAATAAAGTGCTAAAAAATGGGTAATTTTGAGTTATGGCAATATTGAGAAGTAAATTATAACATATTAATTCAAGAAAGGATTAAATCGCAAACTGAGAAAAGTTTTGTTACCCAAGAGTAAATATTTAAAAGTTGAGGGGTTAAAGTGTAAATATGAAAAAGTTGAAGGACCAATGGTGTAAATATTTTAAGGGTGGAATAATCTAGAAACTAAGAAAAATGGATGGATTAGGACCAAATTGAAAAAGATGAAGAAGTTTGAGGGACTAAATCACAATTTTACCAAATTAAGTGATGACTCAAAGATGGAATTTTAAAAGATCATAAAGGGCAAAATGGTCAATTAGAAGAGAGAGAAACCTAGAAGATAATGATGATGATGTTGGAGATATTTTAGATTAATAAATAAATAAATATTAGTTTATTAATATTTTAATTTGATTTTTTTTAAAATGATATTATTTTATTATTAATTTATTTAGTATATATATATGTGGAAAGAAGGATGAAAAGTAGCCATCCCCACCATTTTTGCATGCATTAACGTGAGAAGAAGAGGGGAAGAAAGAAAGCTTTGCTTTCTTTACAATTTGGTCCTTTCACCAAAAATCCACCATTTTTACTTAGAAATCAAAGAAATTTCCATTGCCACCAAGAGAGAAAATTGACAAAGAGAATATGGGGAGCTAGAATATCAAGTTAGATTCAAGAAATAGAGGCTGGAGGAGAGAGAAAATGAAGTTAAAGATTGAAGTCAATTGAGCAAGGTAAGAACATCATGATTTCAATATATTTTTGAGTTTGATATTATTGAAAAAGTGTGAGATTGATGTTAATGTAGGGTTTTATTATATAAATTTATGTGTTCTTGATATGTTAGTGAAGAGAAAATAAGAGAAAGTGTTGAGAAATAGTGTAAAAAAAGAAAATAAGAGTGTTATAGACTTAGTAGTCAATATTCTGCACTAAAGCAGTTTTGGACAACAGCAGTAGGTTAACTTTGAAAAAATCACCATAAATTGTGTAAATCGAATTATAGGATGAATAAAATATGAAATTAAAGCTTATTGAGTCTAGTTTCACATAGAATAAATAGTGTAAGCAATGAAATTATAAATTATGAGATATAATAGGTTATGTGAGATAAAGTCAGAATGATTTCGAGTTCCCCTGTTCTGACTTTGGAAAATCATTAAAAATTGTAAAAAAATAATTATGGGATAAAATTTATATTATTAGAATCTTTGATGAGTCTATTTTCAAATAAAATAAATGGAAACATCATACGAATTCTGTACAATTAGATAATTCATTTTTAGTGAAGAGTGGTCGGAACTGTCAGACAGTGAAACAGGGGAAACTTTAAAGAATAAACTATACCATTTGGCTGAAACAAAAATTCTTAAAATTTTATGGCAAGAAGATATGTGAGTCTAGTTTCAGGTAAAATTAACGGATCTTAATTTGGATTTTTTTAGCTCAAGATAAAAATAAATTAGTGACTATGACTCAAATGGACAGCTTTGATTAAATTTTCAAGAAAATAGTGAAAATTATAGACAATATTACTTATAAGCATGTTATATAAATTAAGGATGTGGAATGGAGAGGAGGAGGAGTAAAATAAATGTATGAATATTATGGATTTGCATTACAAATGGTTAATTTACATGATTTGGGTTTGAGGACTAAATTGAATAAAAGTAAAACTTTAGGGGCAATTTTGGAAAAATGTCAAAAATGACCAAATTGCATGAAATGAGTTGTTTTATTAAAATTAAAAATTAATTTAGATCAAGATCGGGTAGAAAATCGAGAAAATGGAAAATTACCAAAATGCTCTTATATTTTAGTATTTTTACAATTTAGCCCGGTAAGTTCGTGTAACTTGAATTATATGCTTATATGTTTGAAATATATTTTTATTGATGTGAATATGATTTGGATGTTTATTGTATGATAATTGATGAAGTATTGATATTCTTAATGAAAAGAGAAAATAAATCTCGATTGAATGAAAGGAAAATTCGATGGATCTCTAAAAAGGAATTGACGGTAAAAAGGATCTAGCCCGGACGGGTGATCCTATCCTGATATAGCCCTCCCGAAGAATATGTGTGAAAAAGATCTAGCCTGGACGGGTGATCTTGATATAGCCCTCCCGAAGAATATGTGGAAAATGAATTTAGCCTGGACGGGTAATCCGAATTAGGGTCTGAATTTAGCCTGGACTGGTAATTCAGATCCAAGCTCATTAGAGTAATTGTCGTTGCAGGGGATTTAGCCTGGACTGGTAATCCCGACAATACTCTATGAGTTTATATTACAGGGGATTTAGCTTGGACTGGTAATCCCGCTGTAAGGATGAGGTTCGCGGGAGTGTGCTATCTTGCAGGGGATTTAGCCTGGACTGGTAATCCCGCTGTAAGGATGAGGTTCGCGGGAGTGTGCTCTCTGAAATGGAAATGTGCGCACATGAATATGAATTGACGGACCCGGAATTGTACACTAAAAGTGTACATCTGAAAATCTATCGAATTTCTGAGAAATTCAACTGGATAAATATGGAAAATAATAAGGGTATTAGAAAATATGGAATTGAATTATTATTGGTATTGATCTGAAATAAATGTAACCATTGATATTTAAATGATATAACGGGTAAAGTTTTGAAGTGAGATAACATGAGTTTGAAATGAACTATTACTGGTATGTACAAAATTCATGAAAATGATGGTACATGAAATATCGAAATAATAAAATGGAAATGAAGCATTAAATTGCATGAGTATGTATCGGGTTTCGTAGGCCCTAATTATTATGATCATAATATTTTGAAGATATATTATGAAAATTATAAAAGCAAGTTAATAATTTTAAAAATTTTAATTTAGATGAAATTTATAACTCGGTTAAATACGTTTACAAGCGTATGGGTTCTGGTAATGCCTCGTACCCTATTTCGGTGTTGACTACGGGTAAGGGGTGTTACATTTAGTGCACAACCGTTAGGGGCGAATCTAGAAATTTTTTTAGCAAGGGTCAATATTTAATTATAATTTTTTCATAGATCAAAATATAAGTTTATTACATATTAATTTATAATTTCATTATTTCTAAAAGGACTAAACAATTTTTTTAGGGGGATAAAGTGCAATTTTCTTGCATATTAATTTATAATATATTTATTTATGAGAGGATTGAATTGAAAATTTTTCATTTTGAAAGGGTCAAAGTTCAATTTCACTATATATTAATTTATAATTTTTCTATTTATAAGAGGATTAAAATGAAAAAAATTCATTTTTGGGAGGGCCTAAGCCCATACCTCCCCTCAGATTCACCTTTCGCAACCGTCCAACTACAAATGAGATGCATTTAGTGGTGCAATTGAAACGTAAAACCGTCACTAACACCATTCTCTCTTTTGATTTTCTTTGTAACATGCCAAACCCGATCCTTTAAAAGAATCCAAGTATGACATGTCATTACTTAGAAATCATCTTAATTTTAAAACCAGTTCTGGCAAAAGCTTTGTAAAACTTCAATGTTTAAAATAAACCATTATTGGACTAAATATAATGTTTAAATCTTATGGCGTATAAACTCAAGTATAGTAACTTTATTAAACAACATATAATACTTAATACCCACGGCATGAAATTTCACTAAGATTTCATAAAAACAAAGTCTTAACAAATAGAATTTCTTTGTACAAATTCTTCTAAAAATTACACTTAGATGTCACTCTCATGCTTCATGTGTAATACAAACAAAACATCTATCTCACAATAGCAGTAGCGGTCTGGCATAGTCCTTCAAATAGGTCTCCCTTCAGTCAGTAAACCTGAGAAGGAAAAAGTAACAGAGTAAGTTCGAATGAACTTAGTGAGTTCCAAAAAGATCTTAAGTAAGAATACTAACTGCACAATTGAACCTTTAAAAAGAAATTCACACATTATCACTAAGTACGCCCAATGGCGTATACAGAACTCAGACAAACTTAATATGCCAATGGCGTATCACATACGTGAATACTATATGCCAACTCAACATAACTCAAACAATCCATTTTCAAGCCAGCCACGTATCAAGATTTCAGAGCCAGATAGATAACATACAGTCTCATTCATATACATTTTTCACCATAACTTCTCGTATCATTTACACTTAGTATAACATGTACTATCGTGTTTTGCCAATCCGGTTTGCAATATACTTGCCCCACCGGAGGCTATACAAACATATCTCCTCATCTCCAACTCCACATATCAGCTCACATCATATTATTCATTCATATCAGAAGCAATTGGTAGTGGCTTAAACATGAAAAATGGCTCATACTTCATATCACAGACATACTGAATTCAAACTAACAACTCTGAACAACCGTTATTCACACACATACACTTTTCATCCTTTACAAAGAAAGAATACTTACCTTATACAAATATAAAATAAAAAAGACCACAACACATGGAAGTAAGAAGGAGCTCACCTGAAATTATAGTAAAGTCTATAAAGCAGGTCCTTTGCCTTTATCACTCGGACCTTCAGTAGCTTCTTAAGCTAAAAATAAGGATAATTAAACATATCATATCATTGATCTATCAAATCTAAACATGCATGCAAGAATCATCAACACTTAATCCAGAATCAGGAAGTTTCCTTCCTTACACACCATTCTAACATTTATGCATGCAAAGCTAAAAACACATAAATAACTTTGAAGATAACCTAGGGTTCATTAGTAATTACTAGTGAGTTGGTACACACGTATAAGTTAGCTAAATATAGCGAATCCAACTTCGAAGAGGTTTTCTGAACTAAAGTTTTCAGAGAAATCATCGCTATCCTTATACACTTAAGCACAGAGACAAGGTTTAGTGGAAGAATCAGATAATTCCACTAACACTCTTGGTTCTCATGATTAAGTGAGCTTATCATAATTTAAGTCTTTTTATCTACAGTAGCTTAGTTCCATTATAACTAAATCCAAAATTAACTAACTAAATTACCTTACTAAAATAATAAACAAATCTAATTAATTGCGAACTTGACTAGTTTGCCAAAGCATCTGGGGTGGCGTATGCTTAATAGAAGAGTCTGCCAACTACAGATCTTGCCAAAGCTAAGAGTTCACCAATTGGCATAACACTCACAACTCTATACTTATCCAAAACAAACACCTAGTTACTCTTTTCTACCCTTATATTATCAACTATATGCCAAACAATACTCAAATACAAAGACTTCATCGGGCAAGTTGTTACATTCTTTCAATCTTCTTCTCTACTCTTCTCGATGAGTCCTTGAAGGTGTCCATGTAACAGCCCGATTTTGGGTCTACTCGGAATAGTGATTTCGGGACCACAAATCCGACGAAGAAAAATGAAATTGCCTGAATTTTCAGGGGTGTCGAAACGGTGATTCGAGATCACTAAATCTGATAAATGAGTAGAAAACATTATTAATTTAGTGAGTATAAGTTAAATGTGAAGTTAAGAAAATTTTTGAAATAGTGAATAGTGCACTAGAAATAAATATTAAAATAATTAGAAAAAAACGAGGTATCGAGACCTCAGAGATTTTAAACCGAGCCATAAATATTTTTATAAATATTTATGGAGTGTTAAAAACTTATTAGTCAAGTTTCGTTTAGAAATTTTAAAGTTCCGATAATTAATTGAATAAAAAGGACTAAATTGTAACAAATGAAAAACTATGGGAAATGATTAAATAGCTTAAATGATAAAAGGAAGAGGGCTTAAAAGGCAAATAGACCCAATGTCTATTTGGGCTGGACGGCAAAGGCATGAAATCAGCAAGAAAGTAAGGAGAATTAAGGGCAAAGTTGGAATATTGCAAAATTACTTAATAAAGCTAGGATCCAAGTGGAATTATCTAGATTTCTCTTTATTTTTTTGCATTCTCATCAGCAAAAACACCATAGAATGGTTTTCTTAAACTGTTTTTTCATATTTTTACTGCAAATAAGTTCAATTCTTGATTATTTCTTGAAATTTTTGTGTTTTTTGTGACTTTTACAACTGGGTCCACTTGTTGAATTCATTAGTTTTTTATTCTATGAAAGAAGTTGAAAGTTGCTATGAATATGTGCTGCAAGTATATGATGATTTAGAATGGAATTAGAGCTTTAAATTGTTTATATGCTGATTTTATTGAAAAAATTGAATAGAAAGTAAATGTTTGGGACCTAATAGTAAAACAAGTTAGGGTTTTATGAGGAAATTCTGAATTTCAATAATTATGAATAACTTATAATGTCTAGGTAAAGTAATAATTGAGAAAAATTAGCTTAATTGAGGGGTTAATTGAGCAAGGACTAAATTGTATGAACTGTGAAATTTGGGGCAAAATGGAAATCAATATTTTGCACTAAAACAGTTTTGGACAACAGCAATAGTTTAACTTTAAAAAATCACCAAAAATTGTGGGAATCGAATTAGAGAATGAATAAAATATTAAATTAAAGCTTATTGGGTCTAGTTTCTCATAAAAAAACGATGTAAGTAATGGAATTGTAAATTATGAGATATAATAAATTTTGTGAGACAAGGTCAGAATGATTTTGGGTTCCCCTGTTTTGAATTTGGAAAATAATAAAAAATTGAATAAAAATAATTATGGGCTTAAATTTATATATTTAAAATCCTGAATGAGTCTATTTTCAAGAGAAACAAACGGAAACATCATCCGAATCCCGTACGAGGAGATAATTAATTTTTAGTGAAGAAGGGTCGGAACTGTCTAGCAGTGAAATAGGGGAGACTTTAAAGAATAAACTGTACTTATTGGCTAAGCCAAAAATTCTGAAAATTTTATGGTAAGAAGATACGTGAGTTTAGTTTCATATAAAATTAACGGATCTTAATTTGGAGTTTTGTAACGCAAGATATAAATAATTTAGTGACTCTAACTCGGATAGACAAATTTGAATTTACTTATAAGTAAATAGTGAAAATATAGTTAATGTTATTTAAGCGTGTTATATACATTAAGGATGTGGAATGAAGAGGAGGAGGAGGAAAATTGGAAAATATATGAATGACTTGTGTATAAATCAGTCATATATTCGATCATAATCGATAAATGTTGAATTAAAAATGATGTAATGTTTTATTTCAAATAGTTACTATGAGATTGATGTTGATCTGATTTTAGCTAAATTAAAAGCTAAAGCGATGTTTTCATTGCAAAATTAAGAATTTCATAAATGTGTTAATGAATGGCATAATTGATAAACGTTGAGTTAAATGGTAAATACGTATTAGTATTGAACTTAATGATATTGAATTGTATGAGAAGTAAATGGAAATTTCTATTGCTAGTGATATGATTTGAATTAAAAGAATTATTGTGATATTGAAATGTATATTGGATTGAGAAATTGATTTGAATTGTGAACATGATAAATTATGAATTGAATGAAATGGAAATGAAGCATTGAATTGTTAAGACTTGTGAATTGCATGAATATAAATCGGGTCTCGTAGCCCTATTTATTATGAATATAATATTTAGAGGATATATTGTGAAGAATTATAAAAGCATGTTAAAAATTTGAAAGTTTTAATTTAGATGAAATTTTATAAAACGGTTAAATACGTTTACAAGTGTATGTATTCTGGTAATGCCTCGCACCCAATTTCGGTGACGGATACGGGTAAGGGGTGTTACAGTCCGAGCTTTGAACCTCATGGTAAGATAAGCTGAAGGTTGGCTATGTTTTGCTTCGTTGAGTCTAGTGGTTGCCGGTTTAGTGTTTCCATTGAAGGTTCAATTTGCTTCTTGATCTGCAATTTCTTTATGTTTTCACATTTGTGAGATCTTTTCATGTTCTTGCTGACTTGATCTATTACATTGCTGGTGCTTAGTAGTTGCGTTCTTATTGAATATTTTGATTTTTTGGTTCTTGTTTTCTTGATTTTTCTAGATCTTTGATTAATTTTAGCTAATCTAGCTCACGATCTTTTGGTGTTCTAATAAAGTTGTTGGTAGTAATATCTTTGATTCTCGAGTCATTGTTAAATCTTCATTGATTTTCTGTAGATCTAATCAATAATTGTTGGTTTAGTTTTTCATCTCTTGGGTATTCAAATGAAGTAAATGGTTCTTGCTCACTTTTCAATTGATGATAAGTAATTTGCTCACATATTTAAAATAATTAAAAATAGGGTAAAATACACCAACAATCACTCAACTTTGATCTCAATAACAAAACAGCCACTCAACTTTCAACTCAGTCACTTAACTTTCAAAAAATAACAAATCAGTCACGAACATTATCGAAAAGAGACAAATCAGTCACCCACTAACATTTTTCGTTACAGGCCTAACAAGACAGGTGATGTGGCCAGTTAACTTACCGTGGTGGAAACCCAAATTAAGAACCAAACAAGACAGTAAAAGAAGAAGATGAAGATGAAGATGAAGAGAAGAGGAGGAGGAGGCAAAAAATAAGAACTGGAGATGCCGAAACAAGAAAAACCATTAGAGATCCAAACTTTTCCTTCATCACTGTTTATTCACCTCCCTCCCAACTTCTCGTCGCTTAACCTAGTGAAGAAGAGCTTCCAATTGATCTGTGACTTTCCTTAACGATTTTATAGATTACCTTAATGATGTTTCATTTGTGAACTAGCCTCAATTTTTAAGGTCTTACTTAAGACGATTAAGTCAATTAAATTAGTTTTAACCTACTTATGCTCTTCCGTATCCATAATGCTAGAATGGTTCTAGTTGACTGATTGACTCGTGATATAAAAAACATGAGGCTTTAATTGAAATGGTAAAGTTAAAATGTTAAATACTATAATATCTTAGATTAAATCCCATTATCTGTATTTTTTTAGATTTTACATAAAATATAAATTGATAAAAATATCCTCACAATCATGTTTGTTATTTTATTAAGACAATAAGCTTTGGGAATTAGACCCGATTGATTAATGACACAAACTCAATCAATATATTTAAAATAATTAATATATATAAGTCAACTATTGATTATAAATTTACTTTAATATTAAAATAAAGGGATTTTATGAGTAAAAACAAGTTAAGGGATTATTTAACTACAAAAATAGGTTAAGGGCTTATTTAAACATAATATAGTGAGTTGAAGGGGAATAAAAAGATAATAATAAATAATGAGGGTTTACAAGACAATTAGTCACATTTAAGGTTTGGTGCCACCACATTGTGAGGCGGAACCTTTCACTTTTGTTTCCAGCAGCCACTCAAAATGAAAAATTTGCATATCAGATCCCTTAATACTTTAGATCATTACATTTTTGTCCGGTGCCACCAATTTGATAGGCGACACTAGTAAAACCATACCATTTTGATAATTAATAATCTTATGGGCATGCCATTTTAGTTATTAATTTTATTTTTTGTATTATTTAGGTAAAAGAGCCAAATTAAATCGACTTTAACCTATTTATGTTTTTCACAATTGACTATGCTAGAATTGGTATGATTAACCCATGACAACCCAACAACTCGCATTAGCTAAGATTAGAGTGGCACCTAAAATCAAGCTCTTTTGCGAACTTTGAGGGTAGTATATATGCTTTGATTCATTACAATAAGTTTAGGATCGATTCATATAAACAATGAGGAAAAAAATCAGAGAAAATTGAACACACAAATTTACATGAATAAATAAGCTGCATAGTCACATTGTCGGGGCGTTCCATGCTTTCTCGTCAGAACGTCACCTCTACTTCGATTCTAATTGCGTCAAGTACCTGCAAAATGTCCGAAAATACAAAGCACACTCCATGATAAGATTAATAAACAATGAAAAAGACCACTATAAGAGCAGTGGTACTGCCCCTTTTATGCTTCAATTCTACTTTTCTTCCATATCCATTCCATTCACACCGTTTCCCCTGACTTATAACTTTTGTTTGGTTTATTTTGGCTCTCATACATTTACATACCTATATATATATATATATATTTACAAATACATTGTATATGTAAAGTAGTTTGAGTGAGGGCAAAGTACAAAAGTAGCTAATTTAGTTAAAGCAATAGGTTAAGATTTGCTCAAAATCTCTCTCATTTAAGAGAAGAATAAAGTAAGAATTATGGTTTCTAGATGAAGTGTTGATATGTATGAGTTGTTCATTATTTCAATACAATCTACAAGAATGGAATAATCATGAATTATAGACCTCATTCAACAATTAAAGGTATTTTTACAGTTCAATTCCAAGCTGAGGACCCATAAGAAAATTCCAACAAAGAATTTCTATTATGTTTAAGATTTCACATATTTTAATTTAACATAAATTAGTTAGTTCAAATAAAAATGTTATCGTAATTTTTTTTTCTTTTTAAAATTACAAAATACATTAATCACTTGATATTGCAGCACAGCTAAAGAAGCAAAAACTGCCACTAATCAAGAGGCCAGCAAAAGTTTCCAAACATATTTTCTTGAAACGACTATGAGAGCCAATTTTTCTCAATTTGATATTCAAAGTCCCAAGCTCTAAATGCTCTTAATATGTTGAATGAAGTTGTTGAAGTTCCTGCAAGAAGACCCACCACTTTCATGCAAACTCTTTCGAGCAACTTCCTTTACATGCACTGCATTCGCCTTTATATCTTGAGAGGACAACAATGTTTTAATCTTTGAACTTATTTCATTCCTCGTTATGACGCCATGTTCGTCTTTCCTTAACCCCAAACCGATCCTCCAAACATCGCAAATGTAGTTTCTATTGCAGAACTGATCAGCAAGGTAAGGCCAACAAAGAAAAGGAACCCCCATCGTTAGGCCTTCCATTGTTGAATTCCAACCACAATGGCTCATGAAACAAGCCACTGAAGGGTGAGCCAACACCTCCTCTTGAGGTGCCCACTCAACAAACTTTGCACGGTTTGATACCCTATTTATGAACCCTTCTGGTAATTTAGCCAATGAACCATCATTCATTAAATCAGATCGAATTACCCATAGAAATGGTTGGCCTGTAAGTTCAAGACCAAATGCTAGCTCATGCAGTTGCTGCGAGTCCACCGTGGTTGAGCTACCAAATGCAACATAAATGACTGAACCTGAAGCTTGGTTATCGAGCCACTGTAAACATGTTGAGTCTTGGGGCCATAAGTTTCCAGCGAAAGTAGCCAAATGGTTGCTCGCAAGCAATGGCCCAATGGGCAAAACGTTGGGAACCAGTTGCAGAGCTGCAGAGTCGAGCTCGTAAATTGAGTTGCAAAGGAACCAGTCATGAAATTTGTAATACTGAGGAAAAATGGTGTAAAAGCCGAAAAAAAGTTTCTGAAACACTGGATCCGGGAAGCCCCATCCAATCTCAGTGCTGGTCCAGGCGGGCACATCCTTTGAAACCGAGATTGCTTCATCTTTCAACACGGTTCCTATACATCAGAAGATCAAGCTCAATTACATAAATCAAGCCATTACTTTCAGCTATTTTATTAATCATGAAGATTTGTCCAAAAAAAAATAGTACATCTATTACGCCTTACATACAGATTATATATAACCTTTTTAAAATAATAAATTTTTAATTTAATTTTTTAAAAATTATAAAACTATAACTTAATAAATTATTGAAATTATATATTAATTCTTATAAAAATATGTAATTTAATTTCAATCTCGTAGAAAACAATTTCTAACTTTCTCTTTAAAAATCGGGATTTTTCTTCTTCCAAAAAACTGGTTTTCTTATTTAACTAAAACACCTTTTAGTTTGGTTTTACTGTTCATAAAAACCAATTCATCTGGGTTTTGTGTTTATCATCTTTAGAGTTCGGCTTTGAATTCTCTTTTTATTAGTGCAATATACTTTATGCTAACCATCAGTATCTATAATTCCAGCCTCAAGAAGTTGTGGAAGGTGAAGTGCGAGAGCCAAGCAAGGTCCACCGGCAGGCCAAACTGCGACAGCTTGGAGTCCAGCTTTCTTGGCCAGTTCAAGTGCCCAACCAACTGATGTGTCCGCCACAACACAAGTGAACTTCTGATTCGCATTCGATCCATTAACTTTCAATATGAAATCCTCCAAATAACCTGGCATAGTTCTATGAATGGAGTCGTTCAACTTCACCCAATCGGTTCGATCATCGTCCGGTTCCATTCCATCGGGAAGCGAAACGAAGCTTATCAGGTGTGCCTCCTCAACATTTTCTGGTAAAGAAGCCTTGATTTTTGCATGTGTGGACTCTGTGTTAGCGAAGGTCACTTGCACACCATGAGATGCGATTTGAAGGGCCAATTTCATAAGAGGAGCCACATGCCCTTGTGCTGGGTATGGTATAACTAGCGCATGCGGTTGCCTTTTCATAATATTTTTTTGTTTGGATGGTAAGAGAAACAAATAAGAAAGAAAGAAAGAGAAGATGGAGGGGAAATTTTGAAGAAATAAAGGAATGTTTAACAACAATTGCTAACTTTTTTTTTCTCTTGGGTTGCAACGTTTTGATTCATCTATATATAGAGAGAGAGGAATTCAAGCTTCCTATCTCTTACCGATAGGATAATGATAAATTATATTTTTCCTTCTACTGGAAAAATGTAAATTCATCTAAAAATCTTAAAAATCAAGAGGAAATTAAAAGTTGATTTCTCATTCTCCTATTAAAAAAAATAAGAATGATGTAGAATTACAGTTTCATACAATCAGTACTTCTCAAATTAATCAATGTTTCTAAAACTTTTGGTATGATTAATTTTTAATAACTTGATTATCAAATCAATATATTAAGTTTTGAATAAATTAGTTTATTTAATAGAAAAAAGAATAATCCTAATATATTATTAATGTTTTATTATTTGTTTAATTCGAAATTTTAGGTGATTGGTAGAGTTATATTACTAAATATTAATAGTATACTAAATTATAAAAATATAATTAAATGTTATACTCACTGTATTAAGCTAATTGTTCATTTAGAGAAATTATTTTATGAGTTTTTTTCATCACTTCATAGTCCCTTTTCAATTATTTAAATAATTTTTTTCATGTCATTAATACATAATTTTGATATTTCTTCTAGTCTAAACCTCTAATCTTAAACTGTTCGGAATTTAGAATTTAGAATTCTAAGTTTAGATTTTAATTTCAGAGTTCAAATTTAAAGTTGGAGGTTAAAGGTTGATAAATTTGTGGTTCTTTTAACCTAAATGTTTGTTTTCGGAAAGAATAAAGCAAGGTTTAGTAAAATGACATTTCGTATCTATGTCCGAAGTTTGTTGCTTGGAACGTCGTTTCTAACTTCATATATCTGCCGGCATTTCTGACTTAAAAATATTGGTTTGGATTTAAATGGATTTTTCTGTTTAGTGAGTCTTTATGGTTAGCTACATCCAACAGCTTCAACAATGAGAATATGAAGTTTACATTAGGAAATTTAGAATTTTCAAATGTTGAAAATTAAAGAAACACGTTTACATATCAGGAAATTTAGAATTTTCAAAACACTCGAAATTGGTGCAAACCATCCCTTTCAAGCCTACAGTTTTTTCTTTTTTTAAATAATTGCAAGTTGCTTCTTGGAAACATCTTTTAATTAAAGGTTAAATATAAAATTAGTATATGAATTTGTCCATTTTTTTTATATTGGTACTTATGTTTTTTTTTCTAGATTAATATTTAAATTTTTTTTCCGTCAATTATATTGATACCCGAACCGTTACTTTTGGAGAAGCAAGAATTGCAAGCTTGAAAATGAGAAAGCCAAAGTTGAATCTGAGTTGGAAATATTGAGGAAAAGATTTGAGGAGTTAGATAAGAGAGTTTCGTGTTTAGAGATTGATTTTAATAATTTATAAGATGAAGATGATTTCAAGAACAATAATGGGATTGTGGGAGAAATTAGGGTTTCTGAAAATGGGAGGTTAAAATCTGTTGAAGCTCATAGGCATGCACCAAATGCAAGTAAAAATTTAACTTTCTTTAACATTTTTATTTTGTTTTTGTGTTTATTTATTAACTGTTGCGTGCTCCCCAAAATGCTTGCTGATCAATTTTACCCTTAAAAAATCAGAAATGAGAGATGAAGATGAAGAAGACAGTGTGGCAACCAGGGTAGGAAAAAGAAAAAGAACAAAGGAAAAAGGGAAGAAAAGGAGGGAAAATGAAAAAGAAAAAGAGGTACAAAAAAGACGACACATGGCGTTACATAAGTGGCCAATTTTGCCACATCAGCAAAAAAGTAATGGTGTTAAGCTCGAGTACTAATATAGTTGATGAAAAAAAAGATTTGAGTATCAATCTGAGATAAAAAAATTATAAATATCAATCTAAAAGAAATAAGCAAGTTCGAGTACCAATTTTATATTTAACTCTTTAATTAATAATAAATAAGAAATGGGTTTCTTGGAAAGATGTTTTAATTAATAGTAACTGATAATAATGCTATATAGACTGGAAATGGGGATAGATCATGCGATAGGATTATAGTATTTAATAATTAATTTTCATTAAATTAGGCAATATAATTTTTTTTATAAAGTTTTTCAAATAATATAACTTTGAAATTAAATTATTTTAATTTTAAGAAATTATGCTTCCAATATTAATAATTAAGTTAGCTCGAAATAAAGGGCAGCGTTATTTTAGTTAATATTTATTATGAAGAACAATGGTTATTTAGAATAGTTGTTACTCAAAATAACTATTGTCTGAGAATAATTATGTTCAGAACAACCATATTCAAAACAGAGTTTTATTTTAGAACAATTATCATTTAGTGTAGCTATCATATGGGAATAGCTAAAATTCAAAACATCTCTTTTTAGAATAGTTATGTTCAAAACAATTGTTATTTGGAACAATTTCTATTTAAAACAGTTGTGTTTTTAAGAAGAGGTATTATTTAGAACAAGCTCTTCCAAGAAAAGCATTGCCACATAACATCTTGTTTAGAACAACTTACGTTTGGAAAAAGCTGAAACAACAGTTATTCAAGAACATTCCTCATCTTATACTTTAAGAGAAATTTCGCGGAAGATGTTTCACATAATACTACTTAACCAAAATAGAAGAAGGGAAAATAAACTTGAAATATAACATAGTTCTTGGGTTATCTTCATTCTTAAGATGTTTGAAAAACTTGATTTTGTGGAAGAAGTACGAAGGTAGTTAAAAGATTTCCTTTTAAACTTTTTTTTCTTATAACATTGAGTATTTTCCCTTTCTTTTGAAAACATAATAAACTCTTCTTCATCAATCACCATTACTATCACCAACAAAAATCATTACTAAAGAAAAATTATTTATGTCATTGTAACTGAAAATTAATTTCATTATTTATATTAATTATTTAATTTTGTAACTCTCATTTTTTGAAATCTATTAATAATAGCATTTCACAACTGAAATAATTGTCAAATACTAAGGTTTTGGCAATCCCATCCCTTTCTCCGATATATGATTAGCAACATTGAAAATTATACTAAAATAATTTTATTTTAATAACTAAGATCATTTTTAAAACTAAAAATTAAATATTATTATTACAGTACATTTAGCTCTATTTAAGTTTTACCTAAATATCATGCTATTTTTTTATACAATCAAAAATTACATTACAATAAAAAAAAAAAGAGATGTCAACATCGAAGACTCGAAAACTGAATCTTGACTTGCCAACATAGAATTTTAACCATTTACTCTTTCTTTTTTAAGTTGTTGACAAAATCATGCTACTTAAAAAGAGCTGCTTCTTTTTTCCAAATGTTCTTTCCCTTCCAAAATCAAAGAAATGCAATTTTAGAAAAACACCCTTATTTTCCTTTCGTTAGTTAATCTTCGCAAAACAAACACTATAAATAAGTTTTGGAAGTTATTTTCTGCCTAGAAAGAGCACCCTTAGCAATGTTATTCGAATTGAATGTGTTGAATACAAGAATGATTAAATTTTTCCAAGTTTGGAAGCTTCTTGGAGGTCATATCCTGATAGGATACAAGTATCAGACATGCATACTTCAAGAAAAAATAGTCAGAATAATATATTACAAAGTAATTCTCATAGCAGATTGTGAGCGGCTCTAAAAGTAGGGATTTTCATTTTTATAAATATAAACCAATTAGTCATATAGAAAATAATTATCCGACAAAATTGTTCTTGAATAAGGTCACAATTTATCTAAACTTCATGATCTGATATCATCGTGCAAAATGAAATTAGAAACTTAACCGCATCATTGGAGTTATCTTTAACTCTGTTTTCCTGGTCGAGCTGGTCCGAAATAGTTTGTAACTAATCCCATGATAGCAAACCTGATTTCAAGACAGAATCGAGTGAGTAACATATACACAACACGGTTGAACCATCATATATATTAAAGTGAGATAGCAAAAATATTCCATACATAACAGGGAAATAAGTGAAAACGCTGCCTAGAATGAGAAACATATTTGATTAGCAAAATCCATCTCCACAAACTTTTAACAAATGGTACAGATAACATCAAGTCGAAAATTTCTCTAAGATCTCTGAGCTAGTTATAAAAGTACTGCAGCAAGAGAAGGAAATTATTAAGGAAAATTGGTGTTATCCATAGAAAAATCTGCCTAAACACGGAACAAGGGAGCAGAAAACTGTGCATAAATTAAGTTGAGAAGCTCTCTAAGAAACTATGATACTCGTGAAAGTTCAAAGAAGGATTATCCAATTCAATTAGAGGTCACACGAGATTTTGAGAGGAACCAACAGAAAAGCCAGTAGAGTTCAAGTGATCTGCAGAACAAAGTAAACCTAACCCTAAATAGAATAATGTATATCATATTAAAAGCAACCAATCCAAGGACAAAAACTGAGTTGAAGAAAATGTCAATTGTTTCGAGGAATTTGGCATGGAACAAAAATGGTCGTCTCAACTAAGTAAACAGGACCCTAGATAAAATAATGTAGCATTTCTTGAAGTCAATCTTAATTAAAAGAAGCAACCAATCCAAGAACAAGAACTGAGTTCAAGAGACGTAAATGTTTCAAGGAAATTGCATGGATCAAAAGGATCTGATCCTAACTAGAATAATGTAACATTACTTGAATGAAGTCCAGATAAAAAGCAACCAATCAATCAACCAGAACTGAGTTAGAAGAATGTCAGTATTTGAAGGAAATCGGCATAGATTACTAATGATCTGCTCAACAAACTAAACCAGACCCCAAAATAAATTACTGTGGGATTACTAGAAGAATGTCCAGATAAACAGCAATCCATCCAACAACAACAACTAAGTTAAAGGAATATCAGCGTTTGGAGGAAATTGGCATAGATCAGAACAGCTACCGTCCTCTTATTGGCATAGATTAGAACGGTTACTGCTCTCTTTCATTTTCTAGACATAACCCATTTTCTTAGTTGGAATGGCAAAAGGTTTTTAGAACTAGATCGGTGGCCGAATCAGTCAAGCCACCAGTTAGATGGTCTGACCGGTCCATCTAATTCAATTAAATAAATCATTAAAAAATTCATAAAACTAAAAATATATTAAAAATCCGGTTTAACCGGTTTTTGCCCAGTCCAACCGGTTCCCGAGTCAACCAGTCCAATGCCCTTCTCCAGACCGGTACCTCAGCCGGTCCAGTCTGGTTGAAACAACCTTGAATGGCAGCATGCAAAATCCTTGAACTATCTCACTTAGTTCTTTTTGCTCAAAATCTATCTCACTTAGTCACTTAGTTCTTTTTGCTCAAAATCTATCTCACTTAGTTACCCGGCATGCTTTTCTTAATGGAAAGTCTTGCCCTATCACCTCAGACTTCATCAATGGATATTTTATGCTTCAAACGATGTTTGTTGAAGTCAACAAACAGTAGCAATTCAAGGATAGTCTAATTCGACAATACGTGCGTTTAGCAGATCAAAATGTAGAAATAACTAAGATTTGCCAATTTAACGAATATAAATTCAGTTGAAATAAAGCAATTTTAAAAATATATATCTTATAATCCAATTATTGTCGGATCCATTAGAACTCCTAAGTAGAAACCCTAAATCTAACCAAAAAAACCAATACTACCATAATTGCCATTGTTAATATTTCGAATACGGACGAAACGGCAATTTTAATAAGAAATTAACAAATAAATGAACGAAAGAGGAAAAGAACTAACATCATAGCCATAGAGATCTGCTTGAGATCGTTCTCAACGTTCTTCATGTTCGCAAGTGATTGGGCGCAGAATATGATCGCTAGCCACGAGCTCAGCTTGTACTGCAAAAATAAATAAGATAAAATTCAGATCTGAAAATTTAAAGAAATTAAACGAGAGAAATCAAATTCAAGAACAGAAGACAAATCGAGAGGTAGAGGAAGAACCCTGAACATGACGCCTGCAATCCCGAAAATCACGGCGATAAAACCGGAATAATCGACAGGGAGATCTTGCGGCGAAACAGGCTGCGCCACGTATGGCTTTGCCGCCGACGGTTGTCTGGGATCGTTGGCCGAAGTTGAATTGTTATTGTGTGATGACATCTCTGATCCGATCTCTCTCAGCTCTCTCTTCTCTGTCTTCTATTTTGATTTCTAGATTTATTCGAATGACTGGTGCGACTTCCGCCAATGAAATAACCTTCTATGCTATTAAAATAAAAGATACAATCATGAATTTACCCGTTACCCCTCAACAACATTTATATTTTTTTAAGCTAAATTTTTAAAGATGATATAGTAATTATGGTGGCATGGCATTTCATGTAGCAGTCTAGAGTATTTTATATTAGACATTGTACTATTTATATTATATGGTAAGTTAATAAATAATTTAAAATTTATATAATTATTCAAAATAAATAAATAAATATAAAAAACTTATAAAAATTCAAAAGAAAATAGGAAATATAGACATAAATTGTCATGCGGGCTACTATGTTTAAAATTTAACATTTTAACCAATGTTTTCGTTAAAAAATATTAATTTAACTCTTTCTAAAACATTAATAGTTAAATTCAACTCTTTTTAAAATATTGAATACTAAATTTAGCTAAAAAAAGCATAAAAGTTATTGACAATAAATGTAAATGTTAACGGCTAAATTTGTTAGTATAACTAAAATAAACTTCGGTAAAGTTTTAGGGTTTTTTATCGAAATAAATTAAAAAAAATTAAATACCGAAATAGGTTGTCAGATAGATTAATTACCGAAATGGTATTTTTTTTAATGGCACCTATCTGACAGGCGCCAATGAATTTTTTATATTAATTTTTTTCTTTTAATAATTTTTTTTTCCTGGATCAGTATATGACCTGAGTATAGATACGAGGCGCGACTAGTTGCGCCTATCTCGAAGGCGCCAATGGTGGAGCCTATTTGACAGGCGCCAATGGTGGAGCCTATCTGACAGGTGCCACTGCTGCTTATTTTTTTCCCTATATATACCCCCGAAAATCAAATGAGCACAGAGTACAAAATTTAGCAGAGGAACGAAAATAAGAAGATAGGGAGAAAAAAAAAAAGAAAGGAAAATAAGAAGAAGGATAAGGTATTTTGGTTTATTTCTTTTTAAATAGAATGTAAAGTCTTGTTTAGGGGTGTTCATTCGGTTAACCGACCGGTTAACCGACCCGAAATTACTATAACCGAATTAACCGACCTTCCAAAAATTTTAACCGTTAACCGAACCGAAATTTTTTCGGTTAATAAGGTCGGTTAACCGAATTAACCGAAAATTATGTATTTTTTATTTTTGGTTAAAAATTACCTGAATTAACCGAATTAACCGAATTACCAAAAAATACCCGAATTACCCGATTTTTTTTATTTTTTATTTTTAAAATTTAAAAAATTTATAAATTATTAAAGTAAATTGAGTTTTAGACTTTAGTAAATTGGGTTGTCTTTTAGTTTTAGTTTTATTGGATTGGGTAATTGGGTAAACTTTAGTTTTAGTTTTATTGGGTTGGGTAATTGAGTTTGGGCTGGGTTGGATAATTTTATTTATTAATTTTTTCGGTTAACCGACCGGTTTCGAACCGAATTAACCGTTAACCGAAAAATCATAAAAAAATTAACCGACCCCCGACCGAAAAAATTCGGTTAACCGACCGATTAACCGAATTTGGTCGGTTAACCGAATTTTTTCGGTTTTACCCGAATTATGCACACCCCTAGTCTTGTTAGTAATTTTATTATTTGAAAGTTATTTTGTTAGGTTATTAATTTTGTTAGCTTTTGAATGAAAAATTTTGCATTAAAAATTTTATGTAATTTTTTTGCATTTCAAAACTGTTTTAAGAATTTTGAAATATTTTTAACAGATCTAGTATTGAATATGGAGAATCAGTTTTTTGTATGCGTTTATTTCGATGGAGAAATTTTGACAACAACCATGGAATGTATATTTGAATGTTGCAAACAAGTAGCAATGAGATTTAATAGAAATACCTCGTTTGATTATATGAAGGAAAAAATTAGTGAAAAAATTTATAGACGTTGTGGGAGAAGGATATCAAAACTTTTCTACAAGTTTCCAGTTTCGACGGATCCAATAAAATTTACCGAAATGGAACTTGTAGACGATGAAGACGTGGAGACAATGGTCGCTCTTTATTGTGGGACTCGAAGCAACTAAAATGCACCGATTCAGTTATTTGTTGAGTTAGCTAGTGTGGAGGCAACTAAAGATCCCACTCCATTAGGTGAAGAAGATGGAGTTCAAGAGCCGTGTATGGTGGTTCCGGTATCGTATGTTGATAGTTAATCAAC
Organism: Gossypium hirsutum; assembly: GCF_007990345.1. Taxonomy (NCBI): domain Eukaryota; kingdom Viridiplantae; phylum Streptophyta; class Magnoliopsida; order Malvales; family Malvaceae; genus Gossypium; species Gossypium hirsutum. Next base: position 53,382,501 of record NC_053448.1, read on the forward strand.
TATACACGGGATCGATATTGATTTTAATGCTGCACCCGAGACTGATGTGGTTGGTGATGATGTATACTATAGTAGTGATCCTGTTGATCACAAAGTTGATAGTGAGAGTGATCCCGATGTGGACGAGGTCTCGGATGATATTGACGACGAAGGCGTGAATGAGGATGGAAACATTAACGCGTCTTCAGTCGGAAACCAGATTCGTGGTATTGTGATGTATACTTTTAATAAAATGATTTTTAATTTTTTTATAAACTTATATGTTAAACTCACCAAATACTAAACTAAACACAATAATTTATAACTTAATCCTAAATTACTAATAAATTAATTTTAAAATAATTACAAACATAAATTTATAACATAATCCTAAATTACTAACAAATTAATTTTAAAATAATTATAAAAAGCAAAAAAAATTACAATATTTATACAAAATACTAATCCAAAACTATAAACACGAAACATAAATAATTTATAATTAATAATTAATAACAAAAAAAATCACAATATCTTAATTAAACTCTTTAAATTATAAACAAAATTATTTACTAAAATAATACATTACCTTTTTCTTCTTCTTCTCTTCTTCTTCTTCTCTTCTTCTCCTTTCTCTCTTTTCTTTCTCTCTCCCGTTGATACAAGGGGTTTGGGGACCATACTTATAGGCCACAAATTTGTAATTTTTTCCCATTGAAGGGACAACACCATGGTGGTGTTGCAGCAGCAGTGCAGCTGCCAGCAAGAGGGAGGGTCATTGGCGCCTACCTCTCAGGCGCAATTAGTGGCGCCTATCTGACAGACGCCACCTGAAAACTCATTTATTTTGACCCGTTGATCGTATTTTTACCCATATTTATATTTAAAAATTTTTAATAAAAAAAATAATAATATTTTATTTAAACCAAAAATAATAATATAAAAAATTCATTGGCGCCTGTCAGATAGGCGCCGTTAAAAAAAACATACAATTTCAGTAATTAATCTATCTGATAACCTATTTCGATAGTTAATTTTTTTTTAATTTATTTCGGTGAAAAACCCAAAGTTTTATCTATTTAGCAAATTACAAGTTCATTAAAAACCCATTAATAAGCATTACCAAATTTTAAAATTAATGTATTTTAAATAATAATATACTATTAAAAGAAATAAATTAAAAATATTGAGGGTAAAACTGTAAAAAAATTGCATTACACAATGCGTAAATGTTGAAGGCTAAGTTTTTTTTGAAACAATACTAAATTGACATAATTTATAGATATTGAGGGTTAAAATTATTATTTCAATTTTAAAAGCTACCACAATTAGCCAATTGATAACCAAAAAAGATAAATTAAATAGTTAGGTGACCCTGTAATAACTTTTTGTAGTTGAGTGACAAAAAAAAATATTAACAATTAGATAACTACTAGTGTAATTTATCCAAACATTAAAACAGGGACATGTTAGGTGCAGGATAGAAACGCCAAAGCCTAAATCACATTACTCACATTCAATATTTTATTAGAAATCCTATCATACGTGTATGTGTGTGGAAACCACAAATATAAAACACAAATATGTGTTGGAAAGTGACATAAAATGAATAATTACTTATATGGCTTGAAACTAAGTAATAAGAATTACACATTAAATATGTATGATATTAAAATTTAAAAAATTAGATTAAATTGTTTAACATTGTGTTGTCATCAATATTGAGTTATCTTCTGACACCAACTCAATCAAATACATTATTAATATTAGAAATTCTATCACATGCTTATGCATGTGGAAACTACAAATTTAGAAACAGATGTATGTTTAAAAATAAAATACAATATGGTTTGGAATTAATTAATTAATAACATATGAAATATACACGGTATTAAAATAAAAAATTAAATTAAATTAAATTAAATTGTGAGTAAAACAAAATTTAAACACATAAATACATTAGATTAACAATACTAATTAAATGCACTATATTTGTTTATCAAGGTGTTGTCTTCAGTTGTAAGTTGGTGTTGAATTAATTTCTGACACCAACTCAATTAACAACATTATTAATATATATACAAGTGATGGAAATAATAAATTGTACATATTGAAATAAAAATGCATAAAAAACATAATAAAGTAAAGTTATAATTGAGTGGTAAATTTAAAGTTTTACTAATGCAATTGATCTGAGTTCAAATATCATCGTATTCATAGCATCAACTTAGTTAGAAATTTTATTAATACTATAAACATATACTATCAATGGAAGTATAAGTGAGAAATTAAAAGTTTTACTAATACAACAAGTTCAAGTTCAAATTCAAATCTTTACATATGTATATTTTTATTGATTTTTTAATTTTAAAAAAACTAAAATACCCTCAAACAATATAACTTATATTAATTTTCCTAACCAAGTTGAGGACCCGATTGAAAGTAATACAACTCAATTAGAAGCTTAAATAACAATTTATATTTATATAAAATATCAAAATATTCATATATTTGCATTATATTTTTATTATTTATTCATATTATTTTATATTTCAACGCAATAATATTACTTACTATGTGTTCATATTGCATTTTTATTTATATTATTTTAAATCTATTTTTAGTATAATAAGAATATTTTTCATATTCATTTAATGATTCATAAAAATTATTTCTTTCAAATTCATAATTGTTTTTTTCAATAATATTATCACCAAAATTATAAATCTAATTTCTGTACCTGAAAATACAATATCACATGTTGGTATTAATTTAAATCCATTCTATTTTTTTATTATTTCGTACTGCAACTCGAATTCTTCCCCCAATGCCACCATCATTTATGTGAGAATGCGACCGGGTAGCATATTTGTAAATAAAAAAAACCTACACCCTTACTGCCTGTTTGGTTCGATGTAATGCATATAGCATTACGCGCCGAATTGGTGGGCCCTACCTATTACAGCATTTGGTTCGCTGGTTTGTCCATTACGTGCCTAATCCATTACGTGCGTATTCCTCAGTCCTCCCCGATTTGTATTCCCTGCCCAAAGTTCAGAATAGCTTCCGTTTAGCATTCTTGAAATTTCTATGCCCTGTTTTGCCCTCATCTTCCAAGCCGAAATCCACATCCAGATCTCTCCCTCCCAACATCAAAGAAGCTGCCAGGTGAGTGACCTCCACCGCTCCCCTTTCACTTTCATTTGTGATTGTTTTGTCGAACCAAACTCTCACATTCTGTTCTTGAAATGCAGTGAGTAGGGAAGTCCAAAAACAGACTTCTGTTCTTCAAATTTCAACAAGTATCTCCAAAGAAACCCAGAAGAAAACCTTTCCAATTCAATAGGTAAATATTGTCTGCCCTAAAATTTTTCTGTGAACGTGTTTTCCCTTTTATGTCTATGATGAGAGATTCATCAAATTAGTTGAATCTCTATTTACAATCGTTTAAAATTGGCATCTAAGGTTTCTGAAAACTAAAAAATTCGACCAAAGTCACTCCCTTTGTAGCGTTCTGCCCTTCTCTGCTGGAGTTGGTGAGTCGAGTTGCGGCCTTTAAAAAGAAAAACATTATTGCCCTTTTCACACACGAACACCACCCAATTATCACACTTCTTTTCTTCATCACAATTGATTTCCCCTTTCAATTGAGCTCCACACCGTCTTTCCCCCTTTCATGGATTCCTCTTTGGTTTTCGTTTTCCCTTCAGCTTTATCAAACTTTCGTTTCCCCCTTCAATCGGCACCGCTTTCTGCCTCCTCAGTTTTATCAAACTAAATTAGCAATGGTTTATTTGTGTAAAGTTAACAGCCATGTCAGCCGACCATTAGCAGTTTATGGTTTTGGACTTAAGAAAAAAGAAACGTTGTAACATTTTAAGATAGGGTAAGCGTTTCTCGTTATTAGAGTCTTCTCTTTGTTTTCTTTCTCTTTAAGTGATTACATGATGAGAAGAATCTCTTCTTTTTTTTTCGTTGGTTTAGTTTCTTGTTTCAATTTTTCTTTTAGCTAGTTTTCGTGTTTGATTGATGAGAAAGAGGGAAAAATGTTGAGAAAGTAGCTTTTTTGAGATGGAAGCATGTTCAATTTTCCATATTTTGTCTTAATTGTTAGGTTTCGTCTCCTCAAAAGTGAAGGAAATGATAAGAAAAATTTTCAAACTAAGCTTACTTTGACTTTGAGCTGCTTGAGCTTTTAGCAGATTCGTTAAAGTTTATTTTCTTGTGTTATGCTTGAATTCTAGCTTTCTTTTCAGTGTTTTCTGTTTGTTTTCAAAGAAAACGGAGGAAAAAACGATGAGAAATGTATGTTTACTAATTTCCAACTCCATGCTTGTCAAAGTGGAAATATTTCCTTTATTTTAAATAAAATTTGACCTTTTTTTTAAATAGATTTTTTATCCTTAAAATTTAGTTATTTTCCATTTGGTTTCTGAGAAAGTTAATGAGCCAAGTTTTTTTCTCTATCAAAGTCTAGTTTGTGTGGTTTCTCTATCAAGTTTTTAATAGACTGTTTAGTTTGTGTGGTTTCTATAGGTGAACTTAATTCTTTCATAAGAAGATGCTTAGATTGTTCTTTTTTAGTTTTTAGATGCAACAATTGGATTCTGTTGCTTCCTTATGTCTATGTATATGTGCATGTAGTTGATGATAAATATTTTCTGGCATACTGATTTCTACACTTAGAGGGTATAATATATTTTGGTTATAGGTCTTCGGTGGTTTGAAATGTTATAGGAATCTTCTTCCTTTCATGGTCTATTTGCATTTTAATTTGAAGTGAGACAAAAAGAACTTGTCCTTTAGTGCTGCAAATGACCACTGCTTAAATTATTAACTTTGATTAGGCTGTTTTCTGCTCTCTAATTATGAACTATGTGCCAATTTAGAGATCTGAAAACCCTTTGTTTCTTATAATCATTTGGTGTGTATGAAAGGAATATTGAAATATTTTATAAAGTATACTCCATCATGTGGCCTGTGCTTTGTATTCAAACTGGCCTTTTGTGATTCTTTCTGCAACATTGGTTAGGAATAAATTATTTCATCATCTTGTTCCTTAAGCCGCCATCAAAGGCCTTAAATCTATTTGAGACCCACACTCCTCCACGTATGGCTCTACTTGATGTTTTTCATTCATTTCTGTCAACACTATTATTTTCAAAATTATTTATACTTATTTTTTTTACATCATCATTGTCGGTCACTTCTTACTGTTGGTAGGCAAAAACCATTAACTTCACCTAGTTGATAATTATTTATAATTATTTAACTTCGTTTCTAATGCTAGAAATACATCTCTTGGCATTTATTTTTGTCATTGATATTAGTTGCAGGTTTTTGTTATTGGTATTAGCTGTAGTATTTTACGGAACCTATAGATATAGACCTCATATTGTTGAATGAATTGCATGCTTATGCCCTTATTATTTGTTCTTTCTTTTCTTTTGCTCGTTCTTTTGCTTAAAATGCGGCTGTCTGTCACTAGGCTGATTGACTGTGATTGACTGTGATTCCTTTGTAGGTATTGGACTGTTACCTACCGATTTGCTCGAGACATAAATCGTTGGCAAGCTAAAGCTCTAATTGCATTTCAAGAGGTATTTTATAGTTGCAATTCCAGTAAATTGGACTGTTTTTTATGGTTTACTCCATAGTAATGTTTTTATAGTTATATTGTGCAAGTGGTGATGTAAAAAGTTGACTTTTATTGGTATTGAAAATTTTGAATTTGGGATCAAATTACATTTCAATAATGGACTTTATAGGATAATTTATTGGTATAGGATAATTTTTATTGGTATTTTTATATATAGTCACTAATTTACGAATTTTTAATTAAATTTAAATAATATGACCATTAATTAACTTATCAATATTTATACGTTTTAATTTCTATTTCAATTTAAATAATGTATTTAACTTTTAAAAGCAGTGATAAATTTAAGAACACCTTTTTTAAACGGCTTTATAATTTATACTACTTTATTAAGTAAAATTGGAAGTTGAATTGTTGAATTGTTGAATATAAGAAAATTGGGAAAATATAACTTGCTGAATGCTATTGAAATAATTTAAAAGGGAAAGGGATTTACATTACAATTTCCCCTCCCACTGCTTACTTTCTTGATGATAGAGTGTTTGGAAATTTTTTATAACATAAATATTTTAATAATTTAATGTTTTAAATATGTTTGATAACCTACAATGAAAACTGTTAGATAAAATTTTCTTTTAAAAAATGTGGAAAATTTATCATTTAATAGAGAGTAAATTCCATTTCTTTATTATATTTCATTTAAGATTATATTATATTATCAAATAATCTAATTATATTCAGTATGTAGTTTTAATTAATATACTAAACAAAATTTATAACTTAAATTATAACTTTTTTCTGAAAATCTAATTGCGTTAATTAATCCATAATTTTAAACTATTACCAACTTAAAGGTGAATCCGTTAAAATCGTAATTAAATGAAGGGGTTGAATGCTTGAAAGTGCTTCTAAAAATTATGATCGAAAGAAAAACAAATATTCATTGTTATTATGATTGATAGTGCTTCTAAAAATTCTTTAAAGAAAAATGTGATTTGTTAATGTTAAATTTGTAACATTGTTGTCAAAAAATACGGTTAAGATTCTAAACTAGTATTGTTCATTTTTCTTTGATAGTGTGATATTGCTTCCTATTGAAGCGGCTTGTTTGATTGCTTCCTCCACCCACAGTTGAGCGTCTTCTTTTCACGCAATCACTGTAAGTTCTTTGGCAATAAAATTATTTAATTTTAGTTTACTGTTATTAAAATTATGATTGGAGAAATGTGACCCTTTTAAATAAATTTGACAATATGGAACACATTAATATCTTGCAGTAATGGCTCGTCTGCCTTTAATTGCACAAACTGTGAGGCGTAAAAGAATTGGAATTGCAGTGACAATATGGTTGGAAATTTGTAACATTGTCAGTTGGTTTATACTTATATTAGGTGCCATCGATAGCCTTCATACTTATAGACTAAGGATTAGGTCCTATATTTTAGATTTTTATGCACAACGGAATTATGTGAAAAGGCTTGTACATGCTAGTGACGAGACCTGTATTGAACAAGTTAGGATGAATAGATTTGCCTTTTTCAAACTATGTGAGATGTTACAAACGTTAAGGGGATTGAAGTCGTCAAGGCACATGCTTGTTGATGAGCAAGTTGCAATGTTTTTACATATCATTTCCCATCACCTTAAAAATCGAGTTATCAAGCATCACTTCAATAGGTCCGGGAAAACTGTCAGCAGATCATTTCATAGTGTTTTAAATGCTGTCATACGCTTACAAGATGTGTTATTTTAAAAGCCAGAGCCAATTAAAGCAGATTCTTTAGACACAAGGTGGAAATGGTTTAAGATATTGGAATAAATTTTATATATAGCTTGTACATAATTTAGTTTATTTAGATTTAAATTTAGTATCCTAACTTAAGGTTTTATAACATGTGATATAGAATTGCTTAGGTGCTCTTGATGGAACCCACATCAAGATTAGGGTTCTAGCAGTTGATAAACCTAGATATCGAACGCGAAAAGGTGACATAACAACAATTATGCTAGGTTTTTGTACACCTGAAATGCAATTTGTTTATGTTCTTCCTGGTTGGGAAGGTTCTGTTGCTGATGGACGAGTTCTTCGAGATGCCATTAGTAGGAGGCATGGACTAAAAGTTCCTCACGGTAAAGTGGATAGTTAGAGGACTTTGAATTATTCATTAAGATCAAACTTTTTTGGGGAATTAATAATTAAGAAATTTTTTTATAGGTTGTTATTATCTAGTTGATGCTGGATACACAAATTGTGAGGGATTTCTTACATCCTTTAGAGGACAACGATATCATTTGAATGATTGGCGTCAGGGTTATTAGCCAAGTACTCCGTAAGAATTTTTTAATATGAAACATGCCTCAGCACGTAATGTTATTGAAAGATGCTTTGGGTTATTAAAAATGAGATAGGGAATACTTAGGAGTTCATCATTCTATCCTGTAAGGGTGCACAATAGGATCATTATTGCATGTTGTTTGCTCTACAATTTTATTCGAACCCATATGAGTATTGATCCTATTGAAGCGGAGGTGGGAGAAGGATTACCTAGTAATGTTTTAGATGACGATGAACCGAATGTCGTCAATATTTGTCCATCGGATGCTTGGGCTACTTGGAGGATGAAACTAGCCAATCAAATGTTCGATGAATGGCAAACATCTAGACATTATTAAGGTTTAAGGAGAAAATTAGTTTGAGTTCATTTGTTTATGTTATTTTATGTATATAGTTTGTGAAACTTTGGTGGTGTTTTTGTGTTTATTGTATTGTACTAAACTTGTTGAATTATAATTTGATTTCTTTTCATTCATCATGTGTTATAATTTTATTCTTTATGAGTTTTTTATTCATGATATTGAACTCAATTTTAATTTTATAAAGTGTTCACATTATGATTCATGATATTAAAGTTAATTTTAATTTGTTTTTTTTTCTTAAGATAATTATGTCAGGTGTTCCAGAATCAATTGTTCCTTCGCAATCATCTCGAGGAACCAAAAGGAAATGGGTTTCAGAAGAAGATGCAGCACTGGTTTCCTGCATGATAGACTTGCACAATATGGGGACATTTAACGCTGATACGGGATTCAAAGCCGGTTACTTAAACGAGTTAGAAAAAATGTTAGAGAAGGCTTTACCTAATGCGATGTTGAAGGCAAGACCTAATATCGAATCAAGGATTAGGTTACTGAAAAGAGATTGGTCAATAGTGTATGACATGCTTAATGGCCAAAACAATAGCGGTTTTGGTTGGGACGACCATAGGCAAGTCATTGTTGCTGAAGATGCGATTTGGGACTCTTATTTAAAGGTAAGAATGGTTCAACTCTTTATTATCCTATTCTTGCCAAATTTATAACTAATATGATTTCCTCGTTTTTATAGTCATAAAGAAGCCGGTCAGTTCAAACATCGTAGTTTCCCTTACTATGACCAACTTACTGCCATATACACAAAAGATCGAGCGACTGGGAAAGACGCTCAAACAGCCGCTGACGTTCTTGAAGAAATAAATGCTGAGGATGTACCTTCTGCAGAAATTAATGAAGACAGAAACGAATACTATGATTGCGATGCTAATGTCTCTTTCGATGACATGGATGTTTCTGCCACGGAGCCGCAAACAGACAAAAACCAAAGGAGTTCCTCATCTTCAAAGAGGAAAAAAAAGAATTCTGATACAACTGGTCATTTTTCTTCTTCAGTTAATGATGCTGCCACTTTATTGGCTGAAAACATGCGGGCAATTGGCGAACAAATCAGTAGGAGTATTGCCTCCGATGTGGTAGTTCACCAGGGCGTCCAACAAAAAGCAGCAAATTTATATCCAACCTTCTGTGAAATAGAAGGTTTAACTGTGGATGAACGGTTTCAAGCATTGAGTAAAATTCCGAATCATCTAACTCAAATGGTAGTTTTCTTTAGTTTACCTTCTGATGTACGGTTAGAATGGGTCAGAAGATTTCTTGCTGACCATTAAAATTTATGATTTTGTTGATGACATTTTCGTAACTTTTTCTATTTGTAATATTTGGGATGGTATGTCATATACAATGTTCTAACTTTTTGATGTGGCAAAACTGTATAACATATAGATTGTGACATAGAATTTCATGAATCTCATTTAACCTTTTGTTAATATTCATTGTTATTATGTTTATGCAAAATATAATTCTAAAATTATTTATTACTGCTAATAATTTTTTATTGTAGAATATTTAAATTATTTGTTTCACAAATGATATTTTAGCACATTAAATATGTATTGCAGTTTAATAATAATAAAGTAAATTATAAATTATATTTAATAATAATTATTTAAATTATATTTTATAGTATTATATATTATGATTTTAGTAAATTCATATAAGAATAAGAATTTTATTAAATTATATTTAATAATTATTATTTTAAATTATATTTTAGTATTATATTATGATTTTATTAGTAAATTCATATAAGAATATTTATTAACAATTTTATTAAATTATATATTTTATTAAATTATATTTTATAACAATTATGTTAAAATATAATTAAATTATTTATTATTTATATTAATAATCTTATTAAAACTTAATAACAATAACAGTAATCATCTAACTTAAAAAAATTCTGCTAAGGATATTCTAATCATTTTAGCTTTTTTCCTCGTGCTATTATACCTCTATTCAATTCAACCAAACACAAGAATACTATTACGCATCTATTCCATTACATTCAACCAAACAAAAGAATTACCTATTACGCCTCTATTCCATTACGCCTCTATTCCATTACAGCGAACCAAACGTGTTCTTAAAGCGAAAAAATGTTTGGCTCTCGTAGTACAAGAAATAGTAGTTTTAGAAAATATTAGACGCAGCAAGATAAGAAAACATGATATGACCGAAAATATAGATAAGAAAACATGATGCCATTAGAAAACACGATCTCATGAATATCCCAAAATCATTAATATATATGTATATATATGATCCAGCATTTTATAAATAACAAATACCCTAAACTTGATTATGATATTACAAAATATACAAACATGTTACATATATACAAATATCTCAGGCCATGAAAATGAAATAACAATTGTAAATGCTAAAATTTGAACAGTCAACTTTTTTAGAAATAATTATTAAATGAACTAACTAAATCCCGAGTTCACCTTTGCCTTTGTCTAATTATTCAATTATCATAGCAGAATCAAAAGTGATAATAATAGATCAAAAGATTGGACTTGTGGTCATCAAACAAATTGTGATAAGAGAAGACGTTAAAAAAAAGTAAAAAACCATCCACTTATGATGGAATCCAAAGGCCTTATTATAATAAATACACTTCATTACCTGAATATTCAGCTATTTCTTGAAAAATCAAAACAAGCTTCTGTTTCTCCCCATTTTTCTTACCCAAAAACCAAGGAGCAGCTCATCTTTCTCTCAAGATTTATGTATATAGCTCAACAGAGGCACAAGGACTTGGTAATAATGTACACGGCATGAAAAAATATATAACTAAAACACAAAACATGAACACAAACACAGCACAAATACAAAAATGTCAAAATGTATAATAAGAATTATTAATGTATCAAAATTTATATAAATATGAAATGGCTTCAAACGATTATATCATGGAAAAATATACAAACAAAACATGAACATGAATTGCTAGGTCTATATGACATCAATGGCCAACACAGAAATGAACGAAGAGATGCACATTCTTCTACATCTCCATTTGTGTGGTTCAATTATAAGAAAATGGACCACCAAAAGCATGAGGGATTTGATGACAATTGGGCCAAAATAAAGAGGGAATGCAAAAAGGTTTTTGACTTGTATTGCCACACAAAGTCTATTAGTATCATATATATCCTATTTGTAGACTATAAAGAACATAAATAAGGAAAAATAATCTACAGCTGCCAATCTATATTTACAACAATTATATAGTATTTACAGCTAAGAAATCTTCAGAAGATTTCACCTATAAGTCAGCCAGTATCCAGTCAACTCTTGAACCGGAAAAAACCAATTAGCTAATCATCAAAGTGGAAGACATTGTACCTTATCAGGAACATTCCTAGGCATCGGTACTGCAGAAACATATCTCTGGATGAAAAATTTGGGAGGGCTAGCAATTGCTTCAGAGGTCGATGAGGTCTCAGCCCTGTCAGCTTGTCCCCGTCCATAGAACTTGGCAAAACGATTGATGAGTGAGATCTTCTCTAGATCCTGGCATTCCAATCTTAAGTCCAAGATTGAGGATCTCTTGTCCAGACTACATAACAAAATGAGGAACATTAGAAGACAACCAACATGACAATAGCTGCTTAGGGTTAAACCAATAGCGGGAGCAGCATGGGGCAAACAAAGGATTTTAAATATATATATAATGTAATTAATAAATAGTGACATAGAGCAAAACCTTGCTTCCAACTTATACATAACTTGCAAGTATATCAAAAAATTTGAAGACGAGATATTATGCATAAAACATACTGGTAAAAACTTGACCTGGGTTACCTCTGTAAATCATTTTCCAGCTTCTTGGCAGTGATGACAAACTGTTCTGCAGCGATGACAAACTGTTCTGCAGCCTTTAAGATGGACTGCTTTCTCTTCTTAAGCTTTTCAGGGAGGCTAAAAGCAGAAGGGAAAAAAAAAACCCATCAGTATGATAGTAGAAAAACAATCCCCAGTTGACAGTAAAAAACAGGATTCACGGGTTCCAAACATAATTAACATGTTCTTACGTGCTACCACTCTCAGAAGGAACAGCTGTATCACTTTCACATATATATGCTGAGCTGCATGCTTCTCCTAAGCCTAATCTGGCAACAAAATAGACCACGGTCTCATAGTTTTTGATAGCATCTGCAGAAAGAACTGCTCTTGGAGGAGCACAATGTAGTTGCTGCATAAGCTGTGTTGTCAAGATAAGCCTTCTTTTTGATCTAAGCACAGGCGGCCAATCTTCAATCATTTCAGGTTCGTTTTCAGCCTGTGATATCAAGATCAATGTCCTTAAGTGAGAACTGTCGTAGTTCAAATAAGGAATAAACTAAGATCAAGTATGGTATTTTGACACCAAACACACCTCAATCAATCGATTTGCTGCATGTGCCCATCCCGCTTCAGCCGCACTGCGATCAAAAGAAAACCTCAACATAATTCCAATGAAGAGAAAAAGCATAAAGAAAGTGAGAGAAGAAAGCAACTAATTTCTGTATTTCAGCAAATTGCTACTGGGAAATATGTGTTTTTGGTTATTGATATAGTATATACACACATATAGAGACACATATATTACATGTGCTGTTAAAATTGCAGCAAATTGGAAAATTATTCCAAATACCTGATGTCCTGAGGTCTTGAACGACCTTGTGTCACTTCTCTATGCCATGAAACAAGCTCAAATGTCATACTTTTACGCTTTTTTGCTCTCATAACAATCAAGTTCTGATTTGGAATACCGGGAGGAAGCAACTGACGGGAGATATGTCCAATTGCTATTGGCATGAGGTTTGAGTTTTGCCGGGTACCATCCAGCTGACTAGCATCAGCAGCATTAACCTGCTCACTAGAATCAAGAGCATGCAAATTATCAGAAGGCCTACCAACGATAAATCCTTTGTCTGCAGCCTTCATTGTGGCAATTTTCTGAGCATCATAAATAGGCAACATTTGCCCCTTTTTAAATGCCCCGTACTCATCAAACCAGGATGGAGCCATCTGGGGTCTGATCTGAGGGTGTTCACTCCTATCAGAACCAGCTGAATTATTAGCATTGTTGAAATTCAGAGAATCATTCTGAACAAATGCCAGTGTATCATTAGCAGATGACTGTCTCTCAGTGTATTCTCCAGCACCCGACGACATGTTTAGCATCTTAGAATCTCCAGAAGGAACTATAGAAGAACTCATTAACGCATCTCTCATCATATTATTGGATCCATAAGGTAACAGATCTGCACCTTGAGATTTCTGTTGAGCATCCAAAGCAGAATCTGGAGTTGGACCTTTAAATCTTTTGACACTCCTATTACTTGGATCAATCTGTATATTTTTCATGGCCTGCACCTGATGCAACAACAAATAGTTCTGATGTACAGTATTATTTGGTCTTAAAGAACGGCCAAAAGCTTCAATGTCTCTCTGCATACTTGCAGGATTTTGGCTGGCATCAGCCTCTGGCAATAACTGCTGGCCTTTTGCTGGTTGCTCTTCTCTACCAGAGTTCTGTGGTTTAGCAGATCCTGCAGGGAACTCAGTTGCACCATTCCCTCCTACCCAGGCAATTTGATCATCTAGCTTCTTTTCCCCAGGAAGAGTTGTTTCTGAGTTATCATTTGACTGTTGCTGGTGCTTCAACAAATTCTGTGAGGCCCAAGAAGACTGAGCTCCTAATAGATGTTGAGCAGCTGAAACACTGGTCCATACATTAGGCATTTTGGTAAAAGCACCTCCTGAAGGTTGGGAAGCTGGCATAGCCTCCAACACTGGAAACTGCTGGTCTGTAACCCTTGCATTGTTTTGAGTGCCATAACTTGGCCAGGAAGTCTCTGAAGAAGAAAGGTCATCCGTAGCACTTTTTGGCATGCGAGGTGCTGATATCCTTCCCAATTGACTAATTTGAGCTCTCTCATAAGAGTCATCAATCCGCTTTGACTGACATGTCAACCCACTAAAATCTGCATTAACAAATTTATTTGGTATTACCTGATTACCCACATCAATAACATGCTGGCATTGAAGATGACTTTCTAAATAAGGATAATCAGACGTAAAACCTGCAGAAACATTGCCCACAATATTATGTTCTGAGGCTTTGTAGTTGGTATGACCAGAGACTCGTGAAATACTATTCCTGCTATCTCCATTGGATTCTCCATGAGGTGACTGAACAGAAGCTGTTGGACCAACTAAGGTATGACCCTTCATTCTTGCCTCAGAAGAGATGTGAACTGAATTTAGAGAATTAACTCTTTGTGGAGAACTTTGAGATGAAAATGACCGGTCTGGAATGGTGAACCTTTGAGATGGAGGACCTAGCTGTAACCCAAAACCTTGAGAAGCAGAGGGCCTATTGTGCTGAAACTGGCCTACTGACCCATCAGAAGTTTCTGCATCTGGCATTTCAGATGATTGATTGCGTTCAGAAGAGCTTAAGTGCGTTGCAGTACCAGGTTCCCTAGGTTGATCAACCTTTTGAAGAAGCTCCAGCATATTTTGACTGCCAAATTTTAGAATATTCAAAGAACAACAAAAGGTAAATTAAGGAAATCAGCACAACATTAAAAATAAGGAAAACAGAAGAGCCAGCATTACCAAATAAAAAATCATATTTCAAATATCAATATTATGAGTAAGTTGTTAATATAATTGTTTTAAAAAACTGAAATGAATGTTTCTTGCAGATAAGTTACATCAACAATTAAAATTGAGAAAACCAAAAAATTCAAGTCAAGCTATAAATTGGGAACAACAATTATTCAACTACCTAATTGAAGCTGTCTTGTTTGGGATGAAATTAAAAGATCTGCCAGGTGCAGAACCAGGAGTTGAAGGCATCTCTTCTACTTGAATGCAAGGAATACAACCCTAACACACAGAGGACAGAGAATGTTTAGTCTTCTAGAGACTTATTATTCTAAAGATAAAGTAAATTTCTGCAGGGAAGGACAGAGAGAAAGACTAGGGGATTTCACGCTATTCGCATATACAGCAAAAATAAAATAACCTTCTCAGTTTCTGTAGATTTGCCAGCAGCATGTACAGTATAATTTGACTGCACAAAATATCCTTGGTCATGACCTTTGAATCCTTGAGAAACATGTTGGGCTATTGCTTGCATATGTGTGAGATTTTTAGTTCCATAAGAAGTTTCAACCTCCGCATCCAGATCCCCCATAGGATGATACTGAAATTTGTAGGCTCCAGAAGGTTTACAACTAACATGAACAGATGACTTCTGTTCTCCTGCCAGTGGATCATTTGCATCCAACCAGCCATTGCCTATAATGCCACCAGTGGAGGTATGTTGGGATAAGTTCGAGTGAAAACTGTCATTTGAAGTTTCTTTGACATTAGAGTTCTCCAACATATTTGCTTCAGACAATCCTTTCTCCAAGCAATTATTTCGTGATGAATCAAAAGATAGAGGGCTCTTATCAAGATTTTGCTGATAATTTGCCGGTGTCCTGCTTGGTCCAGAGTTTACTTTAGAATCAATATTTTTCCAGAGATTAAGATTATGCCCATTTGGAAGTTGCTGACTGCTTTCCTTGGTGATCCTTCTTGTTCTTGAATCTGTTACTGCAGCAACATTACCCAGACCAGAACCTTCATTCACTTGTGGGCTTCCCAAGCCAGAATCCACATTCCCTGGTCCAATATTAACATCAGAAAGAGGATGATCAAGATCAGAACCAAGGCCTCTCTCCTCATACAAGCCACCCTTGTGATCACTACTCTGAGAAGGTTGAGATGAGCTTTCAATATCCTGACTATTTGATACAGCCCCACCACTACGTGATGCAGACTCAATGAAGTTCCAATCATTTGGCTTATTGTGAGGCTGACCATGAGGATTAAATAAGGCCATGCCTTGATGGCCTGAAATGCTCTTTGCACTTGCTTGCACATCAGGAGAGTGTGCAACATTTCCAAAGAGTGAGGCACTTTCAGCTGCAGGCTTTTCAAGAGGACTGCGATCTAACCATTTGCTTCTTTCTTCTGTTAACTGTTGAACAAACCTTTGACAAGAATCATTATGCATTCTCCCAGTCTGTTCATTTGCAGTCTGGACGCCTGATTGCTGAACCCCAAGAGTACTACCAAAATCACGATTGATATTGGCATCCATAGACATGGGAAAAGGTTTAAAGTTCACTGTTGAGGCATTCTGCAAGTTGTTATCAACTCCAGGCAATTGCTGTTGGCTGCCATCATTGGAAATTAATGATGGCATGTTTCCGCTAGGAGGTTCGCTAGTCTGCAAAGCTAAACCACTCCACTCTTCCTGTACCCCTATATCATTGCTGGATGTTTCTGCTACAGCAGCCTGCATAAGAGCACTCCAACTTCCACTTTGCAGAGAAGGAAATGCCCCAAAAGAATCTGTAACATCCAACACTGCGCTCGTGTTGGTGCTCTTTCCAAAGATATCCCACACACTGTCATCTGAACCAAACAAAATCTTTTCTTCAGTTGGATCTAGTGAAGCGACATTCTGAGAGTGCACAGCCTGAATTGCTGACTTTTCCAGGGATGTTTCTGATGGACCAAGATGTTCTTCTTGCCTCCCGTGAGATTCCATCAATGCACTTTTTGGCTGGATAGTCATTTGCTGCAAGTTTTCTGAATGAAATACACTATTTAAATCTTGAACAGCTGCAGCACCAAATAAATTTTTACCCAGATCAACCTGTCTAGAAAGCAAAGTTCCATCTTGCAACACAACTTCGTCTGAAAACATAGCATGCTGATTACCTGGAAAGGAATTACTGCTAGCTGGCACCTGCTGTAATAAAGGCTTATCCATTTGGACAGACAAATATTGATATTGATTTCCTCTTGCACTGCCATTAAAGACCCCATTAAATGATTGATTATCCTGCTGAGGATCCAAACCCATCAAACGCACCTGGCTTTGCACAGGGGAAAACATAAATCCACCAGATGATCCCTGCAGAGCTGAAAAGGCATCATGCTGCAGCCAATTTGCATTTGATGTCATAAGCTCAGGTTGTAAAGAATAATTTGAAGCATCATGGACAGGAACACCATTGATTGTAGCTGGAGAAAGGCTGCCTGATCCTTGTTTTACAAAAGATGAAACCTGATTCATAGAGCTCAACTGCCTTGCTTCTTGTAGCTGCTGAGGATTTGGAAATTGTTGCCTCTGAAATTCCTGCATTTGCTTAAGAATAGAATGTTGCTGTAGCAGTTGTGTGCCAGTCATCCCTGATTGCTGCCTCGGTAAAGGCTGGATCATGCCAGGATGCTGTCCATTTACGTGCGGTTGCCCACCAAGAAAGTCGTAATTAACGGGAGATGCAGTAGATTCCAACCTCAATGAATTTTTCTCATGAAGATCAGGGCCACTTTCTATATGTGAATCAAGAACTGGCAAGCATCTAGATGCTGTATCCACTCCCAAAAAGTTTGTATTATTCTGCCTAGCCTGGAAACCCTGATGCACTTGCATATAGCCAGTTGCAATTGATGATTGATTTTGCGAGTGATTTCTGGCAATTTCAGACCTCATACCAGATTGTGTGAAGTTCAGCCCATGCTGCAGGCTTGAAGTCTGACCAGTATGCCCCCTGTCAAACTCAGCTAATCCCAAAAGAAAATATAATTATGCCAACCAAACTGTGTTTTAGACAAGTAAAGTTGTATTACTAAATTGTTGTAACATTAGTAGAAACTAAACAAATAAGACGCCTTACCTAACTGATGTACACTCAAATTCTTCACACTAGAAACAAGGGGTCCAACTTGTCTCTGGCTTTCAACCCACAGATTGTTACTTAAGCCAGGCCAGGTACTGTCAATGAGCTGTGAGTGATGCTGGCCCAGGGACAAGCTCTCTTGGCCAAGGAAATTATGGATACTGTCACCAACTTCGTTGCCAGGCATAGATAATACAAGCCGAAAATACTCAGCAGCTAAAATTTTGTGAGAACAAAATTACTACCTACAGAAGCAAGAACTAATTTAAGCTTTTCACAGTTCCATTACAGGGCACACAAAAATATGAATCCTTCTTTAAATCCAAGTGTAATAGAGAAACAAACCTCTTCCACACATTTAAAATTCACCCCAGTTGCCACGTTTTGAAACTCAACCATATCCTGCATGCATAAAACCAACATATCATCTCTTCATGGAATCAAAAGTTAAACCGGCAACCCCATGGTGAAAACTATTCCACCTTTTTCTTCATTTTGAAGAGACGGTGCACCAACAAGTATAAAAATATCCCCCAAAAAGGGAGCATCCAACAAACATATCAAATTGCAGACGGCAAATATTAGATGGAACAAATCTTGGCACTTCTACTAAGATCATATAAACTAAGCATTAATAAATGTAGGTATGTTTTAATCTTGGATTATTAAAAATGACTATGAACACCTTCAACACCATACACAACCATTTTTTGTTGACAATATGAAAAGCATCGGGACTTAATTTATAACTAATCGGTTCTCGAGCAACGCATTTATGCTTGGCATTTTAAAGGCGGCATGCATCAAAGTCATTGTTATATTAAATATTATATTAGTTCGGCATGGATAAAAAGAGTAATGTTAGAATTACTTTTAAATTGGAGAAAAAAAGGAATAGTTTATTTACATATTTTTCATTTCCTTATAAAAGAGAAACTCCAGGTGCATATCTCTTTCCTTTCCATAGAAATAAAATAACCATGAGATGCTACAAAGATATGCAATAAATTATTCTCTTGTATGAAACTTCAATATAATCAATAGTGCACCAAACTAATGTTGTTTAAGAGGATTGTCCCCATAGAAACTTAAAAACCCCCAACATTCTTGCATCATACCATACACCCTGAATGGTGCATCACAGTAGTGTGGTTTAAGAAGGATTCTTTCTTGAAGCAATTTTTCAAAATCTATTCCATGGATCATTCTCAAGATCCCAAACATCTTTTCAATATCTACTCCATGGATCATTCTCAAAATCTATTCCCCTGTACAGGAGTGCATAGCATGCTGACAGTAAGTCTACTGACATACAAGTTAAATATGAACTTTTCATAAAAGAGAAGATGCTGTATCACAACCTAACATTTATTTTTATTTTTTTTTGTTAATGGCACCATTTTTCCTTGATTCCTTATCAATTTAGGTTGCATCCTCGATACTCAATATGAAACAGTACAATCTTCAAATTTGTGAAGCTAAATTAAAGTTAGATTCCTTAATCACTAAATTAAAAGTATATATAAGAAGCTGGTAGACCAAAAAATAGAAATATGGAATAATGGATAGCAGCCATCAACAGAAAAAGAAAAGGCTACCTCCATTAAGAAAAACAAGCATCAAAAGCTACCATGTAAAGCTCAATGGACTCCAAATGCTAAAAGATAAGCTTAAGAAGCAGCCAAACCAAATACTACAAGCGAAGTACAAACACAAATCCACTGCTAATTAGAAATGTAGGGAACCAAATTAAAGAAAAAAACAGAAAAGATTTACATAAGAAAGCTTATAACCTTTTAAAGAGCAAAAATAAAAGAACTGCTACAACTTCTCCTGAAATTAAAATTTGTAATTCCTCGGTAAAAAATGCCCCGCATCCTCCATTTTCTTGGCAACCAAACAGGCGCTAAAACTCAAAAACCATGTCCAAAAACTCACATTTCTAACCAAGGCCACAAAAGAACGAAAAAGAAACATGTAATTGCTATCCAAAAATAAAAAGGCAATATAAGTAATTGCCCTAGCATATATTCAGCCTCTCAGTGTTAAAAACGTATTAGGGGTCCTAGGGAGAGCAACATGACAAGTGAACTTACAGTTAAGCGAACAAGCCTTTAAAATGGAGTTCGAATAATCGATCCTTGAAGAACATCAAAATTTTTTAGGGTTTGAATCCGAATGAAACTTTTAAATGGAGAGAACTATTTTGGTTTTTTTTTTCGAGAGAGAGTGATAAAGTGATCAATATAGTGTAAAATTTTCAACTACCGGAGGGTCAAAATTGAGGTTCGGAACCGAAGGTGAGGTTTGGAGTCGAAGCTGAAAGAAAGGAGGTTGTAGGAAGGAGGAAACCAGAAAGGGACGAGGCATGTTTGGTTTGGGAGAATGGGAAGTAGATGGGTAAGTGCGGGTAGAGATGGAATTTGGTGTTCCTGCAAGGAGATTCGGACACGTGGAGAATCATTGGTAGTGGCGCCCACGCTGGAGGATGTCTAGACTTTTGGCCGTCCGATCTACATAAAAGATTTTGTACATCTTTCATCTTCTTTGCATTGTGTTTTTTCTTTCCGAAGGAGTCGCGTTCTGTAAGGGGCTCCCATAATTGCTCCATATCGAGAGGATGAAATCCTGATTAAGGTAGGAACACTTGACTTTTATAATTTAGCCTCTTTATTTTTAAAATTTTAAAATTCAGGTCTAATTATTAACATTGTTATTTTTTGTTTAATTTGCTGATATATCATTTTGAAAATTAAAAAAAAAACCCTTACTTGGTAGCCATGTAACTAAAAAGTGGTATTGTAATGAACTCGAATTAAACAAAGTAATTTTAATAAGTTAATCGTTAAACCTGAATTTTGAAATTTGAAAAAGTAGAGTAACTAAATTTCTAGAAATAAAAGTACAATGACTAAATTCTGAAATTGTGAACAGTATAGGGACTTATGACATATTTTAACCTATATAAAACAACTTCTAAAAAGGGTTTTTTTGTAGGGGGTAAATTATACTGCTAGTTACTAAACTATAGATAAGTTTTTGTTTTGGTCATTTAAGTAAAAACAATTATAATTTGCTCATTGAACTATTCAGGAGTTTTCATTCAAGTCACTAGCTATTAAAACCAATGCTTTATTGCTTTTTTTTTGTTCGCATTGACTACACCAATTAAAAACTCTCTTTCCCTCCTCTTTTACAGTGCAGTTTTTTTCATGAAATAGCTTCGGACGTCACAAATCTAATAACCAAAATTCAAACAACTTTTTTTTTCTAATTTTCGATATTGACCGTTTGATCAACTTGGATTTAAGGTATGTTAGTTTACTCATTGATATTAGGTATTGTTCCACCGTACCAATCATCGAATCGTCGCTTGGAGGTTACTGAAAAAACTTAATAGCCCAATGACTTAAATAAAAACTTCTAAATTGTTCAATCACTTAAATGAAAACTTTCGAATAGTTTAATGACTAAATTGTAACTTTTTTAGTTAAGTGACTAAAACGAAAACTTGTTCATAATTTAGTGACTAATGGTGTAGTTTACCTTTGTTTTTAGAGTAGAAAGGTTTTAAATAGTTTCAAGAGGAAATAGGATGATAACGATTTGAGATAAATCTCAAAACTATACATGAATTTCTTATTTACATAACTACTAAGTAAGTATTTTTTTTTCAAAATACTACACCAACAATTTTAGTAAAAAAGAATAATTAAACCTGAATTTTAAAATTTTAAAAATAGAGAAACAAAATTCATAAAAATAAAATTACAGTAATTAAAATCTAAATTTGTGAGAAATACAAGTACTCAAAATCTGCACGTTACTGATAAAGTCATGATTAAGCAACAACATTTTTTGACTAATTTTTTTTTAATATTTAAAGGATTAAAAATATTTGTTAAATAATTTTATTTTTTTATATCGATAAAATAATTTTATTTAAATCATATTTGAATGGTTAATCCAACTTATTCAAATTACTAAAATTTCATATATCCAATCCAATTTCATCTTAGAATATATAAATTGTGAAAATAGAACGTCGGTAATAACAATATATCGTAAAGAAAAGAGAAATAAAAATAAAGAACAAACATATTTTTATATGGAAACACTTTCGAGAAAAAAATGAGAAGAAAATTCACTATGTCAAATTCGAATAATTACAAGAAGAATTTTGACTACATCTATTTATAAGTTGAAAAAACCTAATTCTAATCAAAGTCAAATGTATTATGCTAATGAATGCTAAATATATTATACTCATAAATACTAAATCTTCTAGAAAGAATATATATTTTGTTTAACTTGACTCACAACCAATCTCTTAGAATTTGGGTTACACAACTCTAACATACACATATATTAAAAAAGACCTTCTCAAATTTACTATTTTTAATTAAAATATAAAGCAAAATATAATTTTTCAGGGTGAAAGTGCCCTTCTAGTCCTTATATTATCAATAAGAAAGCAAACAAGTCCTGCTAAAACATGAAGCAATTAAGTCCTTATATTTCTAAAATAGAAGCAAAATGGTAAAATAATTAACGGTGTTAAAGAAAAAAAAAGTACTAAATTATAATTTTTTAATATAACATAAAATTCGAAAAAAAGAGAGTGTAAAATAGCTTTTTTTATAATACTCGTAACTTTAGAAAATAATTAATCAAAATGTAATTAAAAGAATTAAAAAGAAATACGATTCCAATAAAGAATCGCATAATTCACTAGTTTGAAAAAAAAAAAGGAGATTGAATTATAGAAATCAAATGCAAAGAACTAGTAACTTCATTTGATTTTCTTTAATCTGTTTTAATACTCATTTCAAACCCTAATCCTTTTTGAGATATTTTTCCCCATGAAATTGTGTTTTTGGAATATTATTTCGATGTTATCCTATTGAATGATTATGTTTGGAAAACTTTTCTGGTTTTCTTTTTGTTTCAAGGACATGCGATTCTTTTTCAATACTTAATTATTTTATTGGTTTCAATTTTAAGGGTTGTGTTTTCAACTATTTCATTTTTTTATTAATTTTATTTTAGTTGATTATTTTTAAACTTAAGGAGCAATAAAAAGTAGAAAAAATTATTTTAACTTGTATTTTAATTTAAATTCCACCTCATATTAAAACATTAATTTTTATTAGGTCCATGTCAACATCGTTAATGACACATCGTTATTGATAAAAAAGTCACATAACACGTCATTAGTTTGGATGGTTTTTTTAACACCATTATCAATTTTACTAAATTTCTTCCAATTTAAAAGTAAAGGGACTTGATTGCTCTCTTTTTTCATAGAGGGACTTGTTTGCTCCCTTATTGATAATACAAGGAGTGCGAGGCTATTTTCACCAAGTTTTTATTATTAAGAAGATAAAAAAGTTTAGAGGCCCAACGGGTCAGGCGACCAAAATATTAGATTACGAACTGGGCCTTATCCAGTCCGATTCATGATCGATCGGATGGCACTCTAAAGAGGAAATCGATGACGTGGCAAAGATGCTGTGACCGGGAGTTAACATAAGCCGAAACCCAGGGGCTATAAAATGCCGCAGGCCCGCTTACGTATTTAGTTATGTACTACAAAAATAAAACCAAAAATAAAAAACGCAAAAATTGAACAAAAATAGTACTCTTAGTTCCTGCTTTCGAGCGTGAAAGAGCCAAGGAATTCATTCAATCGAAGGGCGAGAGAGAAGGAGAAAAGAAGAGCGATGGGAGAGGAGAAGCGACACGAGATGATGCAAAACCTCTTCGGCGATCAGTCGGAGGAAGATGAAGAGATCGATTCCGAACATGAATCAAATCCCCATCCTAATTACGCTTCTGTAATTATTTTTACTTTCTTTAATCGTTAGGTTTTATTTTTTCTATCGTGCTTTTTTTTAATTATTTTCTTTTTTCGAATGTTAATTGGACAGTAATTGTTTTTTTATTTAGGTTTCGCTACTAAGTGATTGATTTGGTTCGATGACTATTTTTAACTTAGAGGATGGGTTTACCCTATTGTTAATGCAATCTTTTTTAGATTGATTTTTTCTGGATAATGCCGAGCTTAGGCTTGAATAAGTTTATCATTGTTGTATTGTTGATTGAGGTTCATTTAATTTGCCAATTAATGTTTCGGAAATTGTGTATAGCTGCTCATTTGATTTTTTTCTTCTTCCAATTTGTGCCTCTTGATTATGGAATTTGTATTCCGAATACAAATGCGATTCTGAAATCATCTTATTAAGGGCCAAGTACGCTCAGTACAAGAACCTTGGAGGGGGATTTTGTTCTAAGTAAATTATAGTTTAGAATGTCATAATTTGATATCTTGCACCATTTTTATTCCTCCCCTTTTCTTGGATGAAAAAGAAATGCAAGTTTCAGAATGGTTGATCTGTTGCCAAGATGTTTGCTGTTATTTAGAGTTACTCTCTGAGTTTAAATTATATACAAAAAAATTCAAGTCTAGAAAGGAATAATTGGTGTTCTCACCGGTTGTGAGTTTCTCCTTTTCTTGGGGTCTGGAAAGACCTAAAATAGCCTTAGGGTATTTGATCCTAGTTTGCTTAGATAATTTCTGCTATTATGGAGTTCTCTATGTTTTTTGTGCGTGATTAGAAGTAGAATTGCTTGAAGTTAACTTGTTTAATGATTTTGCATATAGGATGAAGCTGAGGGTGCAATGGAGCCTGAGGGTGAAGGCGAAGGTGAAGCTGAAGTGGAGGGACATGGTGAGGCAGAAGTGGAGAGTGATGGTGACCTACGAGATTTAGAACCTGATCCTGGAGAAAGTGAGGGTGAAAGAGTACAAAGCTCCCAAGAAGTGGATATTGGGGATCAAAGGGAAGAAAGTGAGGCAAAAGAGACAGATAGTGATGAAAAAGAAGACTATGGTCAGAGGGTAGTGACTAGCCGGAGAAGGGAAGTAATTGAGAGTGGGTCAGAAAGGTCTGAGGAAAACCATTATCATGATAACGAAGATGAAGAGGTTGATCAAACTAGAAGCTTGAGGTAATTTACTCTCTCCCTTACTCAGTCTCATGCTGTGCGTTCTTGCCTGTGTCTCCTTTTGTCTTTATTTGTTCAATTTTTATTATTACTCTCCTATATGTTGTTTGCCTATTAGGTGTGCAGTACTTGGTACTTTGACATTGTATTACATGTTCTCTAAAATGTAAATAGTATGTTTCTTTTTTTGCTAAAACTGAAACAGAAAAAATTGATGCAAAACCTTATATAATAATGATTCCTTGGATGTACTATTGTCTCTAATGATCTGCACTTACTGTTCTACCAAATTGGCTTAATGGCAGTAAGTCACCAGAGGAGGAGAAGGATCCAGCTCACCTTTCACATTCAGCTGCTGAAATTCGTGATGTATT
The DNA here is from genome assembly GCF_007990345.1 of Gossypium hirsutum. Classification (NCBI taxonomy): domain Eukaryota; kingdom Viridiplantae; phylum Streptophyta; class Magnoliopsida; order Malvales; family Malvaceae; genus Gossypium; species Gossypium hirsutum. Next base: position 53,407,919 of record NC_053448.1, read on the forward strand.
TGGTGCTTCTGATGAAGAAGAAGAAGAAGCAGAATATGCAGTTCGACATGATATGGAGCAAGAGGAAATTGTGAGTATCATGTGTCAAACGCAATATGGTTCTTCTTTTTTGCCTTTATATAAGTTCCAGTATGCCTGTGGTCATGTTAGAAGGATGATGTAAATTCTTTTGTCCCTTAGAGATCTCCTATGGAAGAGGAAGGGAGCTATGGGAAGAGTCCAAGACTTGAAGATATGGTGCATGATGAAGATGCTCGTTATGAGTCAGATGATGAGCATGTTGAGGTGAAACAAAAAGAGAAGCCAGTTGGTCCCCCGTTGGAGCTGGAGGTTCCATTTCGCCCTGCTCCAGCTCATCCAACCAAGGTTTATCTTCTTCCTATGCTCTCTCTTGAAAAAAATCTAACTTAGCATCATCTTAAGGATATCTTCTTATAGTTAGTGACATTTTAGAAATTGTTTCGTTATTCAATTGGATTTTTGGTACATTACGCCATTTTTATTTCAAATGGAAGCATCAGCTGAAGTGCGTTGGAGGTTTTGAGGGTCATTACTACTTTAAGGCTTTGCTTGGTAGAGTGGAAAGAAAATTGGAAGGATAGACAATTGAAAGAATAGAAACATATAAAGATGGAAAATAAAATTTTTCTTTCTATTGGTGTGCTTGGTAGGAAGGATGAAAAAATTGAAAGAAAAATTAATTTCCTTTCCATTCATTGTTCGGTAGAGTTGAAAAATTAGAGGAAAGAAAATGAAGCCTTTCAAAAATGCATAATTTTGAACTAACATACATCCATCTCTCATTTTCTGTCCTCTTATCATTCCAAATTTTTTATTATGCATTAGGATGTAAAATAGTCATCACTTTTATTTTCTTTCCTTACACTTTTCTTTTCAACCAAGCACATTCTAAGCGCTTGAGGCTAGACTTCATACTTCTGTCATTCTTTTTGCAGATGAACATGATCAAAGTTTCAAATATAATGGGCATTGACCCAAAACCATTTGATCCCAAGACATATGTTGAGGAGGATACATTTGTAACAGATGAGTCTGGCTCAAAAAAACGTATTAGGTTGGAGAACAATATTGTTCGTTGGAGGACCGTCAGAAAGAAAGATGGCACAACTTCAGTGAGTAAATTTCTGCCACCACCCCCTTCTTTTTGGTGATTTGATTTGAGCATGCTGGAAAAGAATGTAGATCTATTTATTGCATGTATGTGCTGTAAGTTTGGGATGGTTACAAAGTTAATCAAAAACTGTGAGTAGGGTGATCGTTAGCCACCACTATAGTTAGATTCTTTTTTTTTCCTTAACTATATTTGTTGTTTTTATTTCGTTGTCAGAATTAATTTTCTGGTCTGTTATCAATCTCTTAATTTCTTAACCAAGCAGGGTTTCTTATATTTCCTCTTGTTGTATGTAGTATGAAAGCAATGCTCGCTTTGTGAGATGGTCAGATGGTAGTTTACAGTTGTTAATTGGCAATGAAGTTCTTGACATATCTGTACAAGAGGCACAACATGATCAATCACACCTTTTTCTCCGACATGGGAAGGTGACTATTTCCTCCTATTTGATGTGGTTTTGTGAAGTGTAATATCTTCAATTCTTTTGCTCTTTTTTTTTTCTGACCAATGCTTCTGAGATGTGAAATGGATCAACAAAAGCTTCAAGGTCACATATATATTATTTACTTCATTTTCTGTTGTTTATCTCTGTTTTTTTCTGTCATAAACTAGGATAGAACTTAACAGAAAAAAAAATGGAAGTTCCTCATGGCTACTCGAGAGTGATCTGAATGTCAAGTCTATGCGTCTAGTAATCCATAATATCATAATTGTCAAATTGAACTGGCATCTTATTACAGCTGCTGACCTAATATGCTAAACTGTTTGAAAGCCTCCTAGACTCTAGAGTTAAAGGTCCACTGATCATAAGGAATGGTTTAAAAATGAAGTAAAAGAATGTGGCATATTGAAATGCCCCAGCTATTTCTATCTGTACATTGTCTTGGACATGAAATCTATGGCTCCTGGTATCCTTTTTGACAATATCTCTGTTGTGTTAATTGGTATGTGAACTATTTTATATATATTGCTAATAGCTCAACATGAGCTTCTGTATTGAGGTTGAAATGCATATTTTTAGTTACATTCTGTGAATATGATATATGCGAGTATATTTTGTGTGTAAGTATTTTGCGGGGAAAAAGGGGAGTATGGAAGTTTTATAGTCAACTTCCACTATATGCTATTGCAGTTCCAGCCATCTTTGTGTAGGAAGCTTGCCTCAATTTTGGAATCGGTTTGGTAGGATAGGTCCAGTAGGAACAGAATTTGGCCTCGGAACCTTGATTTTGGGCTATTATCTGCTCATTCCATGCAGTCTATGGGGTTATTATTTGGTTTTAAGTATTACTCCTAAGGCTGGCTCTACCATGAAATCAATGTAACATTCTCATTTTTGTGGCTGTTGCTGTTTCTGTTATTATTATTGATCTTGTAACAATGCTTAAATTCAAACTGGACTTGGTAACTGCTTTAATTGTGGTAATTGCAGGGAATTCTTCAATCTCAAGGAAGGATTTTAAGTAAGATGAGATTTATGCCCTCATCATTGTCATCGAATTCTCATCGGCTGTTGACTGCTCTTGTTGATTCACATCATAAAAAAGTCTATAAGGTTAAGAATTGCATTACTGATGTTGATCCAGAAAGGGAAAAGGAGGAAAAGGAGAAGGTAATTAGTTGCTTATCTTACAATTCGGTGCAAGTTGTTTCTCAGTGACAGGAATTTTAAATGTTTTTTTCCCTTTTGTGTGTGATTTTGCAGGCTGAGAATCAAACAATCAGAGCTAATGTTCTTCTGAATCGTAAGAGGGAAAAGGTGAACCGAAAGTATACACAAACTGTAGAAAGAAAGCGTCAACTTTCAACTGGGTATCTGGAGGGTGCTCTTGATGAGGTCTAGAAATTACCTTTCATGTTATACATATTGGAATGTCTTATATTGATAATTATCAGCTGTTTTTTAATTTTGACTAAACCTGCAGCAATCTTCATTTCTTGAGCATGTGTAACTGTTCCTTTTAGATATCCTTAAATCATACTTTCTAAACTGAATAATACATGTTTTTCAAATTTATTTTATCAGGATGATGAAATGGATTATAATGATTCTCGTCGCTCTCGCCGCCTCTTTGAGGAAGACTTGGAAGTAGAAGCTCGGGCAGAAAAACGCATTATGAATGCCAAGAAGGTACTTTCACTCTTATTCCTAGGAAATTGTTTTTGTTGCAATTTGTTAACTGTATGTTTTTATTTTTATTTGTGATTACCAGTCACAGGGTTACAGGGATGTCCCTCGCAAGTCATCCGTATCAGATGTAAAATCATCTCGGCGGCCTATTAGTTTCTCTGAAAGTGACAGAGAGGAGTCTGAGTATGAAACTGAAGGGGAAGAAGATGAGAGGTCTGCACACAATAGGATTGAGGACGAGGAGCCAGAATATGAAGAATCGGAGGAAGAGGAAGAGGAAGAGCGCTATGAAGAGGCAGATGCTAACGCTAACAGAGCTTCAGAGGAGGAAGAGGAAGCTGAGGTAAGTATTTATTATTTTCTTCTCTTCAACAAGTTCTCCATGCTTTATATTTGAGCATAAAATTCATGTACCATATCTGAAAAGCATTTCAGATGCTTATCTTCAGTGCTGCATATGCAACACAAGTGATTTCTGTATGCCTTTGACATCTGTATTCTATGATTAAATGTTACCGATTAGACAGCTTCTCTAAATGAATGGCCGGTAAAGTTCAAGTAGCGTATACTTGCGTGAACTGTTGGGTCCACAATTCATTTTGCTGATTTTGTGATATTAAGATGTCCCTAATTGGTCTGATAGCTATACATTCTTCTACTCGCATATGCCATGCATTGAATTCGATATGGACAAAAAGGGGTTTGGCTCCCATCCATTACTTTTATGTCCATTTTTGTCCAATACAACTTTAATCACCATTTAAAGGTATGACTTTGACAATTCATAGATGGGTTGTACACATTTTAATGGTGCTGCTAAATGTATTGGAAAGTAATGGATGGGATCCCAACCCGCCAAAAAGAGGACATGGGTTGGATAATCAGAAAATTGAAAGAATATATGCTTTTGCATGCTATGAATCTAAACAGTTGGATTATGTTTTCTTACTGAATGACATAGTATCCTTCAAAAACAAGGTTTTTATTCAAGTTGTAAGACATGATGCTATTGGGGAAGTCTTTGGATTTATTAGAAAACATATGTGCTTGCATGGAAAGGCTTCTTCCTAGATATTAAAATTTGAGGTCTCTATTGCCCTTTGCTACCACTATAAGCATTACAGTTACCATCGAGTGGAAGAGTGAAGTTTTTATTAGCATGTTCATTTAACATGGCTGCAAGTTTGGACTGTGCTGGGACATCTGAAATGGTTACTATGGGTGTCTAAGTTTGTTTGGTGATGTTTAAACGTCTGTGATTGGATTGAAAAATGGTGAAGATTGAAATGTGAACATTTAGATATCATCAATATCCCCAACGTGGAGCATATATGCAGCAGAATATGATCAATAGAACTCGTCTTTTATCAGTATTAGATGATTCTTTGTATGTGTTGCTTTGGTTGGACCACACCTTCCCTCGATATTTTTATCTCTTTAGAGGAAATAATACCTTCTTTTTATGCAGAAGCATGGCTACTAATGACAAGTAAATCTGGAAATAATTTTCCCCATCGATTATATGGTGTTGTGAGTTTTATGAATTTTATTATCTTGATTATTTTGCAGGAGCCTAGGCAAAAAGTGAAGGAGTCTGTTGGCAGCAGTAAGCGCAAGGGAATTGAGTCGGATGAGGACTCACCTCCTAGAAAAGCTCCCACACATCGTCGCCTGGCAGTTGTTTATGATAGTGATGAGGAATGAAACAAGATTACAGTAAGTTTCTCTCACCCCTCTTTCTGGACATATGCACTGACGCAAATGCGCACATAGATCTTTATGCGACTATTGGTAGGAATATTGATTTTTCAGCATGTATTAGGCTCTTTTTTTTTTCATTGTTTTTCAAAAGTGTTTTTGAAAATTAATGCTGAACATACAACTTTTGAAGTCAAAATTGCTTCTGAAAAGTGTGTTTTTGAACCCAAACATTATTGTGTTTGGGGAAAACATTTTTGGAGTAAAATGACATTTTCAACCCTTATTTATAATCCAATGTATTTTATGTAATATTTATATTGAGTATACAATAATTTCCCTATTGAAATTTATTTCAAATATATAATATTATATATTTAAATTTGTAATAGTTATATTTTAATGTTTAAAATATTGCTTATTATTCAAATTAAAATTTAGAAATAATTAATATAAATTGCTTAAAAGAATTTAAAATTTATATTTTATATATCAAAATATTAATAAAAAGTTATAAAAAAATTATTTTTTATATTCTTACTAAAATATCATAAAATTAACGAATTTAAACATTATTTAAATGCATATTTTTACTTTATAAGATCATGCTTAAAATGAAAATTTTATTTCTCAAAGTATTTTTTTGACCGCAATGATGAACACTTACATAAGTTGGTAGTAAATTAAATTCATTTGATAATTTTAACGGTTCACATGATTTCTTTGAGCAGAGGGGAGCAAAATTTTTTTTTATGTTAAAACTATTTTCCCTTGTGTAAAAATATCAGATAACCGATCGACCCATTCCTGCTTTGGTAGGAAAGATTTGTGGTTATTATTTGCATTGCACTGTGTGGTTGTCGCGCAACCTTGAAAAATGATTTTGGAAAGTGAATTAACTTTTTGAAAAAAAACTGATACATATAATTTTTTATTCTGGATGATTCTACATAAAAAAAAATTGTTGTTTGACAAATTTCACTAAAATCATTTTGTAAAAGTTGTTTTTACTGAAAAAAGATAACATAAATATTTTTGTTACAAAATATTATAGTAACATTTCTTTTTGACAATTGAAATTTATTTTATAATAAGACAATATTTAAAACTTAATTTAAATTATATATATTACATACATGAAAGTAGATAGTTATACATTAAAATTGAAAGGAATAAATAAAGTTAAGCATGATTTAAACATAATATTTATATTATTGAAATATTCATATTTTATACTACAAAACATTTATTATTAATATATTAATATATATTTTTCAAGAATATATCAATAATAGTATTTAAAATTTAAAATTATTATCTGTTAAATTTTATTATTAAAACAAAAACATAATGTTAAATAATTTATTAAAATCTATTATTTATTTATGATATTATTAAATATAAATAGTTAAATATGTATATCGAACATTACAATATTTAATATTAATATTTTAATTACTTTTTGAAAATTAAAATAAAAACCTATTATTAATATAATCATATTAGACATGATTCAAGTTAATTTTTACATCAAAATTAATTTTCTTATAAATGAGCTCTTTCTTGAAAAATGATTTTCGCTTTTAAAAAAGGAGAATCAATTTACAAGAAAAAAGAGTTTATTTTCTGTTGAGCTAAACAAATGCAGAGAAATGCTGGAGGTATTTTTCATAAATTATTTTCGGTGAAACAACCTACTGGCTCTGAACTTACTAATGCCTTGCCGGGGCTAAAAAAATTTTCATTTCAAACAACTACGGGCTATGCTTATTTACTATGATAATTAAATTGTTTCTAACATCAATTACTATAATTCTTAATCTTGATTCCAATTATGATTTCACAGGGGGAATAATCGTATCCTCAAACAATGAACTATTGACACACAACTTTGGTGGCTGGAAAGGATGTTGGAGCTGAGCTTGCTGCTAACTTCACTGAGTTATATAACACTGCTGGAGACAACTTAAGGTTTAAATGTTAATTGTTATATATGACTTCCAAATTAAGTTGAGCTCAGAAAAGTAATTGCTCTAGAATTTGAGGAAAAGAATTGCAGGCAAGTTATTATTTTTCTGTCCCATAATGTGAAAACTTGGTGTTATAGATTCTTACTACTAACATGTTTGAGGTTTGCCTTAAACTAAACTTGAAGGTTGACATAATCTAAAGGCCCTTTCTGGAAGTATATCACTAGAAGTTTCTTCTTTCGGCATCTATAACAAAAGACAGAAAGCTCACCGGCCTTAACAGATTAGCATCATCCTTTAGATTTGAAAATGCCGGAAACAATGTCAACGTGAAAAATGATTAAAAATGCTATTTAAAATTTTTATAAACCTAACAAAGATTGTAAATGCATAATTACAAAGATTCAACTTGGTTTGACATGGTAATGGTTGACGAAAGAAAGCCAATAAAAATGAAGAGCTTGCCCGTCAGTGTTGGGTTTGTCAGAATTTTTCTAAGGGTTAAAATATATTTTAGCTTTTGTATTCTTCGCATTTAGAATTTATAATTGTAAGTTTATTTTAGTTGATAATTTAAAAAAATATTTAAATTTATCACCTAAAAATTTATCAGTTATAAATTTGATTTATTAAATTATATTGTAGATAATATACTTTCGCAAGATAATGATCTCATGTTCAAGCTTTAGTTAATATCTCTAAATTATACCACAATTATTATAGGAAAAGAAAGTATGTCCAGAGAGATTTTAATGGTCCCCCCTCATTTAGGATCCAAATTTAGGGAATACTAAAGCTTCAGTATACTTTTTGGAGGTAGTCAATTTAGTTGTGAATAGGGGATACAAATTTTAGTAATTTTTTTGCATTTTTATATTGTTTTTGTAATTTTATAATTTTTTGTATTTTTAAATATATTTTTATAATTTTTTTTGTAATTTTTTATAGAAAACTTAAGAATTTTCAACTGTGTAATGTGGCAGTATATGATTAGTTGGATATCTCAACCATTAGTTTTTTGACGTGCAAAGAGAATTTTAAGGACTAAACTAAAAAATATATACTTGACAGACTAAAAATGTGGGTTAAACCTAAAAATAATAATACCAAACAGTCTTGGAAAATTTTCAGTCCATTCAATTCACCTACTTTAGGGCTTTTGGATCTTACAAGTAAGAAAAATCTTTTTTTAGTTAAGATTCAATTACTCGAATTAAATGCAAGTACGGAGCTAAAATCATATTATAGCGATAAAATTAGTAAATACCTCTCTAATGCATAAGAGTGGCCTTGAATGATGAATCGTGTGTTTTCTGCTTAGTTCTAGCTTCCGTTCTCGCCTGTGAAACAATGGTTCTCCATATTTAGTGTTACCTACCAGCCTCACGTGCTCACCGATCGCATCCCCCAACCCACGTTTTCAAACCATAGCTAACTTATTGTTATCCAATCAATAAAGCTCCCTTCGATAATTCTCTCCTCACATTTAACTTTACATTATTATTATTATTATAGAATTATTATTTTCCTGTTAATTTATATAAATACTCTCCGCTCTTCTTCTTCTTCATCACTTCCAACTTCAACAAACATCCATGGCCTCCTTTGTTCTATATTCTATTCTCTCCGCCGTTTTCCTCTATTTCGTTTTCATTACCTCGAGGAAGCGCCGCCGTCTGCCTCTCCCTCCTGGTCCTAAACCATGGCCCATCATTGGCAACTTGCCACATATGAGCCCTGTGCCTCACCAAGGTTTAGCCGCCATGGCCAAAGTCTACGGCCCTCTCATGCACCTCAGGTTGGGGTTCGTGGATGTTGTGGTGGCAGCGTCCGCCTCCATGGCGGCTCAATTCTTGAAAGTCCATGACTCTAACTTCTCCAGCCGCCCACCGAATGCCGGCGCCAAGTATGTGGCTTACAACTATCAGGACCTTGTGTTTGCGCCGTACGGACCGAGGTGGCGGCTGCTACGTAAAATGAGCTCCCTTCATCTCTTCTCCGGCAAGGCTTTGGACGACTTTAGACAGATTCGCGAGGTTTATTTCATTACTCTATAGTATTTTATCATTATTATTGTCTCTAAACTATACTTCAATTTTATCATTATCATAGATCTTAAGGCGCCCCCCCCCCTCCGGTTATTTAAGATCCGAATTTAGGGAATACTATAAAGCTTCACTATACTTTAAGGATGTGAATAGGGTTTAATTAAACCATGGATATGATTTGCAAACAGGAGGAGATAAGAGTGTTGGTACGAGCTTTGGCAAGCGCTAAAACAAAGGTGAATTTAGGGCAACTTTTGAACGTATGCACAGTGAATGCCCTGGGGCAAGTGATGATGGGGAAAAGGGTGTTCGGAGACGGCAGTGGAGGCTCCGATCCAGAAGCGGATGAGTTCAAGTCGATGGTGGTGGAGCTGATGCAGTTAGCCGGGGTTTTCAACATCGGCGACTTCATTCCGGCGCTTGAATGGCTGGATCTGCAAGGGGTGCAAGCTAAAATGAAGAAACTCCATAACAAATTCGATAGGTTCTTGAGTGCCATTCTTGAAGAACACAAAACCAAAGCTCGACAAAGTAATGGGCAAGTGAAACACAAGGATTTTTTAAGTACGTTGATTTCATTGGAGAATGTTGATGGCGCTGAAGGTGGAAAGCTCTCCGACACTGAGATCAAAGCATTACTTTTGGTACTCTTTCCACTTTCCACTTTCCACTTTCCACTTTCCAATCCTTTTCTTTCATAATGATTTATTTATTTAGTTAGTTTCAGATATTCTACATTTATATAAATTTCAAAATATTAATTTTAATTACTTTTTTTATATCATATAATAAATCTAATATTATACTATCCCCAATACTTTATATTAATAAATATATATTATATAAATTTTATAACTGTTTATTTTTACTATAATTTATATCTTATAATACTCATTATTTAAATTATATCTTTATTTTTGTTGATCCAAAAATATATCATATGTTATACTTTACTTTTCTCTGTAGTACCAAAAGACCCTTATTTTAAGGCACTATTAAATATTAATTTAAATATATATTTTTATATAAAAATAAAAAAATACATGAGATTTAAATCCTATATATAAAACTTACCCTTCCTAACTTTATCATTTAAACTAAAGTAATATTTGATTTTTATGTTAATTCTTAATAAATATTATATAATTATTTTCACTCATATGAACATATAAGTGTAACAAAATCTAATAGTATTTTAAATGTTTTTATTATGCAATATAACACCACAACGTGCAGAGGCCAACTAAAGTTTTTAAAATTGTAATTATACCCTTAATTTTAAAAAATAATTAGGCCCTCTAATATTTTAAAAAATATTATTAAAATCTTGAAAACTTTTAAAATTGCAATTACTCTTCAATTTTTTTAATCTCATAAAACCTCTAAATATTTTTAAAAAATGTTAATTAAAATTATCAAAATTTTTAAAAATTCTCACTAAAATTTTAAAGTTATCTGTCACTAGCAAAGTGGATGGTAGAAGCAATACTTGTTTAATTACTACTAGACTCTGAAATAATTAATGTGATTTTTTGCTTGCTTATTAAATGATTCATGCGTCATTTCTATAATTTGCCGGCACTACGAACATTAAATTATGTTGGGAACTCTCTTTCAATGGCATCTGTTTTCAATTCATTAAGAAAGAGATTGCCAGGTGTGAACTCCTACCTACCTTCTAAGTAGGCGATCCCCTTTGTCTACATAGTGACTAAATATTATGTAAAAAATAATTTTTTTTATAAATTTATATATATTGAAGTTTTAGAATTAAAAGTTTAAAAATATGAAATTTTAAGTTTAAATTCTATTAATTTTATATACAAATATAAAAAATAAAAAAATTCTATAATTAACGTAATTTATTTCATAAAAATATATTTTTTTTAAAATTATTTCTTAGTTGAGTTGGTGTTGCCTCATAATAAATTTATTATTGGATAAAACCTAATTGCAATATTATAATATAAAAACCAATATACAAATTTATTATTAAAATATTATATATAATATAACATGTATCTTAGCTTTAGGCTACCCGCAAGTTGGGGGTCCTCACATAATTCAAATTAGATTTCGTCATAGCTACTATTTGAGCTAAAAGTTTATATAAAGTGTAAACGAGGTTGTTGTATAATTGAAATTTTGTGAATTTTGATGTTTTAAATTTAAATTTAAGACTTAATATTTTGTATTTAGGTAGTTTATTATTTTATTTTATAAGTGTCTTAAAAAGTTGTTATATATTTTATTTTTTAATATTTTATTATATCTTTATAGGATATTTTTAATTTTTTTGTTTTATTTGTGGAGTCTAAAAACTCAACTGATAATATATTAAATATTTTCTCTAAATTTAATTATTTATGAATTTATTGTGGATTAAAATTATTTTTATATAAGAAGATAAAAAATTCCTAATAATAATTTTTTTATGTTTTAAATAGAATAATTTTTTGTGAATAGTATCTAATTGACTCATGATACTATCTTAATTAGTAATTTAAATATAATATAGATTAAATAAAAATTTATTTAATTTTTATAAAATATATAAATATTTTATTTAAAAAGTAAAATGAGCTTACTGTTGGGTTGGGTTTGAATAATATGAATTTTTTATAATCAACTCCAACAGTGATACAATTTGAATTATAATAATAAAATAATAATAATTTAGTATTGTTTTGATTTTTTAATATTCAAAAATTTATTATTTAAAAATGATTATTGGTTATTTTTAGAAAAAACTTTTAAGTAAAATAACATTTTTTCAGTACAAACAAATTAGTTCCACGCAAATACCACAACCAAACAATTTCTACTACTCGAAACCCAGGACGTCGACGACGAATACCTTATAACAAATGGGTTGAAGTATATTAATTAACTTTGATATTACTAACTTGTTTGGACATGATTATTGCAGAACATGTTCACAGCAGGAACTGATACATCTTCAAGCACAGTTGAGTGGGCAATGGCTGAGCTAATTCGGCATCCCAACATCATGGCTCAAGTTCGTAAAGAATTGGACTCAGTCGTTGGTCGAGACCGCCTCGTCTCCGACTTGGACTTGCCCAATCTAACCTACTTCCAAGCCGTCATCAAAGAAACCTTCCGCCTCCACCCGTCCACCCCGCTCTCCCTCCCTCGTATGGCCTCCGACAGCTGCGACATCAACGGCTACCACATCCCCAAGGGCGCCACCCTCTTGGTCAACGTATGGGCCATTTCTCGAGACCCTAACGAGTGGAACAACCCGCTTGAGTTTCGGCCCGAGAGGTTCTTGCCCGGCGGCGAAAGGCCGAACGCTGATGTTAGGGGCAATGATTTTGAGGTCATACCGTTCGGCGCCGGGCGTAGAATCTGTGCCGGAATGAGCTTGGGATTGCGCATGGTTCAACTGTTGACAGCGACGTTAGCGCATGCTTTCGAGTGGGAGTTGGCTGATGGATTAATGCCTGAGAAGCTGGACATGGAGGAAGCTTATGGGTTGACTTTACAACGTGCGGCACCATTGATGGTGCATCCAAGGCCAAGGTTATCAAAGCATGCTTATTGAAAACGTTGTCGTTTCAGGGTGAGGAGGACTTAAGGGTGTTCAAACTTCGGTTAAAACCGAATTAACCGATTAAATCGATCTTATTTTGTTAATCAATCGGTGGTTGAACTTAGTTGTGTCGAAGGTCGGTTAATGGCTTTTTGAAATTTAGCTTATTGGTTAATTCGATTCCAAATCGAATAATTAACCGAATTAATCGAACTTAATAATTAATATTATGTATTAATTTAAGACTTATGTAGTGTTTTTATTATGTAGTTTTTCAAGTCATAAAATTTTGGTTAATTCGGTTAACTTTTAAGATAAATAAATATATTTCAGTTTATTTCAATATATATATTTGATATGTTTTATACTTGTTTTAACCAAAAGACAAAAACATATACATTTCGATTTATTCAGTTAATCGACTGAATCAACCGAAATATTTTGGTTCATTTAATTTATTTTAAAAAAGAATTGATTCGATTAACTATTAATGGATTATACAGTTCGATTAATTCGATTAATGCTAGTTCGATTCGATTAATAATCGAACCGATCGTTTGAACACCCCTACGACTCGTTCTTTTTTATTTAAAGAAACTTTAAATGAATCACCTCACCCCAAAACTTTAAGTTTCGTTTATGAAGGTTTTATAATAAACATCCATTTGTTTCACTGGAAATGATTTCCTGAAAATGTTTTTTGCATTCTCTTGTGTTTGTTTCGTATAAAATAATTTGGTTAGCAGAAAATGACTTACAAGTCAATAAAAATAAGCCATTTTTTTTGTAAATATATCGAATCATATAATAAATTATTCATATAATTTATTATTTTAATATATTAATTAAAATTTCATTTTCATTTTAGTAATAAATTTTTAAAAATAATTTTAGATAATATTATTCATATATTATTGAAAAATATTCAATATAAATATTTCAATAATAAATATTTATTATAATTATAAATATATTAACAATAAATATTTTGTAGTATAAATTTTAAAATATGCCATAAGTCTATGTACACCTCAGAAATTTGAAATTTAGTTCATATACTTTTATTTTTAAGAATTTAATCTCTCTACTTTTTAGATTTAAAAATCAAGTCCAATTTTAACATTGTTAAATTTTTTTGTTAATTTTATTGATGTCACATTTTTAAATAAAAAATACTTGATATTCGTATAACTAAAAAATAATGTTATAATGAACATGAATTTAACAAAATATTTTTAATAATGCAAACAACTGAACCTTAATTTTAATATCTAAAAAGTAAGACTAGCTCAAAAATAAAAGTATGTGGACTAAATTTCAAATTTACGAATAGTACAAGAATTTGTGACATATTTTAACCTAGTATAAAAATATAAACATTTTAATTATATAATATGAATATTTATTTAAATAATTCTTAGCTTTATTTAAAATATGAGTATTTATTTTAAATTTTATTTATTGAGTTATGTTTTTAATTTGTCAAATTTAATCCTAGCTTTCTCTATGGACATTTTTAGAATTGTTTTTTAGTTTGAGTTATGCAAATCGATTGTGCTTTTGAATTTGTTTTTGTTTTTCTATAAAGAATCAACTTGTTTTTCTATCCACGCTATCCTCCATACGCTGTCCGCCAATTAACTTTTTGTTTTTATTTTTCTATATATTGTTATATCGTATGGAGGACAGCGTCGATATCGAGTAACCATCTCGCTATAAATGTGTTTTGACTGATAAGCGCGGCCTGCCAACTACCAAAATGGCGGATCAGCTTTTCTGCCTTTTTCCTTCAATAATTTTTATTTTATTATTCATTAAAGATAGAGTTCAATGGTTTGTTGTACTTTATACTACTGCTCTGTTTATTTGCCATTAAAATATTTTTCAGAAAATAATTTTTGAAAAATAATTTATTTTTTTTAGAAATGATTTATTATTTTAGTGTTTGAATGAATCTGTAAAATATTTTTTATTATTTGATAGATTTTTTAAAATATTTCATAAAAGTTATTTTAAATTAAACAAATTATATTTAAAAATGTATTATTTTTTTATTGTTTAATTGATTTTATTATATATATTAATAAATTTATATTTTAAATTATTTTTACATATATTGCAATGATTTATTAGATATATATAATAAGACTTTTGTTTGTTTCACTTAAAGACACAAATATGATATAATACACTCATTTGATATGAATATGTTTAGATCATACGGGAATTTTGTATACACTATCAATCAATTAATTACAACTTGTTTAACATCCATCCATAAAATGTTAGGAAATTTCTTTTCTTGATTACATATAATAAGCTTAAACTTCTTTAAAATGGATGTGAACTCAAAAGATCAAAATTGAAGATTATAGGGGTGCAAAGCACACAAACTACTAAAACCAACCAAATAGCTTTAACCATTGATTTTCTAACACACTTGGACAAGGTTTTGTTACCCAGGGACTTAAGGTTCAAAGAGTGTTTTCTAAAGATTTGGATCACACTGCATTACATCAGCCACTCGTTCAAACTCTTCTCTTAGAACTTTAATGCTGAACTTGTCCATCACTCGACCAAGGTCATGAGATACCACAAACGGATCCTCTATGCAGATTAAATGACGATCATTGCCAATTCTTCTTGTCCAGTCTTTTTCTCCCTTACTGCACAAATGGAGTCATCAAGTTACAAAACGTTTTTGTTTTGTAGAATTCATTTATTTTATCCCCACCTACAACTATTTAGTCCTCGGTTTATGCAAAACCAAATATAGCATCTAAACCAAATATAGCATCTATTGATCATTTGCAAATTGCAAGCCATTCTAAAAGAGTGCACTCATGTTTCTCCCTGCTCAGAACTTACTACAGTAAATGGGATCTGTTAATAAAATAATTCATTCACCACAAGATGCAACTAATACCCAAAGAAGGTATTTAAAACGAAACCAGATACATGCATCGTAACTTGTACTTATAAGTTCAGAAACCATGAAAACATTTTATAAACCATGGAAACATCAGAATAATACATGCAGAGAAGTTTTTTCAACAGGGCTTAAGATCTAGAGTTGAATTCCACTTGTTCATTCAGTACAAGCAATGTTTAAACTTGAGATGATAAAGCATACCTACACCAGATGTTTCACTGTAGTCAACTTTGTCACTACTGTAGACAGGTTTGGAATATCAAGAAAATTAATCCATACTCCACCAGAAAACAAAATCCAGTAGAAAACAAAATCCATGAAATTTTGAATCATAATTCCGACTGTTATTGACTGTTGTTCATCTCAAAAATTTTTGGACAATGAAAGTACTTTGATATGGAGAACAAATACAGAGTTTTGCTTATTATATATAATCAAATAACATTGAATGGGTTGAAATTTTCAACTGAGAATAATTATTAACTTCCTTACCTGAAGTGTAAAGGCTTCCCGAGAAATTGGCTCTAGAGTTGTTACTCGGTATACATCGCTGTATTCATTATTGATGAACTTTCCATTGTTTGTGACACTGCAATCAAATGTAAACAGCATATGTTAAGTCAAAATGGAACTAAAAGCATCACAAAACCACTTAAGCATCTCAACAATATTTAGATTCATCAATTAAACAAAAATTCCAAGAAACTAAACATGGAATAATAATAGTAATAATGATAAATTGAAAGTGATGCAGGACCTAGGTGAAATCTTAATGTCTAGATGGCCTTATCATTGCATAAGATTGATGCAGCATACCTCAGAAAAATAATAAATCAAAACATTCTTCTCTAAGAAAAAGGAAGTCAATACAACTATGAACTTACAAATGAAAAATATAATACCATTTTTCAGAGTAAATTTATGCCAAATGCTAATTGTTTATTGAAAATATTGAACCCTGATGAACACAAAACAGACTTGAATTTAGTAAGACAGCACTAGCATCAGAAATTAATGCACCAATGGTTCTAGCAAAGCAACAAAACCAGAGAAAATGTTGCCAAAATCACCAAAAAAGCATCATAGTCATCTGATCAGCTGCACCAATTACATTCCAAGAAGGGAGTAAATTACACCAAAACAAAAGAAGATCTTATCAACTAACCACTCTTCAAGAAAAATGAATATCAACTCAAATGCATCCTTTGGGAGGATCACCCCTAGTTCTTCTTGAAGCTCCCTCCTGAACAAATAAGATATTTAGCAAGCATTGTGTTTTAACACTAGATCAACCAAAAAGGGATAAGTTTCTAACAATAATATGTTCACCAAGTAATAGACGATGGAAAAAATGGGCCAACAAGGTAAAAAGAAAATCAATGGATGCTGATCTCCAAAGAATTTCTTGTGTTGAAAGTTACTACAAAGGAATGGACAATAAGATATTTAAATAAAGAAAGAAAAGAAAAGAAAAAAGAAAAAGACTCAGATGTCTTCACTCCTTCCGAACAAAAAGGTTTCTTGGCCATCTAGAAACCACTAGATTTACCATCAGTTAGGAAACTATCAATTAGATATTTAAAAGAAATGTATTAACCAAATCTAGCAAGTATATAGAACAACAGAAAGTAGCAATGATAAACAAGAACATGGGGAGAATATCTGTGCACGGCACATAAAGACCGAACAGTTTTTCAAATGCCCTATGAAAGAAGCAGCACTGAAGACTTGTGAAATTGGATTCACTTATTGTGCTGTTATTAGCGATGAGTCACCAGCAGATATATGGCCAGCACTGGAGATATCCCACAACCCTGGCCACGAGTCCTTGTAGTCTGCACGTTTTTGGAGAAGTAATTCTTGTGTACTCTCAGCAAAAATCCAAACATGGACTGCTTTATGGTAATCCCCATCTCGATGGACATCTCCCCTGCAAAGAGATCACAATGAGTTACATATCAAGAAACTACCATTATAGAGAAACGCCAGTACAGAAATCATAAGCAACCTCTAACACACAATAATACTCAAAATGAAATATTTTATATCAAATGTATGCCTCCCTAGCTCTAGCTTGCAAGTTTTCAATTCCCAGTTCCAATTTCAAGGAGCATAAGCAACCTCCCCCCCCCCCACACACACACACTTGAAAACTTTCAGTTCTATAATCCAGATTGAGTGCCAAAAAAATTAGGGGTTCATTGAAAGAAATTACAAACCAAATCAACAAATTAAGCTATTACTACCAATTGCAAGGAACCAACTTAACTAATCTCAAAGGTTCTAACAAACCCAATTTACAGAAGCTGCAAATAACAAGTATAGCTTAAATTAAGTTGTCCTATAATTTTCCAATTTGATAACTGCAAAAACATGATTTCTGCAAAGAGTAAGCAACAGACAGTATAGAAAATAAATAAAAGAGCCGGTTGTAAAGTAATCCTTTATGTTGAAAGATCAAAAACAGATAATCCAGAAATGGACAAGAATGAAGGGACGTGCCTGGGCTTGGAAACGCTGGTTTTTTTACCGGTTTTAGTGAGAACGTCGAGATACTCTACTTGTTCAATGTAAGGCTCTGCCATTGTTTCTTTCGATGAATCAGACTTTGTCTTCGTTGACGAATTTGGTAAATGTCTTACAGAAATTTGGTAAAATAAAAGATGAAGAACGGAAGAAGTAGCAGGAGGAAAGTTACCTGGAAGAAGAAGGAATATGGTGAGAGGGGAGGAAGATTTTCCGAAAAATGTCTTGTAGAAATAAAATTGTAAGACATTTTTCCTAAAACCCATTCATTTTAACCGCGTCTTGCAAAACATTTTCTAAGGGTGAGTTTACCTGCGGTTAGTGTAAAAACAGCGGTGGCGGTAAGATTAGATACTGTAGCGTGAGACAAAAAGTAAGCTAAACGCACCGCACCGCACCCAATCGCGCATCCAAACCCACCCTAAATGTAAAATATTTTCAAGCTTCCGAACACCGTAAAATCAGGAAAATATTTCCTGCCAAACAAACGACCCTAAATTATTTTATTCTAATTCTTTTAGAATATAAATAAAATTAAAGTATAATGCAAAAATTAGCAATAAGAAAAAATTGAATTTGATGCATTGGAAAAAGAGGAAGGATTTGGAGAGTAATTTGACCATAAAAAAAAAGAATGGATGAGATTGAGAGTGAATAGAAGCCTGCATGATGATGTGATTTTTGCTTAATTAAATAGCATTAGGAAATCTATAATAAAGAAAATATGATAAATAATTTTTGTATGGAAAGATGTAGAAAAAGAAATAAAAGTAATTTTTTCAATGTCATTAAAAGTCGGGTCGTTTCAATGTACTTGTGACAAGTTTTCGATGGTTTGGATCTTTAAATTTTGACCCTTAAACTATCTTTGATCACCTTGAGATTGTAAACTCGTGTTAAGCTAGGATAAGTGTATAAATCATATTTTAAATGTATTATGAGCCTAATAACATGAATAAAAATATTCAATCAATTTAGAGTGATTGTAGTTGTTTTGATAACGAATGTAACATCTCGATATCTTGACCCGATATTGGGTCGAGTAAGGGGTGTTACAATAAGTCTCTATACTCTTCTTTGATTTGGAATTTAGCTCTTTTACTTTTTATATTTTAAAATTTAAGTTCGATTATTAAAGTTGTTAAAATTATTTTTTAAATTCAAGATCATCATCCGAGGGTCATTTTTAGTTGCATGTTTGCCAAATGAGTTCTTTTTTTTTTTTTAATTTCAGAATATTACACCAATAAATTTAACAAGAAAAATTAAAATTAAAATTTGAAATTAAAAAAAAAAGTAAATGACTAAGTTTCTAAAAGTAAAAATGATTTTATTTTAGAAAACCAATCATTTGAGAGGAAAATTGTTTTTATTTATTTATTTAAATTTTATAAAATTCTCCAAAAAGAGTATTACTAAGAGGCGAAGGGCCTATTCCAAATATCAAAGGTAAAACAGCGATCCCCTCAACTATTTTCAATTCATATTAATTTAGACCTTACAGGGCTCTTTTATTTCGTTATTATTATTATTATGATAAAGACCATTTATTTGTAATTATATATATAATGTAAAATTATAATAAATTGAGTAACTGATTTGATGATAATAATGCTCTTATTTGGCATGGTAAGAAAAACTTTGACCCTCCCTACTGGGTTCTCCTAGCATAACAAATTCGATGAAAATGTACCAAAATAAATAAGGAACTTTTCATATCACCTTCCATTGAATCATGATGCTTTAATTGCTGAAAGGTAAGACTCTTTATTTGAGAAGCATTCATGGAAGAGTAATTAATTAATTGGTTGTTGTAATTATTGGAGTTAATGCTTTAGAATTTTGTTGCAACCTGAAATTCTACAATTAATCATTAACTAAATTACCGTTAAATTCCATCATTATTGTCAACCAAAAATGAATCGTTGACCGGGAGATTAAAAAATGAAGCTTACCATCCCAATTTTGGTTCAGATCTGAAGTACACGTGGCAATAAATTATTGTGCCGCTTGTCAATTTTGGTCAAATTGAACACTAATATAAAAAACTTACTCTTTTTTTTTTAAACTTTATAATGTGGTTTTTACTTTTTTACATAATTTTACACTGAAATAAATTTAGAAAATATTCACACTTCATGTTTTTTCTTAATAAAATGTTTAAAATTATTCATCATTATTTTCAATCCTAAACTCGTTTTAGTGTGTTCAAATTCATATCCTTTTTCACCGACAATAATATCTGTAATCACTGAATTTTGTCCGGTACGTTCTTCGTGTTTTTATTTTATTTTATTTATTTTATCTTATTTTATTTTATATATATTAAAAAAAATTAAATTATGATTTTTTTGAGCTTACCTAATGTGGGCCTAATGATTGGGCCCAATGGTTGGCATGTAGGGTTGGATAATTGGGTTTTAAATAATTTAATTTTGGACTTGTTTGGGGTTTGGCCCATTGTTTTCTTTTGTTTTTTTTATGTTTTAAAAATATTAATAAAACAATAATAAATAAGAAAAAAATATAAAAAAAATAAATTACATTCGGACCCCTAAAATTTATAAAAATTACATTTTAGCCCTATATTTTCTAAAATTACATTTTTACCCCGAAAACTTTGCACCCGTTACAATTTAGTCCTTCTGGGAATGACAAGACTGCTCCCAATCAGCATTCGGGCGTGCCCAGTTCTCCACGCCTGACACCCCCAATCGGTCGTCTGGCGTACCTCCTCCTCCTCCGCTGCCACCTGAAAACAAAGAAGAAAGAGACAAAGTAAAAATATTTAAGAGAAGAAAGTGAGAGGAAAGGAGGGGGGGTTCAGTTTTTTTTTTCGCAAAAAAAAGAAGCAAAAAAAAGGTCAAGAAAGCAGCAGCGAAAGGGCCCTCATCGCCGTCGCGCCACCACGACCAGCGTGACCACCGCCGTGCCTTTGCTTTCCCTCCATAGCCAACACCTACAACACCATCAAGCAAAGTCACAAACACTAAAAAAAGGCAAGCAAGTAAAAAGAAAAAAACAGCAACCAAATAAAGAAAAGAGAAGAGAAGGAAAAGGAGAGGGGAAGAGGAGAGCCCGTCCATAGCCACCGAGGGCGGAGGAGATCGGCGCAAGCGGCGGCGGCGGCTAGGGTTTTTGAAGAAGAAGAAAAGAAGGAGGAAGGAAGGAGAAAGGGGAAGAAGGAGAAGAAGAAAGAAAAAAAATAAAAAAATTAGAACAGTCGGGTCGACCGACCCGACCCGACCTGTGATCCGAATCCGACCCGAAAAGGCCCCCCAAGCACCCAGCAGCAGCCGAACAGCAGCCCCCAGCAGCCCATTCCCGCAACAGTCCAATAACAGCCGAAAAAGCAGCAGAAAAAATAGCAGGCCACCAGCAGCAGGCCTGCAGCAGGCCCACTTATCCAGCAGCCCAACACAAGCAGTCCAGGCCTGCACTCAGCAGGCCAGCCAGCAGGCCCAGATTCGGCAGCAGCCCAGCAGGCCCAGTCCGCCCAGCAGCCCAGCAGTGCAGCAGTCAGCAGAACCGACCCGCCTGACCCGACCCGGATCTGGCCCAGCAGCAGTGAACCGGGCCCAATTCGCAGTAGGCCCAAAAAAAGAAAAAAGGGAAAGGGCCCAAAATTCAAGCCCATAGCTTTGGGCTTTTGGTAAATTTTTTAACTCATTTTAATTTTGTTCATGTATTTAATGGTCATTTAATTTAAATTAGCATTTAAAAAAAATTAAAAAATTATTATGATTTTATTTGCGTGTTTAAAATAAATAAATAAATAAATAAAATATTTTAATGCATAAGGCAATGAATCGGTTTAATATCAAGTCATCTAATTCATCGCTATGTTGGGTGGATATCGATAGCTCGTGTTAAATTCGGGACGCCCTTTTAAAAATAAAAAATATTCCAAAATCCTCGTGTTTTAATAAAAATCTTCGTGTTTTATTAGAATCCCGATTAAATATTAATTTGATTCGTTTTGACACTAATTCGACGATTTCATCGTCATATCGGGATGGATATCATCGATTCGTTTTAAATATGATATTTAAAAAAAAAATCGTGTTTCAAAAATTTTCATGTCTTCAAAAATTCTCGTGTTTCAAAACAATAATAATAATAAAATTTCCCGTGTTTCAAAAAATATATTCGTGTTTCTTTTAAAAAAAAGAATATTATTGTGTTTCAAAAATTCTCGTGAATAAAAAAATTTCGTGTTTTCAAAAATTCCCGTGTTTAAAAAATTTTCGTGTTTTCACAAAAAATTCTCGTGAATATTTTTTTGGTGTTATCGTGTTTTCAAAAAAATCCCCTTGTTTGACGAATTTTCGTGTTTTCAAAAAAAAAATTCGTGTTTCCAAAAATTTTCATGTTTTCAAAATTTTCGTGTTTTAAAATTTTTTTCGTGTTATTAAAATTCTCATGTATTGAAAATTTTCGTGTTTTCAAAAAAATTCTGTGTTTTCAAAAAAATTTCGTGTTTCAAAAAAATCTTCGTGTTTTCAAAAATTATTATTGTGTTTCAAAATCTCGTGTTTAAAAACAAAAAAAAAGTTTTCTCAAGTTTCAATCGGATCACAATTAAATATTAAATTGAACTCGTATTTTTGAAAATTAAGACAACGTGCGTTTAACGAGATACCAATTTTGGGCTTCGCGAGGGTGTTAATACCTTCCTCGAGCGTAACTGACTCCTGAACTCTAATTTTCTCTGGATTTTAACGTAGACCTAAAATTACCTCTTTTTAGAAAAGTGTAAAAATAAATTTTTCTTCTAAAAGAGAATTTTAAAGGTGTCCGATCACACCTAGAAAAAGAGATCGGTGGCGACTCCCTTTTCAAATAAAATCGAAACTCTGTTTCCAAATTTTCAATAATTACTTCGACTAGCGACCGTGCCCAATTTTTAGGTCGCTACAATATCGATACCAACTGTGTTAAAATTTAATTAGTAATATTTGATCACAAGACACTTTTCTCAACCTTATCATTTAAAAAAAACTTTATTTTTTTCTCATACAAAATTTTTATAAATATATTCTTTTACCGGGTGTAACATAATCTATTATTACTTAAATTTATGATGAAAATTGACTTTTGGCCTCCTGTAAAAATTTAATTTTCTTTTGTTTTTTCTTCTTAATTTTTGTGAGGTTAATTATTTCTATCACTTTTACATTAATTATTAAATACCTTCTTTAAGTGTATATAATATTATGTTTTTAATATGAATTAAGTTTTTAATTATTTTAATCATATTATAAGTTTTTAAATAATATTGAAAATTTTTAAATGCAACATTAATAATGAAATTTAAATATTAAAGTTTTTATTTGGTTAGATGGAAATTACAGATTACTAATAATATCAATACAAAAATAATTACTTTATACACTATCATTTAAATAAAAAAAATCTACAAGCAAATTTAAGATATTATATATCTTTTTTGCTATCTTTTATTTTTATAAGAACATGTGACTATTTTAATATCACTTAGTTATACAATAATTACCCTTAATACAATATGTAATATTATCAGATTAAGTTATTTGTTGAGAGCAAGTCAAGTTTAGTAAAAAAATAAATTAAGGTAAACTACATAAATAGCCACTTAATTATAAAAAAAATTTATTTTAAGTACTTAAAATAAAAGGTTTGCAATTTAAGCACCCATGTTATATGGTTCGGTCATTTTGGTCACTCCTGTTAAAATCACAAACGACAAGTTGATGTGGCAGTTAAAAATGGTATAATAACATATTTAGCCCTTAACTTTTACATATTATATCGATTTAGTCATAAATTAAAAAAATTTAACTCTCAAAATTTACAAATAACCTCAATTTAATCCTAATTCTAAAAAATTTAAAAAATATAAAAATGCATAAATATTTTTAAAGAATATAATAATAAATTTAAAATTTATATTAATATTAATATTTATATTAAATAAAATAAAAACCCTCCCCTCCTCTCCCTTCTAGACCTCTCCCGTCCCTAATCATCATCGTCGAACTCAATCCTTGTGTGGTCCTTGAACTTCAATGTCATATTCAAGGCAACCCTTTCTCTTGTCATTTAAAGGTAGACTTGATTATGGGTCGGCCACTCACTCAGACTCGAAGGTCTACTCAAAAAGTGTGAGGGTTCGGACAAAAATATAAGCCGAAAAAATAGGCTTGGACTAAAAATAAGGTCCTTTTTCTAAACGGGCCAAGCCTCAGGCAATGTTTTTTGGCCTGGGCCCTGCCCGAATTAGCCTAAACTTTTTTCTGGTACTATTTGTTGTCCTTTTGCTATTATATTGTTACTATTTTGTTGTTATTATTTGGGTATTGTATAATTGTTGTTTTATTATTAATTTTGCTACTATTGTAGAGGGTTTTTTCTTATTAAGTTGCAACTATTTAGTGTTATTTAAGCATAAAGACTTTTTTTAATATATTTTTAATTTGTTGAGAAACATTTATTTTAATATTTTTAGTATATTTGATGTATTATATTTTTTAAATTTATTTTTATATAAAAAATACGGGCGACCGGGTCAGGCTCGGGTTTAGTATTTTTAATCTGGGCCGAGCTTAGACAAAATTTTAGTCTCATTTTTAGGCCAAGTCAAGCCCAGAAAATGATTCTAAAATTTTATATCGATCTGACTCAAACCTGGCTTGACCCAATCTATGATTAGTTATACTTAAATGTATGCCTTCTTTGTTTTTTAAATTGACCAAAATTTAAACTTTTAGGAGCTTTAATAGTCAATTACCTGATAAATTTGAATGTTCCAGAATTGGGGATTTGACAATGTTGTCTAAAATGCTGATTTTTTTTCATGTTACTCAAGATGTGTTGAAGAGAAATTTGCCCTATTTTGATATATGAATATTCCATGTAAAATAT
The DNA here is from genome assembly GCF_007990345.1 of Gossypium hirsutum. Taxonomy (NCBI): domain Eukaryota; kingdom Viridiplantae; phylum Streptophyta; class Magnoliopsida; order Malvales; family Malvaceae; genus Gossypium; species Gossypium hirsutum. The sequence goes on from NC_053448.1 coordinate 53,432,812, forward strand.
CTTCTCTTACATTCAAGTTACGATTTCATCAGCCTGCTTTTAGGTGTGCTATTATTATGTTCCACAGAGAATTCACCATGCGTCTCGTTGCTCAGCCAATGAGGAGAGGGAGAGGTTTTTTTTTTTTAATATTTAATATTAATATAATCATTTTTACTTAATATTAATATTAATATACAATTTAAATTTATTATCAGTGTTTGAAAATATCTATCTATTTTTATCTATTTTTAAATCTATTATTATGTTTTTGAAAATATTTATATATATTTATATATTTATTTGATTTTTTAAGATTAGAATCAAATTAAAATCATTCGTAAATTGAGGATTAATTTTTTAAAATTATGACTAAATCGATATAATATGTAAAAGTTGAATATCAAATTTGTTATTATACTTATTTGTGATTTTAACTGCCATATAAACTTACCATTTTAATTTTAATCGGAGTAACCAGAATAACCGAACTATTTATGATGGATATTTAAATTATATTTTTTTTTATTTTTGTTACCTAAAATAAATTAAAAAAAATTTAGGTGACACTAATTTTTTTTTACTAAACGTGACTTACATGTTGATCCAACATTATCAAAATCTAATCCAATGAATTCATTATCCTTCTAAAATTAATAGCATTCCACATTTTGGTGACATGGACTTTAATCTTTCAAATTTTCAATAATGGTAGAAAGTTATCGAAGATATCTGTGCACTGTCACCTCCAAAATATAATATTTAATGAAACTGAAATTATTTTTAACTAGGGTAATAATAAACTAAGTGAAAAGAATTTCACCATTGGAAAACATCATCAAAAACCTCAATATAAAAGAATATTGTCGGTGTAGTTTTGCATATCTAAAATGGCCATGAACATGGAGGATTAGAGCATCATAAATCATAGTTAAAGTTTGCATGATACCATTTTGTCTCGAAAAAAACTATACAAACTGCACCAGAAGTGTTGTTTATCGATAAATTCATAAAAACATTTATCATCAGGATGATTACCTGACTTCTATAGTATGCATGCCTTGAGAAGAAGGGATATGTTTCTGTGGTTACCTGGCCCGAAACCATCCGATATAACCGTCACTGAAATGTCTGTGCACGTGAAGTGTTCCACAAATTAACGGAGGAAATGAGAAGCGGAGAAGAATTTAGATAAAAAGGCAAGTTTTCTGATAATTCATCATAATTTCGTCAGTACATTAGGGTACTCTCTCTCTTATATATATATATATACTGCTAGTACATTTGATAACAGAACTTAGCCCTGACTATATTCTAAAATTCTAGAATTATTTTCTTGCTGAATCATCAGCTCACACATGGCTTGTGGCTTCGAACGGCTACATTGCTCATGTTCAGCTTCCCATTTTTAGCTTCCAGCTTCAATTTTGCACCTTTTAGCTTTGATCCTTCAACCTTCCAAGTGCTTTTCCCATTCTACACTTTAATTCCATGATAGCAAACTAGTAATGTTGGTTGATTCAAGATGGTGAATTTGAAGAATCTTGGGTCAACTTCCAAGCATTATGCAGCAAGATTTTCAATGGAGTGTTCTTGCTCATAACCAAGATAGCAATCTGAAACTATAATTAGCTTCATCCCCTGGAAAGGAAGAACAATCTCCAGTTGTTAACAAACAAGATTTAATTCCATGGATTATGTATTCAAAGATCAAACTTCATCATTCCAAAAACAATATAAAAGGTTCACATGCTCTTCAATAGAAAACAAAACAGTAACTTCCTATTATCTGCTTAAACATTCACGGGATACAACACTCATGCTTGTGTGTGGACTTGTATTCCACAAAGGTTCAATTTTTTCCAAGTTCTTTATGCACTTTGAGGGCCCTTACAAAGTCGTATCTCCACACCCATATAAGAAAACTTGTAAGGCATAAATGCTAAAACCAAAAACTTAAAGCAAATGAAGAGTCAAAGTAGTGTGTGTATTAAAAAACATTTACTAATTAGCACATATGCACCTCAATCTCCAAAATCAAACCAGGGATGCTTGTTAGGTCATGCATCTATTCATCTCTACAAAATCATGAACTAATTCATGTAACAATTGTTATCATGTGAAAATTTTTAGCCTGCAAAAAAGCACATCATTTAAGGGGGATTTCAAAGGTCCTAAAACCTAATACCTGAATCAAGGTCACGTCTGATGGTAACTCCATGTGGGTAACTAAGCGATCGGAGAAAGAAACTCTCTTCAGAGCATATAGTTCAGCAGTACTGGTGTTACCAAGAATCAGCCACCATGCTTCATCTTTAATCTGTGCAATGGAACATCTAGTTAAGTTTGCATTCCTAAACATGAACTAAGAAACAAGAACCATGGTTTAAAAAAACCAGACTGGAAGTCAAATGCTGTGACCACCAGTTCCTGGTCCATCCAATTCGGCTTTTTCAGCAATGTCAAAAACAGTTTACCTTAGGGAAACGAGGGGCAAATGCCCTTGACATATTCCGCCTCAAATTTGTCTTCTCCAATCTGACGTTCAGTTGAAGAGACTTTTTGCTCTCAGTGCCCTTCTTCAGGAGTTTTAATTTGACTCGTATACAGGGGAAATGCTGCAGATCCTGACAAAAGAAAGAACAAAGGACCAAGCAAGGAAATCAGTGGGTACGACTACACATCGTGAATAAAATCCAAGCAGCAACAACAATATTTTTTCAGTTAAGAGGTCAATATTCAATCATGGACTTTCTACATATTTAGCAAAAGAGAGTAAAGGTCAGGAAAGTTGGTTCATTATTAGTTAATATGAGCGTACTTCCAAGACTTCAGAACTTTTTATCTTTTAATATTTGTCTTATCAATTATTACGATCACATCAGATATATGACCTAGAACAAGAAATAAATTTATTAGAATATAAGGCGATAACCTGGCTAACTCTATATACCACAGGAATATTTAAAGGATTTTTATTGATATCACCCTAGGAACAGAGAAAATTGAGAAGAGAGGAATGGATCCAAGAACCTTGGAAGTAATGCCATCATAACAAGATTTAGCAGAAAAAAATGTAACTCAAAGATAATACGACATATATATCTAGCATTATATTCTCAAAAAAGTGCACCTGATATAATTTTGAAGCAGGGAAATTTCCAATCACAGTTTGCAATGTTGCCTTAGGAAGATCTAATAGTTGCTGTATGGTGGAAATTCCTCTCTTGCACAATGAGCCAGCAAGTTCATTATTCATACACGGCAACATCCAGAGGGCTGAATCCTGATCAAACCACAAACCCTGAAATGATAGATGTCAGAACAAAGACAGAGAAAAACAATATTCTGTTCTAACCTTTTTTCCCCTTTAAATCAGATGAAAAACTTATCTGGACGCTGGCACTAGAAACTTCACTAACATTGGTAATATAACATCTAAAATATTTACAGTTGATCACTAACAACTCAAAATCAAACATATATTCTCTATGGGATGGGAGACAAAATCAGATATGTAATATAAAGAGTAATACCTGCATGACCATCTGCAATAGATGCATGCAAGCAATCGAACTTGTAAGCCATCCACTATTGGCACATATATCTATCATAGCTTGAATGATGCGTATGCTTTGGTCCAACACTGACTTTAAGTCAGTCACATAGTCGCTGATTGGTAAATCTAACTGGGAAAAATGCGCCTGAACTCCAAAGATATGGCCTTAATTAGAAAGAATAAGGAAAATTAAAGCACATTTGGATACCACAGATAAGAGAGGGTACAGATACATAATGGATGGAGGAATATATATTATACGCATATCAATAAGATGCACTAGCATGCGTGTCCAAGTATGCTAACGTGGAAAGCAAATAAAGTTTGGGGTTCTAATCATGCTAAAACCAGTCACAAGTAACTCAGACCTGGAATAGAAGGTTTGCTTTGACATGGGGATCATCAAGCCGATTTTGATCCACCATATACCGGACTCTCTTAGACAATGCTTCATTATAGTTCTCCTGAAATGCAAAAGAAATTTTTTATTAAAGGTTACTAGTAACATGTTATTTTGTGTGTGTAACTTGGGGGGGAGGGGGGCGCAGGACCACACAGTAATTTTGCATTCCACTATGCGTCATTTGACCTATTAAGTCTTAACTGCTCACTCACAAAACTATTAATATGAGGCATTGAATTACCTCATTATGTCGCACAGGAAGTTCATCATACTCAGAAGCACCCGACAAAATATGCAAGAACACCTATTATATGAATATTTCAACCAAAAAAAACAAAAGCCAGTGATTAGAGTAGCAACAGAGATGCCAAATTATGTCAACAATTCATTTTTTTACTTACTTCAGGAGACGTGTCTGGTCCAATGTTTGACCCAAACATTGATACAGTCATGTAACTAAGGTAATACTGAGATGCTATTGTTCCCAACATCATAGGCTCTACACTGTCTTCAGTCATTTTGATGCACCCACTATCTTCTAGATCCTCAAAGGTGCTTTGCACCAATCTGTCAAAAAGATATTTACACTTAGAACAGCAATAAAAAGGACAAGGATTTATCCCAGCAGGAAAGGTGCTGGGTGAGCTGCTAAACATCTCAGCACCTGGACAAATACGAACTCAATGTTTCATCTTCTCCACTCTCCAAGCCATAGTATGCAGGATTAACCATCTGAGACATGCATTTAAACTTAAGAACTCTTAAAAGGTAAATAAATAAAAAAAGTAATGTCAACTAAAGAAAATTTTAATTTTTCTTCTTCTTTTTAAACAAACAAACAAGACTCTTCATTTTCTTCCATTTAAGAGGCTTCCCATCTAGAGGTTGGGTCACTTCAGTTCGTTTCTGTTTGGGTAGCATATCAGGTTCGAGTCTTTCAGGTTTGAAACTCGTGTAATTCAGGTTCCAGTAATCTTGAGTTCAACAGTTTTGAAGTAAAACCAATTTCATTTTGGATTGTCTTTCAGCTCATTTGTATTTGAATCATTCTAGCTCAGGTTATTCAGGTTCAAGTTGTTCAGGTCTAGGGAAAGTGGCATGAAAGAAGTTTTAAAAGGCTGCATTTCTAGATGTGTATGATGTATCATATATGACAGCTATACAGGGGCATGGGGGATTGAGAGCTCAAAACATGTGAAAAATAAACAAAGAATTTCTTAGCTAGAAATACCTTATTTCAATCTAAGCAAGGACTAGACAAAAGCTACAGACATAAAGACCATAGTATTGCACCAAATTCAACAACTTCAATCATGTTAATGAGTGGGCTAAAAACCATGACAATATCACACCACAATTCTTTTTGTTCTTGGTGATGATAACAAAAAGCATACCAGTCTCCGGAACAAGTAGGTCCAAGTAAGATAATGAACAGCATCTTCTTTATGACATATTGTTCCAGAAACAATCTCTGCATTCATGTGATCATGCAACTGCTCCCTCAGGCTACTCTCAACTGGAAATGGTTCATATAGGAACTGCATAGTAAAAACAAGAAACATTTAAGCCATAAAGAACTTGGTCAAATCAGCAGGAAAATGGTCAGTTTTGTCCTGACCTTTTTGTAGAAGCTCTTTTTGGGTTCATGAACAAGAATAACTGCCTTCCCATGCTGATCATATTGAGGACGACCGGCTCGACCCATCATTTGCAAAATATCTGTAATGGGGAAATCAACATACCTCTTTGTTTTCCCATCATAATACTCTGTTCCCTGTGTCATTAAAATCACATTTGTTAAAACAGTATCATCCCAGAGCAAAAGGAACTATCTCAAGAAAAAGAATTTAAAATGCATTTCTTCAGCTCACATCATGTAAAGTCAAATCTCTAAAGCGACAACAGGACTACTATACCTCATGCTGAGATCCACTTGCATCAGCAGCCAGCAAGTGGAGCCCCTATATGACAATTGTCCCTTGATCTCAACCCAAGAAACTAGACTATTAGGGGATATTGTACCTAGTTCAATGAACTAAAAATGAAAGAATAATTTCTTTCCAGCTGATATGAGATCTACAATCTGAGTAATAGTTGGTCACACATGCATTCTCAACTCAGTCCAAGAGCATTCCTAACTCAATTTTCAAATAATTGTTTTCATGAAGAAAGGTTTTAGAAATATAATAGGAAACTCAAGACAGAACTCAACTCAGGCATATGGCAAAATCAAAAGACAATTATCTTTTATGTTCTTGAAATTTTTAATCTGAAAAACCAGACAACAGTTCCATGACTTCCTATACAAGTAAAACCATAATGAAAGAAAAAGAGAGCATGCATATGAAAATGGCATGGTTTATGTTTCCTTCACCTTGATAATAACCAAATGGGCTGGAAGATTTACACCCCAAGCTAATGTGCTTGTACAAACCAAAACCTGCATTTGGTAAAGGACGACTCATTCGTATTCGAAGTATTATCTTTTCTAAGTAAAAAGAAACCACTTTGTGATGAAGAAGTGCCTGGATCATGTTGTTGGCAAAAAGCTCCTCAACAAGAGATCTATCTTTGTCATTTAGTCCAGCATGATGCAATCCAACGCCAAACTGTAAGGTATGCCTCAGGTTCTGATCAGTAACCTGGGAAAGTACCATCTGCAAAGCTTCTTCTGGCATACTCAAAAATTGCCTTGGATTTTCGTCTGATGCTGCATACTTCAGTTCAACCAAACATAGAAATTTAACACCATGACAGCCATAAGCTATAATGCTATAGAAATTACACATGAAATACAGATCTCACCTGAATAAGGTCCAAAGCAGTCAGCCTTGTCTGACGCCGAGACGAAACAAAAATAAGAACTGGTTTCGTCGGTGAATGGGTGCATATTGCAGCATATGCTGGTTTATTCATACTATTCATTCTTGGACAGTAGTACTTTCCAGGATATCCCTGTTCCATAAGGAATATCTCAGAATAGAAAAATAATTATATGCAAGCTCCGATTCACTTTCATATCAACCAGAAAAGGTAATGAAAGAACTACCCTATCTAATATTTGCACAAAATTCAGGTCAAACACATTCTGAAAAGGTCAAGGAGAAAGTGTCCATTTTAGGTGATACACATTCTCAGCAGTCAAAATAATGTCTACCTAATACACCTGCATCAAGCTATACACATTCTCAGAAATATATGTCTACCTAAGCAATGTAGAATTAGATCAATATAAAAAAAATTGAAACTCATGCTAAAGCTCGTATTTCATGTATGTCCATGATCCATTGAAAAATATTCATAAAAGCTTGAGATTGGCTCAAGATCAATTTCTTATCCAATAGGTGCTGATTTAAGTGTAAGCCAATAGTCAAACTTAGATTAATAATCAAGTAACAATCATAAAGACAGAAAACTATGTTTGTGTGCGTCCATATATAACCTGCAAACGAATCATTAACACCAGGCATTTAAATCAAGTATTATTAGATAAAGTCAGGAAGTTTAGCTTAAGAAGCTCCAATGTAACGAAAAGTTGCACAGGCAAACTTTTTGAGGAGCCCAACACGAACTGCTAGAAGAAAGTTGTACTCAATTTTCAGCCATGACTGAAGCCCATTCTAGTCCTGTATTGTATCTACACCCTTCTAACAGGCTAAAATTTGAGTAAGATGGCAGGACCAGTTTTCTAATTGAATTGGAGCTTCAAATTTGCTATAAACCTTAACACCTATAGTATCAAAGATACAAACATCAATGGAACAGCATCTTTATGCTGCCACCAGCAAATTAATGCCTATCACAAGTACTTATAACAGGAAATCATCTCATTTTGGTACTTATAAGACCTAAAATCATAACCAGATGATCTGGGACATTGGGAAAAAATAAAATCAAAATTTGCATTTCTGTTTCTTTTTGGCAAGAAATTTATAGGAAACTTCCTTTCCAATTCTAATTCATAAAAAATCATTCATGCATGGCACTTCAAGGCATGCAAGCAGATTTTGCAAAAACTTAAACTTTAAGAAAGAATGCATGAAACTTGCCTGGATATGAACTTCAAGAGGTACAGGTCTCACACTTGGTTTAAAGTTGAAGAGCCCAATTTCACCAACACCCAACCAATCAGCCAAATCACTGAAAGAAAAGAAAAGAATATATAGGTTAAAAAAATATGATGCATCTCAAATGTGCCAAAAGAAAAGAAAAAGGAACACCAAAACTTAAAACTTTTAGGTTCGACCTGTAGTTGAAAAACATAGGGCAAATGCCTGGGTATCATAAATGTAAAAGTGTGAACACACCTAAGTTCTGTGCTATAAGTGTTTGAATGAGTCAAACCCCTGCATTATTCGGGTTTTACGGCAGCCTAGAACTCCAAAATTTATCCTTCAATTTTAGGATTTATGTGATCAAGTAATAATTGAACCGAACTAGTTGAACTGTAAACCTCAGTCCTAACCCTTATCAAAGTCATAGGCTGCAATAAACCTGGCTGGGAAGACTTATCTCAAAACTATCACATTATACCACCTCAATCTAGAGGTCTTTGTGGATGAAACAAATATTCTCCCTGAATATTCATTGAATCATTAAGGATCTATCATGTAAGAAGTTATACAAATATTCTCCATATGTCACTGGTATGGGTGCTCTAATTGAAAAATTAGAGCTCTATGGCCTATTACCGTAAGGGAGATAATCAGGCAGTCAATATTCAAGCCAAATCGAATTTTCCATGACACAAATTGATTACCCCTAGGTTTCCAGATAAACTAAAATAGCTTTAGGTTCACATGATATACCAATGAATTACTGTGCAAAAAATAGACGTACATGATAACTAAGTCAAAATTGATTCAGGAAGTTGCAAATCTTCGGAATCAGACAACAAAAAAAATTCTTATACAGCTATTGATAAGTACGCACCATTTACGTTGTTTCAAGAAAACAATACTTCCATGTAAAGGTCTAAATGCATTGAAAGGAGGGCAAAGCAACATAAACAATTTGAAAGCTTTGACAAATATGTTTAAATGATAGTTGACAATAAGAAACTAATAATTTCACAGAACAGACTTCTAGATGAAAAATAATGCAACAACAGCCCTGAAATGGAACCTTTGAAGATAAAGTGTAGCTAAATTTGGCATCGTAGTTTAAGTAGCTAAGCTTTAAACAATCCCAATATTCTAAGTTTAAAAGGATAATAAGAACATGAGGTGCAATACATGCAGCAAGGGATGATAAAAGTTGAGGGAAGCATAAAATGTGCATACCCTGCATTTGCCAAAGCCGTGGACAGCCCAACAAACCGCACTGCACGCTCTGTTTGTGATGATATGTATCTCATCCTTGAAACAATAACCTGGAAACATAATTTTCTACTGACATAATGCTCTACAAGTTCACATGAAGTTCAAAGCAGAACTCGACACAATCAATTAGAAAAGGAAATATTTGCAATCAACAAAGACATCTCAAATTGATAGCGGCAGATTAAAGAGCCTGATGCCTAGTCTTCCCTATCATGTGTAATCAACTAAATGAATATTGTTCTACTGTGCCCTATTATGACATTAGCACGTTTTCAGTATGATTCATATCCATAATCAGGCCCAGCTCAGATAATTTCAGAATCAAAGTAGCCAGTAGTTTAGAAACCCACATATAAAGCCATTTATGCAAATTATGGACAGAATAAAAGATTTAGAGCAATATTAATTTGTCATGACTTACTACAGCCATCAAGTAATGACAACCTACAATCCTTGGGCCTCTTCCTCTATTTACAATAAACAAAAGTGGTCAATTCTGATAAACCAATAAAATTTATGATGTTTTCTTCATAAATTCTTCCTTTTGACCACTGCATAAAGAATACAAGGATTTCCTACATTGATTATGATCTGCTTATTTCCATAGGCCATTCTGAAATCTAGCACATAAAATTCATAAACTTCATTAAAAATACCAATAATGGTTATGCTTGATCACTTGTAAGGTGTAACCTTCAAGAATACAGAATGTAGAACGAAGTAACCCACAACTCAAATGCCAGAAAATGTCAATAATTCAATTATCGAACGCTAATTGAAAGTAGCATAACATAGGTGTTTATAATTAAACCCAAAACCCTAATACAATGTAAAATACCAATTATAACCTAAGCTTAACTTGATGAAGTAAAATACAAATAAATAACCAAATAACCTAAAATGGCCTAGACAACCATAAAGATCACAATCAAACATAAACTATTAAATAGGGTCCTAGATAACTTAATCTCCTAGCTAGGATATCTCCATACTCCATCAGTATATAATTAAATTATTCTCTGAATCCTAGTGATAAGCAAGGAAAAGTTTAGCAGGCACTCTCCAGGACACACAAAAGAACTAACCTGCTTTTGCTTATCCAATATGCCTTGGTGAAATTAGAGTGAAAGCCTAACCCCTCGAGCCTGAAGTCCACACAAGTGAAGGAAAAAGAACTGATGGTCTATTCTCGAAAGGAGAAAACCCAGGAGAACTTAGAGAGACATATAACATCACAGTAGGTCCAAGGATCTGAACCAAGTCCAGAGAATCTAGATACTTGCACAGGGGAGATTATTGACCTGCCGGAAGGAGAAATTCCGGTTGGTTGAGAATGGATATTCTCAATCAAACACAATGCAGATGGTAGCATTAATAGGCTCGAAGCTCGTCTCGTTGAAAAGGGGCTTATTCAATCCTATGGGAGTGACTATGATGAGACCTTCGCACACTAGCCAAGCTAAATTTTGTCGAAGTACTGTTATCGTTGGCGACAAATTTAGACTGGCCTCTTCACCAACCAGATGTTAAAAATGCCTTCCTAAATGGAGACTAATAGGAGGAAGTCTACATGGAAATCCACCCCCCCCCCCAAAAAAAAAATTGAAACCAAAGGGAACATTGGCAAGGTGTGCAAGCTCCGAAAGCAACTGAATGGTCTTAAGCGGTCTCCGTGAGCCTGGCTTGAGAGATTAACAAAGGTAGTAAAGTACCATGGTTTCTTACAATGCCAATAAGACCATTTTATGTTCATCAACTATTCTCATGAGCAAAAAAGGAAGTAATTGTCGTCTATGTAGATGATATCATACTGACAAGAGACCACGCCAAAAAAAAAGAGAATCTAAAGGAACTCCTAGCAACACAATCAGAGATCAAAGACTCGAGAAAACTCAAATACTTCCTTGGTATGGAAGTAGCACAATCAATGGTATCTCAGCCACTCAACGAATGTTCTTGATCTATTGAAAGAAACAGGGAGCCTTTGGTGCAAACCAGCAAACACCTCAATGGATCCTACTAACAAGATGGAAAAGGAGGATGGAAGTACTTTTAGTAGACTAAGAGGTATCAAAGACTTGCAAGGAAGCTAATTTACTCAGCTCATACTAGACTAGATATTGGATTTATTGTAGGTATGGTAAGTTGCTTCATGAACAATCCAACGGAGAACCATTTACAAAACTGTGTATTGTATCCTTCAATATCTAAAAGGAAGTCCTGGTGAAGGACTATAATTCAAGAAAACATCAAACAAAGGTATACAAGAAGCTGATTGGGCTAGTTCCACGACAGACCGAAGAAGATCAACTATGGGTTAATGCACTTTCTCATGGGAGAATCTGACTACATGGCGAAGTAGCAATCAGTTGTAGCCAGAAGCAGCGCAGAAGCTGGATTTAGAGCAATGTCATATGGAATTTGTGAGAGAAACTGGTTAGAAAGGATGTTGAAAGAATTACAGATATATACTAAAAATTCAATGAAATTTTTGTGATATGCAGGCTATAAGCATTGTGAGAAATCCCATTCACTGTGATCAAACTAAACACATGGAGATTGACCGCCACCACATCAAGGAGAAGATAGAGGAAGGAGTTCTTAGACGAGTCAACGCACCTACACGTTAGAAGACAGCGGACATTCTTACAAAGGCATTACCTCAAAAATTTTTCGAGTCCAAGCTGGACATGACAGATATTCATAGTCCAACTTGAGGGGGAGCGTGGAAATCAAGGGATGTTTCGTATTTGGTGAAAACATTTTAGGAGTAATTATGTCGATTGAGGTTTTGTAGAGATATTTTAGTAATTGTTTTTTGTCGTGGTTGGTAGAGATAATTTATGAGTACTTATTGCCTTTTGTACTAATGCTATTGTTAGGGCCTAATATCATGCTTTGTGATAGTCTCCTATTTTTAGGATTTTAGTAACTATAAATAGAGGCTACTGTAACTAGCCAAAAGCATGGAAAAGAATAAAGTTCTTTTTTCTCCCAAAAATTCTCTTTCATCCTCTTTCTCAACAAAATCCTTTTCTCCCAAAATTTATCTTTCTCAACAGTATTCTCCTAGTCTTTTTACAGTCTATACCTATATGATCCCTCCCAAGCACATAGGTCAAATGCCCAAACAGAACATTTTGTTTTCCTAACTACTTTTGTCACGTTTTCTGTTGTCTATTATATCAGCACTCCCTCTGTGTTTTTTGAGAATATTGATTTAGTTACATTCTGAACTACAATAAAGGCCCGTTAGGCTTGATTGGAGCTTTAGTAAGAAGTGTTGTTCTAATAGTGTTGTAAAGAGAAGCTACAACAATGTTTGACAAACTTATTGCAGATAGTGTTTTAGAATAAAGATAACTATTTGATAATATTTTGTTTATTTTTAATAACAAAAAGACTCAATTTTATTAAGCTAAATCATAATAAAGGTATAGCTGAGAAAATAATAAAACAATATATAATTTTGTTAACTAAAAATAAAAGAAGTAACAAAGAATTGGATCAAATGCAAAAAATGAATAAGAAATAATATGGCTCTCCCAATATTTTGTAAATTATTGAAGGATACAATGAGAATGTAGAATAATTTCACTTAGTACTTGTTAGTTGTTACTATAAATTAGCACTTTTTGAAGAAGCTTTAAATAGATTTGTCTAAAAGCCTATGGGTTTCCCATGTCATTAAAATTTGAGTCAAACATCTTATTTATGCTTTTGATGCAAAAAAATTCTTCCATAAGCTGGCCAGACATCCACTAAGAAGAACAATAAAGTAGGATGCAGTTACAAGTACCTCAAGGATGGGTCCACGATCAGCTCCCAGTAAGTGAATCTCATCCAATATCATAAGTCCAACCTGTTGATCATTTTAACACATTATTCCTCAGGCACCAGAACTTATCATATAGTATACAGCTGTGATTTGCATTATCTTTAGAAGGGCAAATAACAAGAATAAAATATTATTAGTAACCTTTGTGACATAGCTTCGACTATGCCAATTCCGACTAATACCATCCCACTTTTCAGGAGTAGATATGATAATATCAGCAGACAAAAGGGCCATCAAATCTGGAGTATAATCTCCAGTCATTTCAACCTTATAAAAACATGAAGATAACATCAGTAACTTTCAAAAGAAAAACCATTACCAATGGATTAAGAAGTGTATACATAGTTTCATCAGTGCAAGTGAAAATTAAAAAATATGTACAACTAGGCAGCATGTATGCATCTAAACTCAAAATAATATCATCACCATTTCTTTCCCAAGCTGAGAGACAAGACGCTTCCTCCAATCATGCATCCTTTCCCGTACAATGGCCTTCAAAGGTGCTATGTAGATAACCTGCAGTCAGACATCGAGTTTTCAGGATATGGAGCACTAAAAAATGTCACAGAAGCTGAATACAAGTCGACACCAAAAGTTCAACCAGAGACTGAATGCAGAAAACTTTCTTTTATAAAATTAGAAGGGCTATGCCAACTACTATATGAGCATAGTAGAGAGAACATAAGCAGTTTGCTGTAAAGATACCTTTTATTTTAGTTGGTCGACCCTGCTGGCCGGCAACAGGTATATTAGCAAGAAACCCTCATTTTGATTCTATCATTTAGTTTTAACCTATATCTTTCCTTCCTATCACTGTTTATACCAATCTCTTTGGGATGCCAATAAAAACATCAACGCTCATACCTTCATATCAGGTTGGGTATTGAAGAGGTGCAGCATAGCAAGTTCAGCCGATATAGTTTTCCCGCTACCCGTAGGAGCTCCTAATAGAACATTGTTATCTGTGTGATACAGGACTTGAAAGATCTGACACAATAGGAGAAACAAAGTAAGATTAAAATAATTAAAATCTAGAACAAGAAGGCATCGCTATACAAAAACATAAAGTAAATTTATTAAAGCAAACCTGCGTTTGTATCGGATTAAAATGTGAAAAGCTATACAATGATTCATAAGTGCTGTTGCCGAGTGAAGTTACAGGCAGAGGCTTCAAATCAAGAAGCTCTGTATGAGTGGTACGAGCCTGTATGAAGCATAAACTTTATATTAGACAGGCTTTTGTCAAGAAATAAACAAGACAAACACAGCTCGATCAAATGATTTAGTTATGATTAACAGGAGTGAATAAAAACCTCTGGCAGTCTTAGATTTTGGAATGATATAGTGTAGAAAGCCTCAGCATACAACCAAGAATCAGAAACAGCACGAATGTAGTACTGAGGAGGATGTGGTTCAAATATTGGTACAGTAAAGGAAAGCTTCTGAGATTCTGTTCTAGCCATCTTCTTTGTCAGTGTAAAAAGCTCCGAGTGGTAGATGTGATCATTCTCAGTGTCCTATCCAAAGTATTCCATCAAATCAGATATTCTAAAACTTTAGTGCCCATAAACACATGTAAACAAGCAACAAAACTCTACACATTGTTCAGAACAGTTAGCTAAGATCAATTCAGTGAAAATGAAGTTATGACAGATATCAAAGTCTAAAACACCAGAATATGGCATGACAGAACCTAGTTTGTAATTCCAAAACAGATGTACTCAGATGTTATAAAGCAAGGTCATTGACCCATGTCAAATAAAAACTACATAAGTATTAAAATAGATAATAAACAGTCACTAGCTTAGAGAAATCAAATCAAACAAATATGCCTGCTTTCTCTAGAACTTAAACAACCTAGTAAAGGACTATCAAGTTAGCACCTCAACAAGTATCCACCAACGTTGTGCATCACCGTGAAATCGGTCTTTCCAAATAAAATCAGAAGACATAAGCAAATCCACCTGAAAATTGAAATTGTTTTCATTAACCCTAATTTCAAACCCAAAACTACAATCCAAAAGCTTTTCTTTTCAAAATTTATGCAAAAGAAAAAGAATAGTTCAAAGGATAATTACCTTTAAAACAGTCCTAGTTATTGGACTCACAGTCGCTGATAACTGGACCCAAGGGAAATATCCTAAATATTGCTTAACCAACTTCCATTATCACGAGAAAGAAAAAGATCAGGAAAAGTCATGATATCTTTCCAATCAAAAGAATTAGACAATCAATGCAGTTGAAAGATATACCCTTCCTCCAGGTGCATAACGAATCAGTGCACCAATGTCTTTTTCTTCCATCTCCTGAAGACGATCTAAGTCAGCCCCTCGTTCTTCAAGCTTCCTTAATATCTGAACCAGTAAAGATAGCATTATCAGAAAAACTGAAAAGGTATAGAATGAATCCTTTAAACAATCAATTCACAATAGCATGTAGGGCATACTTCTAGTGAAAGATCTTTATCAAATTGTCTGAGTGGATGTTGATGAGGCCAAATTTGGCGATCCACAGCCTTGCAGTATTCCAACATGAATAATGTCATCTCACACCAGCCTCTGTGCAAGCATATTTCAAACAAAGCACGCATGATGCGAGCCAAACTAGCACTTATATATGCAGCATCAGATACCAATGAAAAGGAATCAATGGAGCCACGTGATATGTACAGCTGCAAATTATATAACCACCACATTAGTCATGACAATTTGTTTCATTTAGCAACTAATAAACAGCATTATTGCAGAACAAAAAGCAAATACCTGAATGAGAATTGAAATTTTCCCATGCTTGTTTGAAGGCCCCCCCCTAACTTCTAATGGGCATGATGTGCGCGCCAGCATCTCTAGCTCATTCTGCTCCTCTTCTCGAACAACAATGTTTTCAAATTCAGAAGAATGGGCAACCATTTCAATTACCTATAGCAATAGCAGAATGACAGGAATATGAAAAGAATAAGTCATGTATTGAGCCTCTTAGTCTTAAGAAACTGTTGAAACCACATCACAGGACAATAAGCCTAATTAAAAGATCAATACCCTATGGACTATTGCAGGAAACTAAAGAATCCATAATCTACAGTACTTGTATTAGCATCTATAGTTATAAGAATTCCAAGAGTTACAATGTAGAGAAAATGAAACAAAAGACAAAAGAGATGAAAATTGCATCAACTAAAGGAAACATGTAAAATCTTAGTTGTCTAAAAAATTACCTCACTGTCACTCATATGGCGCCTCAGCATTTCATTGTAAGTTTCAACACTAGAATATTGGATATAGAAGTGACTTGCAATACGACCAAGCTCTGTACAATAGAAATTCCCACTTTTCTCATCAAAACGCATCATTTTAGCTTTGTCTAGTGCACGTGCAGCATCTGTTACTAGAGCTCTTTGCTTTAAACTCAAAGAAGGATCTGCCACAACCTGGCAAACATAAAAGCATAACAAATTTTATGTAGAAACCCTCTTGAAAATGCAGTTTTAGAATCAGGCCATGAAAAAATCTAAAACATGTTCAGATCAGTTGAAGGAATTAAGGTATACTGTCAAGCAAAAAGGCATCCTCCTCCAGATCACACAAAAACCCCTTCTCCTTCACCCCCCCCCCCCCAAAACCTTCTTCCCCCTGAAAGAAAGGCATTCATCTCCAGCCTCACAATCTAAAATCCCAAGAAAGTATCTAGTCACCTCCTCACAAACCTTAAATTCCCAGAACCCAAAGAAAGACAAATTCATCAAGTTATCATCAACTAATTAAGAACCAGAGATCCAATGAAATTGAGGTGGCAGAGCAACAACATATAAAGATCTAAATTTGTAAGGAGGTATCCAGAGCTGATGCTATATTTCAATAACAAAATACAGTTAGCAACAATATTAGGTACCTCATCCCATCCAATGCCATATGCCAGTGGGTTCAACCTCATCCTGATAAATAGATAGGTGTACCCAAGCCATGCGCAAGCCTCCTTGACATTAGTTACAGTACCCAATGCTACCTCTGCATTTAAATTATCTTTCAACGAGCTGATAAACTGCAATCAAAAGAAAATTTTAAAAACAAACAAAAGACTGAGTGTTAGACATAAATCCTCAACCTCAAATCTTGTAGATCAATTTACACACTATAAAATGTTATAGTCACTAAACATGCTTATCAATGACCTCAGACGAATTCTATGATATTCTTTGAAGGAAATTCAGATGCATAGATGATCTTTTGACAGTAAGAAGGGAAGGAGTACATATGCATCAAATATAATGTTTTAAAATCCACAAGCTCGTCATAGTACATGTAGTAACTGACTTTCTATAGGAAGTTGGCTTGTCAACAATCGCAGATAGTAGGCTAGTTTATCATGAGATGTAATTATGATGCCCTCACCACTTTTGTCAAACTGAGGTCGACCTGCCCTTCCAAATATCTAAAAAGAAACTTCAACAGACTATCAGAAGTCAAAAAATACAATTAACCTGTTGTAAAATCATGTCTTAAGAGGAAACGAGATTTGCCTGCATAATATCTAGCATGCCCAGGTCTCGCCACCCACCAGCCTTTGGATCATATAATTGAGTCCCCTGGGTGATAACAGACGGATAAAATTAGAAAATGAAGAAAATAGAGTAGAAGAAATGTATCTTGCGATAAAACTCATTATATTGTATCTATCTAGCCATCCAAATTTAAGTGTCTCTACTCCTTTTTTTAATGTTCTTAAATGAATTTCTTTATCAAAAGTCAAGATCAAATTTTCAATATATTTTTGGTGGTACGTTGCATCAAACATATCCACCTGTCCTCTAGTAAAGAACGAGTGCAGTTTTGGAAGAATGAGATCTCCTCATCTTTGAACCAAGGGGCAAAAAGGTAAGCATACATAAGTCACTCTTAAATCAATACCACTGAAGTCCATTGCCATTAACATGATTTATTATCCGCATCTGCTTAGCAGAGAACGATCTTTGACATCCTGGAATGGAAGGCACTTATCCTCAGGTTCTAGATGACCGATTGTCAAGGTCAAGTTAATCCAGTGAGCTGACTCATAGGATAATCAGGCTAGCTTTCAATTTTCAGCAAATGAAGCAACAACTAAAGTTCTGCCATGCAGAGTAAAATGAATGATGTGTTAATGCAGCTATTCACAGACCTTGATGACAACCGTGTGAGCAGGCAAATTAACACCCCAGGCCAAGGTAGCTGTGCAAACAAGTACCTAAAATGGAAAATGAAAAAATTCAATGAGAACTGGGTGATATAAAAGTCAAAAGGACTAACCTTGAAGCGAAAGTTGAATCAGCTTTACCCTCAAGATTCCATCAGAGAAAAGCCTCTCAGTAAGCCCCCTATCAGAACGTAACATACCAGCATGATGCACACCAACTCCGAAATCAAAAAGCTGAACTAGATCTTTGTTTCTTGACTTAACAACTTCCTTCTGAAATGCATGAAATAGAAGTGCATTTAATAAGCAACAGAGTGACATGGTGAAGAAAACAAAGGTACCTTTCCATTCCTCACCTTGATTAAGGAGAACTGGGGATGGGCATCATTCTTGAAAAGCTCAAGACCCTCATACTTTCGAGCAAGCTCAACCTGCTCATGAGGTGTTCTCAAAGTTAACGCAAAAAAGCATGGATAAATCATGAAGGAAAAATATGAGTAAAAGGTTCATATCATATATTTTGCACGCATCTCCCAACCAATGCAGTATTTCATGTGTTTATAAGACGTATATGCTATCAGATATTTGCATAGTTCAAAAATTTGTGAGATATGATTGTGCCTATTAATAGCATATCTTTATGTTGCAGTGTAAAATATCTGTCACAGATTAGAGCATTTCTTAAAAGTATCAATTTATACAAGAAGACCAGGCTTCATCTAAACTTCAAGTTTTAAAAAAGAACATGTCTTTAGATAAATAGTCTTGGAAAAAAAAGGAAAACCATGTTTTGGTTGGAAAAATATTTAGGTGCAGCCTCAATTTTTCTCACAGCTAGTCATCATATCCTAATAAAAGTGTTTCTAGAAGTTCCTGGTTCAAAACCAATTATTTCTGATTCCAAGGACTATACCTTTTCCTTAACATAAATATCCTTTACTTTTAACAACTTTGAAAGTCATTCTACAACACAAAAACATGAATGCACATGTATGCAGAGAATAGACAAACAAAAAGAGGGGACGACTACAAATGCCAAACAACTCAACCACAATAAACACTTATTAAGGGTATACCAGCTTCTCAGCTGTTTTGACAGTATCCTTCCTTGAATGAACAAACACCATCGCCTGGTGACCTTGCCTTAAGGAATCAACCACCTGGCAAAAAGGTATAGCCAACTTAATAAATTATCACTCTAAACCTGAGTCATATAAATTATAAAAAGAGCCTACTAGAAATTAAAGAGACCTTCTTATAGCATATCTCATTCAACAATTCATTACGGGCAACAAAGTTCTGCTCACTAATTCCAATATATTGTTGAGCAAGCGGAACTGGACGATAACTAGAATCAAAGAAAAAAAGGCCAGTCTCTGCATTCACTCTAAGGAACTGTGCAACCTGGACATTAATATTAAAGACATTAGGCATGCTAAGCATTCAAAAGTAAAAGAAGGATCAGAATTTGGGCATTTTAGAGTGAATATTATGTTCCAACTATCAACATATGGTCAAAGAACCTCTAAGTAATTAGGTAGAGTAGCTGAAAGGCCAACAATTCGTATCATTGACTGTGTCGACTCCACCTGCCACAGAAAGAGAAAAAGAAATAAGGATAATTGAAACATTTAGATTTAAAAGCAATATTAACTGAAAGTGATGATGACACTACTAAAAACCAAGAATACACAAGTTAAAACCAACATATAAATTTGTTTAAAGTACCCCCAGAGGAAGATGAATAAAATTTGTGTTCAATAAACACACACACATCAAATTCAAAAAAGGAGAACAGACAGTCTTATTCTCCAACTAAAGCTAGTGATAATTCTGGTTGTCATTTAAACATTTGAACTACTAACATGGACTTGGTTAACTTTCCTTGAGCCAGCACAAGTCTTTAACTGAGATTCCAATGTATTAATTCCATACAAGCATTTATTCTTTTTCGCTTATAAACTCACTAAAGAATGTTCCTCCTTGCAGCAGTATTGTGCACCCGTGACCTAGTCCAGTAAGCCCATTATCTATTAGGTGAGAAAACGGGCAAAGCACTATTACTTTATGGATGAAGTTTGCAATCATACACATGCTCTCAGACTACGTTAATCATAATGTTACCAATTCAACAGCAGAGACAATGAAAACTTTATTACCTGACGAAGAGTTCTAGCCACTAGAGCTTCTATTACTGGACCTCTATCATCATTTAGAAGATGCACTTCATCAATAATCAAGAGCTTCACCAGCATTGAGAGTGACATATCACTACTTTTGCGAAAAGGAAAAGCAAAGCCTTTAGGTTCAATATGTTTGTTGTCACAATAAAAAAGTTAAGCTCATCAAATTTATCAACAACCAACCTGAGTTTCTTCAAGTTCATTCTTAGAAAGTTGCATGTCTCCAGTAAGTTCTCTCACACACATATTCAATGGAGATAAGCGTTGACTAAATGTTGATGTGACCTCAGCAGCTAATGCCTAAAAATATAACCAGAAACAAGTAGTCAGTCGCAAATACTCCCAACAAAAGACAAAACATATGGAGGGTTCAACCTTCATAGGAGCAACATAAACAATCTTAAATTCATCTTTATGCAAGTAGCCATCCTTGAAATGCTCCCCAATCTGCAAAAGAAAACCCACTGATTACAATTTATCTTCCTTTCAGTCTAGTTCTAAAGTTATGTCCCACAGGATATATCTGTGCACTGTTAACACAGTGTATGAAGAAAACAAAATGTAATTGTTACAGTTCAGACACATCATATTATCTATCCATCTACCAATGGGCAGCATCCAGTGTATCAAGAACCATACAAAAACAATGATTAATTTGTATTCCCTGCCAAATTGTGAAATAGAAAACTCAAAAGTGAAGATCATAGGGACCTGGCTAAAGAGTATACCTCATGTAGGATAGATATCACGGCTATGTTTGTCTTGCCTGCTCCAGTTGGTGCACAAACCTTGACAGACATCAAAATTACTTGAATTCAACTTTTACAAAAAAGAAAAAGAAAAGAAAGAGAGACACAAAAAATTAATATTAAATTCTACTTGTAGAATGAAAGACTCACTAATATATTCTCATTAGTGTGATATACGGTTTGGAATATCCGACTCTGAATACGATTCAGAGATTTGTAACCCCGAAAAGCAGCTAGAGCGAAGTCATCCAACTCCTTTATCTCAATCTGACCACAACCAAGAAAAGAAAGTAAGTACATTAAGCCACTATCAAACGTACAAGTGGGCCCTATAAGTGAGGTTGTCCACTTGTAGGCCCTATAAGTTACATCTAAGGGGAGTGTCAATAGGTATTAGCCACATCTTTAAGTATTAGGTTTCTTGTAGTCTAATAGTAAATTTGGGCCCCTCCACCTAGTACCAATTGGTTTTAGGTTGGATGCTTCACAATCCTTTTCCTCTTCTTTTATTTCTTTATCAGTTCTTCTAATCAAGGTCACAGATTGAGATAACTTCTCCAGCATGATAAATCATGTTTAATGGATAAAAATTAGGATAAGGGCTAGGATGTCGAATGTCGTAGAAAGAGTAAGCTCAAAGATGCAATCAAAGTAGATGAAAGCCCACAAATAGATGCCCACAAACAAAGGGGAGTGAGGAGATGAAACACATGGAAACATCACAACCAAGGTGTTAAATATACAAAGAGTAAAACAGGACACAGGTGACTTAACTTACTCAACCATGTACAAGTCATTTTTTAAGAGACCATTCTTGAACATAGTAAAGAATTAGAGTCAAATTTTATATTTGAAAGTACCTACTTATTTTTAACAGTCATAAAAACAAATATGAACAAACATTAATCCTAGATAACAACATTTTCCCATAATGCCTGTCAGCCCATTCCTTGTACTTCTTACATAAACTTCACTGACCAAAATCTCTACCACTTTAGCAATTGTAAGAAAAATACTGAACCAACCAACAAAAAGTATTGTGAATATAACATGATGGTGAAGAATAAACATTGACATAGAAGAAGTACCAGCTTTTCCCCAGGTTTCATTTGAGCAGTTGGTGTTTGGGGTATAATCACCTCCTCATACCCCTTAAAATGCTTCCCTACAGTCCCTTGTGGAAGGGCAGTTACTGCCACAGAATTAGACCCTTGACCAGATCCAATCAAATCTTCAAACGGACTTCTCTTCTCACTCGCTTGAAGTAAAGAAGAAAAGCTTGCAGCTGACATGTCACTCTCAGCCCCATATTCAGTTGCACGTCTGTTACGCTTTTCCTCCTTGCGCCGCAGTTTATCAATCTGCTTCTCAGACTCTGTTTGGACAGTAACCTACAATAGAGAGAAAAAAAAAGGGACTTTTAACAGTAATTCAGTGTTTTTATGAACAACTTTCTTCTAACAGAAATCCAGCAATACCTGGGTCCCGTAGCTGGGCATGCGTGACTGAGAACTTGAAGTCATTTTTTCAGATTTCAATACAGATAATCCATGATGAATAGCTTCAACAAGCTCCTTTCAATGCTGGAAAAGGGGAAAAAATCAGCAAGTGACTTCTCCAAAGACTGAATCAGAATTATCCAAATAGTTAAGCTTAGGGGAAAATAAATAAATGAAAGTAATGGCTTCATACTAAGAAAAAGATAGGAAAATTCTGAAAGAAATAAAATTACAAAAATGGCATTCAACAAATAAAGAGAAGTTTTTAAATTGACAAGTTAATATCAATGTAGTCAAGCACAAATCTTATCCTTCAAGGTCAGCTTCCACTAATTTGAGAATCAAAATTATGTATTAACCTTAAAAATCTCAGTGAAACTTAAAACTGCCAATTTGTTAATCAAATATAAAAGCATAAAAAGATTGGACTTCCGCCAAAGCAGCATCCTTTTTTCGGGCTTGTGAGAGAGATAAGAGAGAAAGTATACTCCACGAGAACATTAAACATATAACACAGAAAATAAAAAATTAATCCTCTTACCGATAAAAGGTCTTGAACAGTTTCAAATGCGCTATCCCCGACAAGGTCCAATAAATCGCCAGCTATCTACAGAATACTATAAATGTTATGCAAGAGATACAAAAAAAACATGGATAGGCATAGATCAGAATGATTATCAATCCATACCTCTTCACCAGGTTTGTCTGAATCAAGTACCCGACAGATTGCCATAGCCAGGTCATCTCGCGAAAGCTGTGAAGTACTCCCTCTAACAATTAGTTCACATGAATCTCTTAACCAACTTAAATTGAAGTTTCTACTATCAGTATTGCCATGATAATTTCTAGGGCCATTTTTATCATGCCATCCTTCAATAAATGAAGAAGAAGGTGCAATACTTTCCTCACCCAGTAATTCCACATCCTCCAAAGAAACATCCACCAAAAACCGGGCTGGTGCTTTAAAGGCAAGGTCAGCACCAAATTCTGAATCATCTCCACTTCCATCTACATGCTTTTCAGAACCAAGTATGGCCCCACTGTCTCTTGGTTGAGACTGAGATAGCTTCTGTGCCAAAGAGGACACCTTCCGCACATTAGCATGTGAAACTCCATGACCAATAACTTTCTGCAATTCTACCCTGCAAATAAATGAAATTTAGTGAAATCAGAAAGTCTGAATTTACATTAGAATCCTACCAAATATCTTATGAATTTGTCAGTCTTTGGGCATGTTCAAACACAATGTTCACTCATCTTCTTGCAAGAACCAATTCAACCACCATGAACCCTGATGCTTAAGAAACTTAAGCCAAAGCAAGGGGCCACAAAAACCATTGCAATTATAACCTTTGAAGTGAACTAAGTGAAATCTATCTCAAAACTTAGGTCTTTACTACTTCATGGTTTTGGTCAGGATTTAACCACCAGTTCTTCTATCATCACATATTTAAACTTACAAATTAGATAATGGACAACAGGATCCTTTTCCGAGCAAATGAAGCATACAAAATTAGAATGCTGGTAGAGACCCCTACTCATGCTAATTTGACTCCCATAAATAAAACCGGGAAAAGGCAATGAGAAATTAAAGTCTTACGTCTTCTTGTTTATGTTTTTATCAACTTCACCCTCTTCCACTGACCCACTAAAAAAACGATAAGCAGTCAACACAACCTCGCGGAACTCTTCAGAAGGTACATCTCCATCAATCAGCTCCACCACTGCCCCAATGAACTGTTTGTATACTTGTCTCACTTCTACAGAAGCTGCTTTTATAAGTCCCATCAACAAAATGAGCATAATGTTAAACCCTATATGATGTAGAAAACACTAAATGTGTAGTTAGGATACTGCGATCAAACAAAAAAATAGGTATCTACCTTCTTCCCATCGATGAACTATCTTCCTTGCAAGCTCTGACTCATCAAGTGGGTTTCCCGAACTAAATTACACAATTAAAAGAAAAAATTCATAAAATTTTAGACTGAAATATTAGGTAGCTTTTAACTTATGTTAGAACATAAAATGAGTTTTCTGAAGCTAAAAACTAAAGTTCCATAGAGAGCCCATGAAAACATCTGCAAGAAAAGTTGATAGGCAAATTTAATGAAATTTTCAAATAGACAAGAAAAAACTCTTCTGCTTCCTCTAAATGTTGCTTTTGCTATTTGTATCTTAGTTAGAGCAAAAAGTAGAAGCAGAGGAATTCATTAAAATAAAAAAATAAAACAAACCCTAACACGATTGTACTGTATAAAAGTAATCTATGCCCCTTGTTCTAATTATTCGAAAAAATATTATTTACTTTTGCAATCATAAACAATTATATCTAAAGAGATGAGGGATCAAGTTACACAAATGTGAGATTAATTAGCTTAACACCTTTTAATTTGTTAACAAACCAGGGTAAGATTTAACGGCGTAATCATACATGTTGTGCACGCAAAGATTCAAATCAATATGATATTTCTATCATATCCAAAAAAAAATGTAATGTAGTTAAGAGACGGAATTTTTTATATTAAACATTTTATATGATGTTCATGAATAAAGCATGAAATACATCCGCCGGATTGAAGAAATATACAGCATGAAAGTTTAGGAAAGAGTGTAAGCAAGTCTCTCTCCGTACATATAATAGCTTTGGATGTAAAAAAAAAGGTAAGAAGAGCAACAACCAAATGTTACTTTTAGTTATTCAGGATAATTTCAATCCAACAGCACTTCCCAATTCGATAGCATTTTTCAATCCAAATCACTTTAACAAACAACAAATCCTAAACATTCCATATTTCACTTCTGAGCAAATAAAGAAAGCATTCAAAAAGAACTTCATCTGTATTACTTGATAGCTTTTTTCTGGGTTTCAAGGATGATCTTGCGCTGGAGATAAGCTTGGTCGATATCGAACGGTTCCCTTAAAGAATGTCAACCGAGGAAGCTGAACCAACATTTTATTATTCCTCTTTTCCACGATCACAGCAGCAACAATTTGTGCGTTTCTCAAACCCTTGCTTTTTTCCTCCTTTTTTTTCGGATTAACTGTGCAGTAGAAACTTCATCCAAGGAAGACTAGGCGTCTCGTTTTATATAAGAACCTTTCGAAGCAGTCGCCATTGGCCTCCTGGTGATATAAAAACATACAAATGAATGAACGGGTTTCGGGTTGGGACTTATGGGTCTAATTTTGGTGAATTTGGAAATTGAAATCCGCTAAGGAAACAGTCCAATTGAGATCAGACCCAATAAAATCCCCATTTTCCTTCGAACTTTATAAACCTAAGAGCAAAAGCTTAAATGGACCTATTTATAGCCTGCTTCTATACTTCACAGTTGCCTAATTTTTCTTTTCATCTCTCTACCTAATCAATAAATATAAAATGGGATGCAAATTTCTTAAATGGATACTACTTTTCTTATTTTATTTTGGTTCTCTCTCTTTACTTTTTTTTCTATTTTTTTCTATTATAATATCTAGCGATGCTCGAAATTTATCCTTCCAAGGTCAAGATATTGGTGATTAATTTTATTTTCAAATTTCATCACGTGATTGCTCAACCTAATGAAACTAAAAATTTTCTTTCATTGATCAAAATCAATGTGATCAAAATCAGATTGGATAGGCCAAGAATTTGAAGGTTAAAACAGTCTCGAAGCTATTATACACTTCGTAAATTTAAAATTTAGTCTCGACTTTTATTTTCATGAATTTAACTCATCTACTTTCAAATTTAAAAATCCAAGTCCAATTTTTACCACTGTTGAAATTAAAAAAGAATATACTTAGTAGTCATGTAACAATAAAAATAACGTTAAAAATATTTATGTGGATTTTTTTTTTAAATACTCATTCGAACTCGTAATGATAAATTATTTTTTATTAGAATAATATTCTTAAGAAAAATTAACACCAACATTTTGATTGAAATAATTAACAATATTAACTATTTAAAATAACTAATGAATTACAAAACTAGAGGGGCTAAATTATGTAAAAAAAAGCATATAGATTAAATCTAATGCCTTAGCGTAGTATAAGAGTCAAAACTAGAATTTGATCAATGTCTTATAATGTAAAAGAAAAAAGTATGGCAAACCCAAAAGAAATTGAAAACTATGTGTAACTAGTAACATTTAAATTAAAAAGTTAATAATATTAACTTTTTAGATTAAAAATAATTTATAAATATTAAATTATAATTTTAAGTATAATAAAAGAACTAAAATTGAAATTTAACCATTTTTCTAGGAGGAAAAAAAAAGGGGAAGGACGGTGGTACACGTTTCAACAAATGAACACCCTTTTAATATAGTTACTAGTATGGTTTCACTTAGGTTTCACATTGGATTAATTATTTATTTTTTAATTAAATTATAGAGTAAAAATTTGAAGGTTATAACAAGCTGAAAGTTCTTGTACTATTTGTATATTTAGAATTTAATATTTATATTTTAATTTTTAGGAATTCAAACCCTTTACTTTTTGAAATTTAAAAATTAAGTCCATTTGTTAACACTGTTATAAATATTTTGTTAAATTTACTAGCGTGACATTTTGAAATTAAAAAAATATTTGGCATCCATGTAACAAAAAATGGCATCATAATGGACTTAGATTTAATAGAGAATTTTAATGGTGTTAACATTTCTTAAAAAATCACATCAATATTTTAATCAGAATAAAGCATTTATACTAACCAATGACATTATAAGAATTAAGGTACCAAATTATGTGAAAATTAAAGTATAGAGATTTAGTTTTAAAATTGAGTAAATATAAAAATTGAAATTGAAATTTAACCAATCTTTATATAATCTTAAAAGAATAAAGGACTTAAAGATGAAATTTGACCATAATCTTTTCATGTCAAAAAGAAAGAAAAGGACCATTGTCATGAAAGGAAGGCCATATGGTTGTATAGATATTAGAAGTTAAAAGTATAAAATTAAATTTCATATTTAAGCATAATAAATGGATACAATATAAAGGTATAATGACTTTTTTTACTCTCCAACTTTATAAAAAAATCATTTTAGTCCTCCATTTATTTTTGATCTTTTTTAGCTCTTGAACTTGCATTTTTTTGTCGAATCAACCCAAAATAGATGGAAAAGTTAACAACAAACGTTGCTGACATGACATACATATGGATTACCACGTGGATGACATGCCATTATCTAATTAATTATTTTAATTTTTTTTAAATTACTTTTTATAATTTTTAATTTTAAAATATTTTTTATATATTTTTTTAATATTTTAAATTAAAAAATAATTAAATGCTAAAGTGTCATCCATGTAGAAATTTACGTATATGCCACATTAGCAAAGTTAAAAAAAAATTAACTTATCCATCCATTTTGGGCTGATTTGATAAAAAATACAAGTTTAAGAGCTAAAAAGATGAAAAAGAATAAATAGAGAGCTAAAATGATTTTTTTCTAAGATTGGAGGGCAAAAAGTTTATTGTGCCAAACTTAAATTTAATTATTTTCTATGTTGAGAGAGAACAACCAAAATAATGTAAAAGAAGAGTGTTGCGTTGAATAATGCTTACGTTTCAAAATATTAAAATATCTCTGCCCTTTTCGAGTGGTTTCTTTTTTCCTTATTAAGATAATCAACTAAATCCAATTTTGTAGAGTATTTTCTGCAATTCCTTTTTTTTCTAAATATCTTGTAAACTCATGAAGAAAAGTTGAATAGTTTGGAAGGTGTTCTTGTTTTCCTTATCTGTAAAAAGGTCTACTCTTTATTATTGCCTTCATCGTCTGCTTTGGAAGCATTTAACATGGCGGTTGTTTTAACTTGATTATTATAGCATCTTTGCTGCTTTTTTATCTTATTATTTTAAATAATGAAATTCTAATTTTTAGGCTTATAGTTGCCCAAAATTATATTATTCATCATTGCCTCTACTCGTAGTACTTGTAATTTATAAACTATTAAAAGAGTTCTATATTTTAACATATTTTTATATTTTGAAATTCATTTTAAAAATTTCAATCCAACAGTTTTTTTATGTTTTTCATTTTTTACGAAAACAAAAATTATATATATTTCCTAAAAACCAATTAATATCAAAATTGAAATGAATTAGTTAAAATTTCAAAATTTTCAATCAATTTGGTTTAAATAATTACCATTTAAAAAAAAACCAACTCTGTTAAAAAAATCACCGGATCTCATTGGAATACTGCTATTCAAATTTATTTTTAATTTCTTTGGGAGGAGGGAAAAGTTTTGAGATCAAAATCAAACAGGAAAATGCAAAGGGTTATTAGATCTGTGGTCAAAAAAGGAACCTTATAGGCCATAGTAGTATTTATTGAAAAAAGTAAAAAGGATAATTAAATAAGGAAGAGAAAAGGAAAATAATAATAAATTTTATCATATTTTTATATTTCTATCTATACATGTCCAATTCAATTATTGAAAATAAGCCTATTGAATCTTAACTCGATTGCATGAATATTTTTATCTTTTTATTTATGGATTAGAAAAAGACTATGGATATAAAAATAACAGAATGTTCAAAAAAAATTTTATTGGAAATAAAAAATACTACTTATTAAAATTTTCAAAAATAAAAAATAAAATCATAATTATATCATCTAAAATTTTTAGAATCTTTTTAAAACTTCTCTATAACTATCCATTATTCTCAATTAAATTACTCAAATTTTATTATTTTTATTTCGAAAATTGTTATTTCTGTGTATGCAAAATTTATATATCAAATACTTATAAAAATAATTATATATTAAATGTTCACTTATGATAAAATTTAATATTAATAAATTATATTGTATTAATTTTAAAATATTCATATACGTATCATATTATATCGTACTTGATACTATTGTACCATTGTGAAAGATGATAGATCAAAGAACATCATAATGGCAAGCCAAGAAGAAGGAATCATGTGGGCACCATTGCCAACCTGGTTGAAATAAATGGGACTACTATAGATATAAGCTCCTTTCTACGTATTTTAGGGTTAATGGGAATTAATTTGACAATTATTTCGAGTGCTGGAAGTTACTTGTCCCCTTCAATTGGTAGAATTACTTAAGGGTCTCTTTAGAAATTGTAAGAATACAATTTAGTACAATGATAAAAATTTCATTTTGGCCATGGAATATTTGTAAATTACTTTTGGCTCCTCCAATAAATTTTTTTTGGCTTCACCCTGGATTGTTCTTACATTGGGGCTTCAACATTTGTTCGGTCAAATTTTTTTTAAGGAAATATCCATGTCAAACTTGGATAAAAAATAGGCCCCAATATGAAAATAATTATTGAGTTTAGGGGCTAACTTGAACAAAAATAATTTAAGCCTCAATGTGAGATCAATTTTCAAGTTCAATCCCAAAAAAATGCATTAACTTATTATATTAGTTGCGGAATCTTTTTTTTTTTAATTTCATGAGGGAGTTAAAAAATTGTTATATACTTGTATGTCATTTTTGTTTGCGTTAAAATATGTTATACTCTCCATACTTATCCAAAGTTTGATAAAAATTCAATCTTCCTATATTTTCAATTTAAAAATTGTAGTCCAATAATTATCTTTGTTTGTAATTTCTATCAAAATTTGTCAATTTAACATGTCTATTTTTTTCCATATGAGGATAGCCTAATCAACGTGTCAAGTTGACAAATTTAGAAGAAAAATACTAACCATGTTAACAATTGGATAGAGATTTTTAAATAAGAAAAATAAGAGAACTTATTTTTAACTTTTTAAGTATGTGAATTAAATTCCAAATTTTGTCTAAGTAGATATGTCACATTCTAATCTTTTGTTTATTATTTTTTAATTTTTTAAATTTAAATATAACCTAAAAATATACAATAATTTTTTAATATGCTTGTGGAGTTAACAAATTACTGTTAATATACTTTATAATAATCTATATTCATATTGTATTTGTATTTATTGTGATATTAAATTGTTATTTTAGTTATATAAAATTTGAAATGTATTTCATACTTATATCTATATCATTGTTTAAGATTCTTATTGGATTAGTTTTACCCTTAATCGGGTCCAACTTAATGGAGAATTTATCAAAAGATCGATAATTTTATAAAGCAATAAATATAATTTTGAGTAAAGGCAAATTGAGAAATTCTTAGGGGAGCAGAATTGAATTATAAATTTTTAAGAGGTTAAAATATAATTTTACCATGTATTAATTTATGATTTCATTATTTCCTGAAATAACTTAATAGAATTTTTTTTTCATTTTCATAGGGCCAAAGTATAATTTGATCATATACTAATTTATAATTTAAACATTTCTCAAGGAGCCTTATTAGTAATTTTTCCATTTGGGGAGCAAAGGCCCTACCTACCCCTCTAAATTTGCCCCTAATTTTGAGGGGTATTTTTGTCTCTTACAATTTTAAAAAGTACATGTACTTGATAAAATTTGAACCCAAAATCTTAAAATCTTCATTTTCATAACATTAGCATTTCAACCAAAGTCACGTCTAGTTTTTATATTAATTCTTATAAAATTGTTACACAATTATTTTCACCCACATCATGTGGGTTATAACCTAATTATATTTTATATAATTATATATAGAGACAGATTACTTGTATTATGTAATTGTGCAATTTTAATATGGGATAAATATTAAAGTTATATATAAACTTTGATTTAATGTGTAATGTCATACATGAACTTTGATTTTGTGTGATTTCATAAATGAAATTTTGCTTTGATTCGATTGTCACAAATCACTAACAACAATATCTAGTTAACATAATATTATGTTAATATATTACATACACAAATAATTATATTAATCTAATATGAAAATAAATAAATGTATTGATTTATTTAAATGTACATAATTAAATCAAAATCAAATTTTCATATATGCATATGAACCACAATTCAAAGTTAATGCACATAATTATACCATAAACGAATTTTATATAATTTTTTTATTGGGCTTTTTGGTTGGATTATAGATATCAATGAAATATCTGTATTTATAAATTATTTAAATTTATTTCAAAAAAGAATTCAACTTTTTTAGATAATTATCAAATTGATTTTGAGCTCAATGAGTCTATTTGTGTAACTCACAAGATTAATTGAGATTTTATTGTTTTTAATTAATATTAAAAATCTTCAATCAAAATTTAAATAAAGCTCAAATAATCTAATATAGAATTAATTATATAAACACTTTTTTATTTAATATGTATTTGATAAAAAATTGAAAATAAGATATTTTTAAAATTTAAATATGGTTGTTAATTTTATTTCAAAGGAAAATAGTTGAATTTTAACTTATTATAAAAATTTCTTACAAAAAGATATTGAATAATACTCAGTACTTAATGTTGTAAATATTAAATCTAATTTATGATATTAAAAATATATTTAAAATAAATTATACTTTTTTAAATTAAAATATCCAAAATCATATTTAATTAAAATTTATCCAAAACTATAAAAATAATATAAAAATTTATATTAATAGGATTAAAACTAAAAATAAACAAATTTTCAAAAAAATAAATCAATATTTATTTTTATTAAACAATATAATTATATTCATTACTTATTTTTTTATTAATTTATTAAATTATTTAAATTAAATTCAGTATGTATAAAATATAACACTTATTTTATTAAATAGCACCTAAATAAATCTAGATGTACGAGTGAAATTCAATTTTTTCTCAAATTAAATTGAAAATTGAAAAAACAAAATGATCCAACTTTAAGTTGAAATTTGAAGACCTCACCCCGATAAATTCGGCCCGCAGAGACGAGAGGTTTTTAGATTTGACGTACTTTACGGGCAAAATACTAGAAAAAGCCGTTTTTTAATTATTTATCGGAATAGGCCATTTTTCGAGAAATCGTGTTCATGTCAGCGCGATGTTAGGGTACGTGTCAGGACATCGCGTCTACGTCAGCGCGACCTGCTGACGTGGACACAAATCGCGCCTACGAGGACGCGATTTGCTGACGTGACATGAACAGTTTATGTTTTTAGCTTGGAAAACTTTGAAAGGCCATACTTTTAGCTCGGTTGTCCGATTGAGACGAATTTTTTTTATTTCGAATAACTTTTCGAGATCTATGCGCTAACAAACAGTCAAAGGCGATTTGCCGCAGTTTTCGTTGAAAAAAATCCTTTTTTGCCCCTAAATTTCAATTTTTCGGTTTAAAATTGAATTTTGAAACATTCAAATCATTATTTTCCTTATTTATTTGAAGTAAACACCGGATATTTTTTTACAGAATTGTCTTATATCATTCTGTTATAGGTATAAGTCAGCTCATTCCACTTTTGAGAAGTTCCCTAAAATTTTCCATTTTATTCAATTTAGTCCCTAAAACCTAAATAGTCATATTTTCAAATATAAGCTTCGTTTTTCAATTCAAATTCAAATTCATCCTTCCATAACATTCAAATATTCTTAAATACAAAAATTTCATGCTAAATTTGAAATAATTACACTTTAGTCCCTATACTCATAACTAACAAATTATACTTTACAAATTAGTCCCTATTCATCTCTAAGCAGTTTGTTAGCGCGTAGATCTCGAAAAGTTATTGGAAATAAAAAAAATTCATCTCAATCGGACAACTGAGCCAAAAGTTATGGCATTTCAAAGTTTTCCAAGCTAAAAACATAAACTGTTCATGCCACGTTAGCAAATCGCGTCCTCGTAGGTGCGATTTGTGTCCACGTCAGTAGGTCGCGCTGACGTGGACGCGATGTCCTGACACGTACCCTGACATCGTGTTGACGTGGACGCGATTTCCCGGAAAATGGCCTATTCCGGAAAATAAAAAAATCGGCCTATTTCGGTAAATTTTGAAAAAAACGGCTTTTTTAGGTATTTTTCCCGTACTTTACGTGATTTAAAATTAAATAATAGAATATGTTTTCCTTTAAATATAATTAAAAATAATTTTATTAAAAAATTGACATTAATATTAAATATAGCTTTATATTTTATATGGAAACGATAATACTCAATATTTATTATTTTAAGGTGACATAGATATAAATAAAATTATACTCATCTGTATAAATAGTAGACATAGATATTAATAAAAATAAAATTATACTCATCTGTTTTTATTGTTATTAAGAAATGAGAAAACAAACACGGGTGATTGTCAATAATATATATGAGTGCAATTTATTTAGGGTAAACTATAAAAATAGTTATTTTTATTTGTCTAAAATTATATTTTAGTTATTTATGTTTGAAATATTATGTATTAGACACTTACGTTATAATTTTGTTACGAAATGGTCATTCTACCGTTAAGCTCCGTCATAACAGTCCAAATAGATTTTAAATATTAACTTGAATGCCTTACATGAAAGTCCAAATTAAATTTATTTAATTAAAAACTTATTCATTTCAACAATTGGACATCCAAGTTAGTATTTAAAACCTATTTAGACTGTCACGTAGGACTGTCGTTAGGTAGGCAATAGAGTTTAACAGAAGAGTGACCACTTCGTAATAAAACGACAATGTAAGTGACTAAAACGTAACATTTCAAACATAAATAACTAAAATATAAATTAAAACAAATAAAAGTGATTATTTTTTATAATTTACCCATTTATTTATAATCAATCTGTCAAATTAAGCTAAATTTCCATTGGAAAAAGTTTTAGTAGAAGGGTTATTTTATGATAATTGTATAAGAATTAAGTTAAATTATTTCCGATATCGGAACCATGTACCCAATCAATCTATTTTTAAAATTTAAAATTTAAAATATTTTTATACACTTTTAATATATTTATTAATTATGTTATTATATGTGGTTCAAAGTTGTTAAAAAAATTAACCGTATGAAATGAAGTTAAAAGAACCGAAAAAAGCAGTCCGCAAACCGACACTAAACAAGGACACCTTCATCCCACTATCACTCTCTCTTACATGTTTATTTGTCTTGTCTTAAACACTAAACATCTTTGTGCTATCTCACACTTTTCCCCTTACGCATAAACTTGTCTAACTCAGACACCTCCATTGTTACCTCAACCTCAGCTTCTAGCTTTAGTTTCTGCCTTAGTTACCCTAATTTGTTCTTATCAACCATGGCTGCTACTTTAGTGTTTGCACTGCTCATTCTTGCCATCACTGCAGGCCACTCAAGTAAGCTCTTGATATTATAGCTCTTTTTTTTTTTTGCAAAAGCCATTCTATATTTTCATTTTCTTCTTCTACTTGACTTCTTTTTTTTTTTTCAACTAAATATTCCTCTGTTTTTATCCCTTAAAAGATGAAGTATAAAAGAGATTTGATATTATCCCATGTTGGGTGCATCTTGTTTACCTGTTTTCTTTTTTGGTCTGAAATATGTAGTAATATTTTCTTCCATTTTTCCTCTTTAAGCTACTAATCCTTTTAATGCAACCCAAAACTACTACTTTAAACAGCCTCATTCATTATTTTTTCTTGCTTATTTTTCCTGCTTGAGACCCCCTCCTCCACCTAAGCAAAACCCCTTTATGTTCCCCATGTAATACCTCAAAAACAGTCCCCCCCCCTTTTTTTCTCTTTGAAAATGACTACATTTGTTCCTTTTTTTCCCTGGACAAACGAGACTAAAATTGTATTTTTTAGCAGGTGGTGCGACGGGCAAATGGTGTGCTTGCAAAGATGGTGTGGGTGATGGAAACTTGCAGAAGACATTGGACTATGCTTGTGGAAACGGTGCTGACTGTAACCCTATCCGTTCAAATGGACCTTGTTACAACCCCAACACTGTTAAAGCACATTGCAATTATGCTGTTAACAGCTATTTCCAAAAAAAAGGCCAAGGTCAAGGCTCCTGTGAATTTGCTGGCACGGCAGCCATCACTACAACTGACCCTAGTAATTTCCCTTCCCTTCCCATCCATCTCTATTTTCTACTTATTATTTTTTTACCAAGGCAGTTAAAAAGTTAAAAAATGAAGAGAAAAAAAAAATAAAAACTAAAACTTTATGTTTCTTTGGTGATTCACAGGCTCTGCTGGCTGTTCTTACCCCTCCAGTGCCAGGTATGCTGTAAACTTTCCCTTTTAAACTGCTCATGTTTTATGCATTACTGTGTGGTACTGAAGGAGTAGGCATTTAACACTATCAACACATAAAAGATTGGGTACCTCCACTTATTAGGACTATTCACTTATGGTGCATTTGGACTATTAATTCTCTAACGTTTAAGGTCACTAAATGCCTTATTTTAGTGGTTGAGCCAAACAAAAAATGCTTCTTTAGGTGACAAGCTTTAGGGTTTATAATGTGTGATATAATAAAATGATAATGTTAACATTGATTCTACTACTACTTAAAAAATTAGTGTTCAAATGCATTTAAGCAGATTTAACAAAATAGTGAAGATTGTAGTACCATGGGCTATGATATATTTATTTATATTTTGTTGGTCCACAACCAGATATTTAGTCTAAAGTTTTTATCAAAGTGGACCACTTAGTTAAGCAGAAAAGTAAGGTTTGAACAAAAAAGGGGGTGTTTTTGCTTTTATTAGACTATTCGTGTCTATTAAGTATATTTTTCAAATATAAAACTTAAATTTTGAATATAGTCCTATCAAACACTATTCCAACTGCTTATATATTTATATACACATTCTTGAGATTCCTGTTTAAATTTAAATTCCTGTCTATTACAGTCACATACTCTACTTCTCTTGGGTGCAATGGCCATCCAACTGTCTAACATTGGAGCTGCTTCTTCTTCTTCTTCTTTTTAACCTAAAAGAAAATCAAGTACTCGTCCACTGTTTTGAATGAGGCTTAGGGTGGGTTTGGATGGGCGGTGCGTTTAGCTGCGGTTAGTGTAAAAACAGCGGTGGCGGTGAGATTAGATACTGTAGCGTTAGACAAAAAGTAAGCTAAACGCACCGCACCGCACCCAATCGCCCATCCAAACCCACCCTTATTCAAACACAAAAACCCAACACTTTGTCAACTTTTCTTTTTTATGCTTTCACCTTTGATCATCTTCATTGGGCCATTTTATCTCTAATCGCCAACTTCAAAAAAATGGCTCCACATCTAAGTGGTAAAGTTAAAAAGAGTGATGTAGCATTGCATTGTAGCTTTTCCCTTTTACTAAAAGAAAAAGAAATTCTCACTATTATTATTGGGATTAATGTCCCTTTTTCTATTTGATTGAACGGTGTAAAGGGTTCCTACCTATCTTTACCCCTTTGCCCTTTAATTTGATGTATGATGCTATAATCTAAATAGAATAATTTAAATTCTTATGCCTACAAGACTAATATTATTTTTATTCAATTATATATTTAAAAAAACCTTAATTGTATAATAATTAATCCCACACCAAATATACCTCATGTTTTCACTAGAATAACTTACTCCAAAATGTTGAATGACCTTTTTTTCTTCTTTATTGCCCTAACTTTTGTTTTTATCTGTTTGTTGAGTTCTTGTTTTAGTAACATGGGATCATGTTGCCATGTGCCACCACCAAAAATAATAAAAAATAGATTCGATATTTTTTTATTTATAAGTTTTATACATATTTAAATTTTGATATGTTACAAAGTATATATGCTTATTTTAATTATGAAGAATTTTGGTGACGATGTATAATTTGGATAAAAAGAAAAGTGATTAGCACCTATTTCATGGTGGTGGGGTCCTATTGTTAGACTTTGAAATGGACAAATGTTTTTATAGAGATTAGAGCCGGTTTGTTTTCTTTTCTTTTCTCTTTGAGATATGGAAAGCCTTGAGAGTTGTGCACATGTTGTCCTACACTACACTATACACTTTGCTTCCGCCCATTTTATGGGACACCCTACTGTTGTTACCTTTTTTCCTTTTCTTTTCCTTTTATCTCTTTGGTTTTTCTTGCTTTAAAGTTTTTAACCATGGTAAATAGCAAGCAGAAATCCTTATTCTGAATTTTGTGGTTTAGACATGAAAAAGAGTTTTTGTAATATAATTAAAATTAATTAAGTTTTTAATAAGAAATAGCTTTTGATTGGATCCATAAATAGAATTCAATTAAATTCTTGAAATATAATAATAAAAAAAGATTAAAAATATAGAAAACATTAATAAGTTATTAAAATAATTATACAAATTTTAGAAATTTATAATAAAGATAGAAATTCATAAAGTTATTAAAAACTACTAATCATTATTAAAATATTATACTCTTTTTTTCTTCTAAAAATTACCATCTTTTTTTGTTTTTCCCTCAAAACAATTTCCTACATGATGATACACCAACATTATTAAAATATTATTAATTGGACATAAAGTTAGTTAGAAAATAATTTAAAAATTACTTCTTAAAATGTAATAAATATTATTAATTTATTATAATAATGTATTTTTCTTTTCATACTTTTTTTTATATAAAATCTTTAAATGAAACAATTAAATGTGTGGAAATTGAAGTCATTTAAAGTGACAATGTCTGGTGAGTCTGCAAGTATAAATTACAGGTAAGTTAAAGATGATAGAAGATGCTCAGAACGGAAATAATAACCTTCCTTTTGTGGGTGAGAATCGATATAATCGATATACTATCTTATATGTTTGTCCTAATTGTGTCGGCAAAGCTCAAATGAACTTGTCTAAGCCCACTTTATTTATACTTGTAAGATTCTCTGCTCTGTATCATCTATTTATATTATACAAATTTTATTTAAACCGATAAAAATCATTACGTTATTATGAAAAAATTTGATGACACGGGCATATTTTGTCTTTTACTTGGATCAGTGGCGGAGGCACGACCTTAACACCAACAACACCGGGCACGACAACAACTCCATCATCATCAACAACCACCACGCCCTCCATCATGACCCCAGGCACCAACACCCCAACAAGCACTACCCCCTACAGTTCAACAACACCCACCGGAGTGTTAGGAGGAGTCGGCACCGGCTTAGGCCCATCCGGAACCACCTCCACCAACACTGATTACAGCCACGGAGGATTCCGGCTCCAACCCATTTCTTCCTTCACAACCCTCCTGTTTTCAGGCTTCATGCTGATTTGGGGTTGAATACTACAAACCAACAATGAGCCTATATGTAATATTCAGATGTTTTATCTAAGGACATGTTAAAGCTAAGGGTTTTTTTTGGGGGGGGGTTATTTTCTTCCATGGAAACGGGGACTTTATTCCTTTCTAAAGCATGGTTTGTGGTGAATGATGGATATGCAGTGTTATCTTTCTTATTTAATGTTTTGATGTAAATCTAGTCTAGAATAGTAGAATTCAAGTAATTTATTAATTTAAACAGATTTTCTCACCACAGTATCATCCTTTACTGAGTAATTTGGTTGTATTACTACTTCAGTCAGTACTTGCCTATGTTTTATATTACTATTTAGTTGGATTTGGATTTATATCTTTGTTCTTTGCATTATTGCCAGATTTGTCTACAGCTTAAGTTATATTTAGAGGATGTTTGGTTAAAGTAACTTCCAATTTTTTTCCAATTATTCAGAGGATGTCTGTTCATTTTGCATGTATAAGTCTGATTTACCTACTAACTGCACATAAAATTGCTTTAACATCATTCTTTAAGCATGTTTAAAAAAATTACAAAATTTATAATAAAAACTTTACATCAAGTCAAAATAGCATGCTATTTAAAAAAATTTACATTCGGACAATCTTGTATTTATTGTCGATTTGTTTTTAAAAAAAAAAAATCAAAATACCTTAATCTTTGGTACAATTTTAATTGGTCCTATCTGCTTCAAATGTAATTTTGTTTGCGTTTTTTGGTGGGAACGGTTGAAACTTGCACCTCATTTTTATGAAGTTATGGTAGGACATGCAGATACGATGTGCCTAGTATTGGTCAGTCATGTCTTTTACAAGGATTTATAAATTATTATTTAACAATAAAATTGATCTAAATTTAATTATATACAAATATTAATATAAAATAAAATAATTTTTTATTTAAACTTCGAATAAAAAAAATTCAAATCATCATTTAATTTAGCTCACCGCAATGTAAATAGAAGTTTTTTTAAAAAAAATATCATTCCTGTTGAGGTTCCCTTTGGTCTCCTCCTTTCTCTCATATTTATAAAGCACGTCTGATGTGACGTGTTAGGATTACATTTTTTCAATTACTTCATGCATTTGACACGTTCCCCTTTAGGCTCGACACATACCCTTAAACATATCCCTTAGGTAAAACGTGCTCCAATCTCGACACCTCGTGAGGTGGTGTGGACTGATGGGACCAACTCCCTTGAGAACCACCTCGCGAGGTGTCGATGGTGTGTGTGATACTTACACGTGATCTCCCTCGTACTTATTTGATGAGGTGATGAGACGGGCAACATTTTGCAAGGACCTCATGAAGTGACAAGGTGCATGACATTGGTGACCACGCGAAGTGGCGAGGCGTGGTGTATGGCCTCTTGAGATGGATTGAGTTTCAGGTACTAATAACGGTTAGATTTTGAATTCTAAAATATTTTATAACAATGTCTAAATCATTTATAACTCTTAAAAGTTTAAAATTGAAGAAAATATACTTTTAAATGCATTTCTAATACTGTTTATACGTGCACTTTTTCTAATTTAAGAATTTTTTTTCGTAATATACATTACTTCATTTCGTAATATGATTTGGTGATTATTATTTTCATTTAACAGTTTTTTCAACATTAGAGGAGTAATAATTGGATCAAATAATTACTTGAAATGAATCATTGTTATTTTGATCATCGTAGAAAGTAATTTGAACCAGAAATTCAAGAAGATAATTCATTTTATTACAACTTAATTGTCAAATGCATTTACTGACTTGATGAAAATAATCAAGTGTTATATATCAGCTAATGTTTTGATTTGAGTTGAAGTCCAGTAGGACAACTTGTTAGAGTAATTGAAGGTAATGCATGCTCAAAACATGGTAGTTCAATTGGTTTCAAATATGAAAATTCTTATAAAAGAAAAAAATAAATCTAGATGGTCATATAGTGGAGACGATGCTGCTGAAGAGACTTAAGACATAACTAATTATTAGAACTCTAGAATAGATTTAGGTACCTGAAATTGAAGATGAAAATAATGAAAATAAAGAGATCTTAATAAGTTATGTCAATACGGTAAAATATGGAACCATGAAATATGAAAAGTTGTCGATAACTTTTTTTACAATGTTAAAATAATGAGAGATAATGAGGATCTTGAATAAATTTGTCAAGAAATACAAGATATGGAATAGATTGGTCAAAATAAAAAAAAAACACAATTCAAGTAAAATTAAATTCGTGAAGTTTCTGAACCAATAGTCCAAATGTCTGAAAGTATAAAGTTAGTGGAGTACAAATGAGTAGTTTTGTGAAAATAAAATAAGAAAATGAAGTTTTTGTTTAAAGCCCTAGCAATGATTATGAAAATATATTCTTTTGTTGTGGATATAGTAACTTTTAAATATATCATTAGTTTGACAGTTTATGAAAATTTTGATGTGTGTCTTATAATTGTTGTTACAATTTGTATATGAATCACTATATAGAGGAAGTTTATATTAAAATCCTTTAAGGATTTAGAATGCTGGAAGCATATATAAATTCTTGAGAAATTGTTCAATACAGTTGTGTAAATACTTATATGAATTGATTTGAACATATATATTAATATAGATAATTATGATAAAAGTTTTGTTATGACTATTGTCGAAACTTACGAAGAGACCAAAATATATTTTTTTTCAGAATTCTTTTCCGCTCATGACATTCAGAATAATAATGATATAAATATTTTGCAAAACCGTTTAAGTGATTATTTGAAAAGCTAGGTAAAATTTGAGATATCTTATGACATTGTCATGAACGAAGTAAATACACATTTAACTTTTCTTCCTTTTCCTAATTTTTTACAGAATTAATAAATAAAAATTAGTTTTCTTTTACCCACTCAATTTCTTAACAAAAATGATATGGTAACATTTTATCATAAATAAATGATTACCCAACATTCTACATCCATAAGAGAATTTAACCCCATTAATGTCGAAATATAGCTTAAAAGAAAATCTATTCCTAGGAATAACTTCTCCTCAAACCCATGAATCATATGGTAACTTTTTTTTTTCTGGTTAATAAAACCCGTATAGGTACTTAATTTTAGATTTTGTTATATTCAAATAAAAGATCGTAAAAGAAAAGTTGCCCAGTTGAATGAATTTTATCAAAGACTTTAGTATTTTATTTTTTTAAAATAAAAAATATCATGAATTTAAATTGAACGTAAATTAAGGACAAAATTTTGGACTTTGGAGAGGATTTACACTGTAAAAACAAGCGTCCCTCGCACTCTTCTTCTCTCTCTGACTTTGTTGTAAGCAATTCTGTAGCACTTCTATCGTTTGATTATATACCCCACAGTCGAAGCTGTCGTTTTATGATCAGACTCCGCCATTGACGACTCAAAAAAGAAGTATCCTTTCTTGATGATCCAACTGGTAAAACAACGAGAAAAAGTTAAACCCTTCCTTTATTTCCTTCTTTTCATCGGAACTCTCTGTTGTCTTTTTTCCTTGCAAAATTTCTTCCTTTTAAAAAAAAAAATTTTGTTACTATTTCCCTAGTGCTGAATCTTATCTTTCTTTGCAT
Organism: Gossypium hirsutum; assembly: GCF_007990345.1. NCBI lineage: Eukaryota > Viridiplantae > Streptophyta > Magnoliopsida > Malvales > Malvaceae > Gossypium > Gossypium hirsutum. The sequence goes on from NC_053448.1 coordinate 53,475,176, forward strand.
TTTTCTAATTTTTGTTTCTTTTTTCTCGTATTGCCATTTAATAGTTACCTCAAATTTGTGTTGCTCTCTTTGGCAATGCTCACCATTTTCCTGCTAGATCAACTTTTCACCATAATTTGTTGGCTGATTTTAAGAAGTTCAGTTACTAGATTCCTTTTTTTCTGACTCAAATGTCTTCCTTTAGCTTAACTAGATATAAACCTCATAATTCATCTGTGTTCTGTTCGTATATTTAATATTTTTTTTTATAAATTGTGGTATGTTAACAATTCGAACCATATAGATTTTTGTTCATGTCGTGTTCATGTATCGTGTTACGTTTTTAGTTTTTTTCTAAATTATGTTGTGTTAGACAGAAAAGAGTGGTGACATTGATAGGGTAGTTCGGTGCTTCAGTTTGAATTACATTTCATGGCTTAGGTTTTGGAACCCTTTTTCTTTTTTTGTTATGTTTATATTGCACGATTTGTGGTGCCAACAAGGATCACTGTCTATGCAAAGCTAAGCAAATCATTTGATACGCATATTATAAACTTTGCTCATTTTCCAGTCTTTTCCGTTTTGCAGGATGATCGAGCCTTGCGATATATGCGGTGATATAGGCTTTGTAGAGGATATCGTAACTTGCTTTGAGTGCAAAATTGCAAAGGAACACGGGTTCGGTTATTCTTACCTTTTGCCTTATGTTTGGTTTCACTTGAACTGCTCTATTTTTTGTTTTAAATTCTGCTTTTTGATTACCATGTTTATCGTTGTATTTTACGAACACGGTTATTTTGGAAACCTCAGTTTAGGTCCCCGAGATTGATCACTAACATTGAAGTATACCCTGTTTTCTCGTCCCCCCCCCCCCCCCGCTTTCAGCTATTGCATGCGCGAAGTTCTCTTGACTATCCCCGAAATTTGGTTCTGTGAAGAGTGTAGGTTAAGCAAGGCCATAGTTCCCGAGTCTGTTACAGAGGAAGATGTTCCTATGTCTTCCACTTCAATTACTTCTGAAAGTGTCTGTACCAGCCTGCCTTCGCACAAACCAGTTGATCAAGAAAATGAAAAGGCTTCAAAATCAAACACCTCTGAGACTTTGAATCCAGAAGCGTTAATTGAGAATCAAAAGATATTAGGTTCTGCTTGTAAGCAAGGGGCTGCCACAGTTGGGAATTTGAAGAAGTCATCAGTTTCAACAAAATCTGAACATTTAGTGAGAAATTTGGTCTCAGGTCTTGATCAGTTGAGTACCATGGAAACTGCATCGAAGAGCAGTCCAACAAGGTTGAAAGTTGCTTCTGCAAAGGCATCCATAAAGAAATTTAAAGCAAGTCATGATCATAGAAAAGTACGACATAGCAGTTCAAAGGTCTGGTCTACGACCCCACAGAAAGCAATCCAAACATCAAAAACTTTAAAAGGTGAGAAAGCGCTTTGCATGCATTTGTTGATGATTGAAGCATTTATTGAAACTGACAATTGAATGCATATTCATATTTAGTTCCTATGCGTTATTTATATTCAAACCTTGACTTTCGTTTAATCATATTGCCTATAATACATTACATCACTTATGGTTCTTAGTCAATCAAAAGATGCAGTTTGTTCTAAATTGAATCAATTCATGAACAGTGCTTCCTTTAGTTCCGTGTGCCGTAAATAGATATCTTATATACCTAATAGTCTAATGTGGCTACTCTTATGATTTCTGTTTTGGATGAAGAAACTTCTGCTACATATGAAAAAGAGACGCATGATACTAATGTGCTCGGTGAAAAGATCGAAATCTCACGGTCACAACAAAGGGATGGTGAGGATGTCTCTCCTGAGGGATCAGCTAGCTTACCTGTAAATACGATAGCGAGCACTTTAACCAAGTCAGATCTAGAAAAGATAGCTATGGAGTATCACATAGACACTAATAGGTACCATCTTTCTCTTCCTAAATCATCCGAGAGAGCAAATTCGTATTTCCCATGTAAACATACATTTTGCATCTATGCTGATGCCTTTAAGGCCGGGCTTCGTCTTCCTCTTCATCCTCTAATTTCGGAGATCCTCAGTGAGTTCAGTGTTGCTCCTACTCAGATTCCTCCAAACTCGTGGAGGGTACTGATTTGTTTTATTTCATTTTGTTATTCTCAAAAAGTAACTCCTACGGTGAACCTCTTTCGTGCAATCTGCTCTCTCAAAGATCACTCAGGGGAGAGCAACAAGGGGTGGTGGTTCTTTAGTGCTCGGATTGGATTCAAGCTGTTTGAGGGTTTTCCGAGCTCCATCAAGGGTTGGAGGCATAGGTTTTTTATAATTCGAACATCTGAGAGAGACACATTAGGCGTTAACACGAAGTGGGGCCCTCCCAATAGTGCGGCAAATCAGTTGCCAACTCTTTCAGCTATGGAGGTCAAATCACTGGATGACCTTGTAGCTGCAGCGACAAACAACCCACCTGACATTAGAGTTTTGTTGTCGGAAGAGGCCTTGATTCAAGCTGGAATCAGTTCAACAATACTAAAACCGAAGGTGTCCAATGGTGGTATGGTCGATATACTCAACTCCATTATTTTCCTCAATGTTTTTATTTGAGTTCATGCTCTTGTTTTCATTTGATTTAGAGATAAAGCAGCGTCATAGCTTGTCTCCATCCGGTCTAGTGAGGGCCTTACAGAGAAAAAGAGCTGCCACAGATTCTGGGAAAAGCGCTTTGTCTGGTCTTCCTTGTCAAGAGCCAATCTTAATATATGTCGATCAGGAGGATCTGCCTGAAAGCAAGAGGTCAAAGGAATCTCTGCAACCTATGGAACAAACCGATTTATTGCAACCTAAAGAGCTAACGAATCAGTCACAAGAGATTTACCCTCCTGTGACCTCCCCTGCTCAAGATACTCCACATGAAGGCCTTCCTCTACAAGCTTCCCCAGAGTCTAATATCCGGCACATTGCAGGAGCGTCAGTTCACGCAGTTAGCTCAGTTTACTTCAATACTGCAACAGACAACCTCCCCCCTTCAAATGCCGGAGTGAGGCAGACAGGATCCGTGGAGTACACTATGGAACAATCAGTTTTCACTCATCCTGCTCTTGCAAGGAAGCTGATCAGTCAAATGGTTCTTCCGCACGACTGTGATTCCGTGGCTCAGAAGGATACTTTGGTCATGGCTCAGGAGCTTATGTGCCTAGCAATGGAGGTAAGTCTTGTTCTTTCCATTTTTAGTAGACGAAGCAATATTAAACACGGCAAGGAAGTGATAACTAAAACACGAAATGGTATGAAAAAACTAATATGAACATGACATGAATACACAATTGCTTCAAAATCTAGGTAATATGAATTATTAGCATATCAAAATTTATATTTATATAACAGTGCGATTATGACACAACAAAATACTTGAATTGGTGGGGTTTAATTTTGGATACTTGGTTGCTGATGGGCAGGACGCGACCTGGAAAATGGCAGTGTCTGAAAAGTTGATCAAGATGCAACATGAGATCAACATGTTGAAGGAAGAAAGGAACGCACTAAGAGCAGAGCTTGAATCGCAGAAGATGGCGGTTGCTGAGTGTGAGTCGACAAGGAAAACGACACTGGAGCTTCAAAGGTTGGAGGAGGAGGTTGAACGGCTCGAGATCAGGTTAAAGGAGACTGAGGAAAAAGCCTGGACATGGGAGGATCAGTTCATTAAGCTAGAGAGGAGGTTGAAACAGGCTGATGACCGGGCAGCATCAGCTGAAAGAAAAGTTGTTGTGGCCGAAGAAAAATGGCGGCAGTCTGAAATGGCAAAGTCGAGGGTTGCTGAGGAGACACTTAAGAATTTCAAGGCTTCCGAAGAATTCCGGCATGAAGTTGAGGATTATCATGCTGAAGCCTACGGCATGGGGTTAAATGTCGCCATCGAGAAGATCAAGAGGCAATTTCCAAATCTAGATCTATCGATTATCAATTTTTATTCCGAGGATTAATGAGGAGCCTATTGAGCTGTGACAGATTTTCCAGGTTAATCATCGTAAACTTACCCCCTAGTCTTGATCTGTTTGGGGCCATTTATTGGATATCTCCTTAAATTGTAACTAAGGAAACCTCTAGCAATGAAGAACTTTATGGCACCTTTAGTTCACTGTAATGAAATAAGGCAATAATGGAATAGTCCTTATGTAATAATGGGGTAGGGTTATAATAGGATTAAATAGACATAACAAGTTGGATGAAATTGAATGAGTCTTATAATAATATTTACGAGTTTGATTGAAGTGAATAGATATGTAATAGCAAATAAAAACTAACTCAGAAAGACAAAAATGCCCTTTAATAAAATAAATTAAAATTTTATTTTTATAAAAATATTAAAAAATCAAAAGCTTTCAATATTAAAATGATAATTTTATCCTTAGATTAAATTTAATTAATAAGATATGATATACAACATTTATATAAAAATTAAAACATTATTATATATAAATTATTCTTATGCTTATTTTATCTTCACCCTCTCTCATTTAATCAATTTATAATATTCTTTTAGGGGGGAATAACAAACACTTGTTGTATGCACTACAAGCTCTATCAACATAATAAAGGCTGTCTCAGCATCAATAGAATATCAGGAGCGATTGTAAGCACTTAATACAATAAATAAATCAGCCCCAAATGGCCTAAAGCGGAGGGCATAAATCGGCAAAAGAACCGAGCCTTCACCAAACTAAAGAGGATGGCGACAAAACTAACCCAAAAATCACTCACAAAAGCAAGACTAAAAAGCGTACTACAAGAGTACACTTATTAAATAATGAAAAAATATATATAAATTAGACAACACGAGTACAAATCGACTCATGAAATCATTTATTATTCTGAAATACTCTCAAAACAGAAATAGATTAAGAAGTCAACAAAGAGCTACTCACTTTGTGAAAAAAATTGCTGGTGGTTGATCCATCACAAAGATAACAAATATACTCATCTAATAGATCTGTAAACCGAAAAGAGAGAAGGCGCATTGAGTAAATGAGAAGAAAAAAGAAAGAGATGGTTGATGGGCAAGAGAAAAAGGCGGGAGGTAGATAGCCCGAAGACTAACGCCATTGTTGGACAAAAGCAAAAAGATAAAAACAAATGACTTGATTTAATCACTTTATAATTAATTTACTATTATTCTTTGTTTAATCTATATTAAAAATAATACAATATATAAAATATTTATATAAAGTATAAAATAATCATTTAATGGGTAAATTCATCCCCATTTCTTCTCTTCTTCAATTTACTCTCTCCCTTAATCTCTCTCCCCTCTCACGTAACAGTATCATAAATTTTGAGAAACCCAAATCAAAGTTATCAAAGATTTAAACATTTTTTCCAATCTTTATGTGTTTTGCTTTTTCTTTATTGGGATTTGAAACTCAACTTTCTACCACCAAAAAGCAATCTTGATTTCTGCAAAAAAAAATTCTCCCCAATTTGGTTCAACGAAATGAGTTGAAGCAAAAAGATGAAGAATGAAACTAAAACTTCTCCAAAAATAGTGAAAGAAAAGTGACTCAACTTGTAAATTAATCTATTCATGGTTTTACTGAATGGCCGTTCAACAACTTTTCAGAATAATCTTGAAATAATTTATTCAACATTTTTAACATTCACATGTTTTACTATTTAATTTTGAACTGACCCATAATAACTGAACCAAAGCTACTGTTACCACAAATCCAAGTTACATGTTCTTATCTTACTGTGTTCAATATTTCAGTGCTTTCAGAGTTTCTACAGCATGTTATGAAACTTAAAATTCAAGTCGAAAGCACTCTTAGGTCCATGCAACTCACGAGTTCTATGTCCCTTGAAGTTGGATGTGTCGGCTCGAAATGAGTATTTATTATTATCATTATTATTTTTCATATTTCTATAGTTAAGTCCAGATATGTGTTGGAATATCATAGGTTGTTCCCTTAACTTTGCATTTATTTTCTAACACAACTGTACACCTAGTTGACGATGCAATTCATGTTCAATGATTAAGAAATTGAATTAAACTGTTGTTGCTGATTCTATCCAATACTAATAGTTTGATTATCCAATAAATATACAAAATTGAATAATTAGCAAAGTCATAAAACAAATTAAATTGATTATTAAAATTCATTTTATTAATATTTAAATTTAGCCTCTAAAATTTATGATAAAATAGCATGGTACGTACCATGGAAAGTGATCACCCCTAAGAATTTAATTGGTGGAATGTTTGGTATGTATTAGGAATGTAACTCTTTATGTTCGATACGAAGAAAAGTTGAAATATGATATGTGATTCCAATATTTGGTATATAAAAAATATTTTATTTTCTTTATTTTCCCGCAAGCAATAAAAAATGATTCCTTTGATAGTTAGTCGGAATTGTACCATAAATATAATCACATTCCCAATAAACACATTTCATTAAAATCTTACCATAAAAGTTGTACCAAACACAAATACATATTTCTATTTAATAGTTAATATATATAATATCTAATTATATACAATATCAATACATAATTATATTACGAAGTATATGTTAAAAAAGAAATATGATTTAGAGTTGATTAAGTTAACAAAGGAAAAGTATAGTTAATATCTGTATACTTTAAGAAAGGATTAAATTGAAAAAAAATTAAACTAAATATATGATAAATAAATTTACGATGCAAAAAAGCATGTGGTTCCAATACATGAAGACTTCGAAGCTAAAAATGATTAGTAATCATGTTCAAATTCCGATACTATGAATGAGGTATTGATACATTTTTTAAAATCATAAAATTACTTTAAAATATTCTGAAAAAATAATTTAAGATTCTTTAATTGAAATTTTAATAAAAGAATATAATTTTTTTAGAAAGAGATTTGATAACATATGGAATCTCGATAAAATCAGAAAAGAAAGCAAGAGTTAGAGATTGTAACTGAAAATTTTGATGTGACCTCCTTATTCGTATTTGTTAACAAGTCGGATAAGGGGTGTTACATTAGATGGAAATTTGGGTTGAATTGCACATTTAATCCCTATTTTTTCTCTTTTAAAGCAATTTAATTATTTTTCTTTTCTTTTATTTTTTTTAACACTCACTTCCGTTTCTTTCTCTCTTTTTTTTCCTTTTTATTTCTTAAACTTTCTCTCTTCTTTTTCATTACAAAATATTTATGAAATAAAGGAGATAAACTTAACTTGTTGATTGATATTATTATATTTTAAACTATGCATGAATTATAGTAAACTACTCAAACCCAAACAATAAAATTAAACCCGAATACAATTTCTAAAAATTGGAATCCGTAATAAAATTTAATTCATTTAAAATATAAATATTTAAGTTCAAACCTTGAAAATATATAGTTAGGAGGGTTGCTACAAACCCGAACATAAACTATAAAATAAACATGAAAAAGTACAAAGAAATAAAATTTTAAAAAAATTTAGAATATACTCATATTATACGCAAAAAATATCTTGTTCTCTTACCTTTTATCAATTCCCATTATTTGGTTTTTATGTTGGGGTTTCACTTTCTCTTAAGCCTCATCTCGTACAAATTAACTCACCCATTGGATGTGAGTTTTTGCTCATTAGTGATGAGCAAAACCGACCGTGTTAGGTTTATTGGTTCAATTGGTTAGAAAACAAGTTTGAAAAACGTAGCAGAAAATAAGTTTAAGGGGAAAATTAGAGCTTTAAACTTTTTTTCTAAAAATAAGAATTTGGTTGTGATATTTAAAATAATAAACACTTAATCAAAATTATACTTTTTCTATTCATTTAAGATAAACGCTTCAACTGAGTAGTCTTTTATGTTATCCTTACGTCTGCCGAGTGTGGGCTCGCTTCGAATTAGAAATTTTCCACAAAATTACTAGTGAGGTAATTTCACAATTTTTCTAAACTTCTAGGCCAAATTGTAAATAAAAAATATCTCTAAAAATCTTCTAAAATATTTTTTTCAGAGAATTTTCTCTCTATAACTTTCTCTTGAATTTAAGTCTATGAAAAATAATGAGTCAAAGCTCTCTTTATATAGGGAGAGTTTAGAAAGTTCAGCTACGATCAAACTTAATTATTTTAATATTAAATTTATTAAAGTATTATTATTTTGTAATAGTTAATCTGAAATCAAATTATCCGGTAGAGCCCCAGCAGAAGTGTAATTCTTCTGCTACTCAACCGTCGAAGAACCACTATCGCCAACCACTGGAATATCGTCGTTGCAGCCGTTGGCACCATCATGCCTGATGATGTCACCGCAGGTGCAACACCCTCATGACACCCCGAGTCGATTTTGATGCTGTTGGTTTGATTCGAGCCAATGACGGTTTGATCGGTTCAGTTTAGCCACCGGTTGAACTGTCGGTCCAGTTTCACATACATTGAGCCTGGTTCAACCAATTTTGGGTCTCGATCTCAATTTTTTATTCTCGATTCCAATTTTCAATCTTAAATCCAATTTTAAAGTTCAATTACCCATTAGGCCAATTGTTTGACTTAGAAAATTAATTTCTAAAATATCATATTTATTTTAATTAATTTGATTAATTTAATTTTGCTTGATCAAAATTAATTTTCCCAAAAATCACTAAAAATTTTTAAAATTAAATTTTCAATAAAATTCTTTAATCAAAATTTCTAGTTGAATAATTCTCACGACCGACCAATTTAATTTCATATAAATTAAATCGACTCAATTAAATTAGTTCCAAATTCATATAATTTTCTTCTGATTTAAATTTAGTCTGATCGAGTTTTTGTTGAGCTAATGGAGAGACCAATCAAACATATATAATTAGACTCTAGTAATTGTAATTATGTTCAGCAGTATCGTTCCGATAATTCGCAATTTACTTAATCATAGAGTCAGTCCACAATAAGCATCATAATTGAAAACTCCTTATTGTATACTTTTTACGAAAGCAATTCATCCAATTGTTTTGTCTAATGACCTCATCATGTGTGTGTTACCCTTATATTATATTCTTAATTCATTTGAGTTAAATTCGTTCATTTAATACAATCCTATTTTTTCCCATTGTCACTATCGTATCTTTTTAATTATTAATATGATCGCTGTCAACAAATGATTATGATAAATTGTTCGTTTGAGAACAAGCAACCCGTGACCACGTTCCATATTTATCAATCAACACAATGTCAATGAGAGGATATCGTTAACTAATGAGCTATGAATTCCATTGTTACTAGTAAAGTCATGTCATACACAAATCATGTACCCAACATACTTGCTATGCACTTGTTCATCTTTAGAGCATAAGCCACCACTTATATCAAAGCACATGAGTTATATACGCATGATCGGTGACTAACTCAGGATTTAGATAAATCACACCATGAATGTGACAAGTGAATTAATTCACAAACAGATTCAAGATTAATTCAACTTGGTTCAATCCAATGTATCATTCTTCCCATGAATACATCTATGTCTCTACCTATGGAGTCAACTGTTACGATAGCCAATACTAGCCATCTCCCCAAAAACATAATAATCCTTTTAAGTATTTGAATTAAATGGTTACTTTTATTCTTTTACGAGATTACAGACATGTTTAAATTATTTACTGAAGTAAGTTGTCTTTCTCGCAATGTAAACGTTCTTACGGTGCCACTTATCATCAGTTTTAACTTAGATAACCAATGAGCTAATATTTATTTGTCACAATTATGCTATGCACGCAAAACATGAAAGACAAAAACACAAAATATATAATAGTGAAATGTGAAATTAATTTTATTTATTTATTTATCATTCAAATACATAAAAAACAGTTACATATTTACTATAATATGAGTACATTTCCCAACACAATTCTAACTTGTTTAAGTTAGGCAGGTGAAAGAGTAAGAACGATGGAATATAATAGATAAAATTTTACGACAGATTTAGGTTTTATTTTAAATTTGTTAAAAAATTAATTTTTTTAGATGAATTAAATTTTGTTTTGGTTTTAATTTTTAAAAATTGGATTTGAATTTAATTTTATTGTTTGATTTTGAGTAATTTTATTATAATTATAGAGTCTTAACATACAATGATATTAATCAACAAACTAAGTTTATCTCCTTTTACTTCTCAAATATCTTGTAAAAAAGAGAAAAAAGAATGAGGAAAATAAAGAAATGAAATAGTATAGGGATTAGATATGCAATTTGACTTAAAATTTTCATTCAGAATGATGATTTAAGGTGGTAGTTAATAGCTTAGTGACCAAAATATTGCAAATTGTTAACATTAGTGACCATTTTGTAACAAACTAAAGTTTGATAACAAAAACATAATTTAAACCATACATAATTGACTATTTCTATACTTTACCCATTTTTATTTTCCAAATTTTAAGTTGTTTTTATTAATTTTTATATTAAGGTATAAAAATATGAAAATACCTTATAATATTTATTAATTATTTAAAATATGATATTTTGGTACTTTTATTTATTAAGTTGGTGACACCAAGCCGTCAATAGGGCGAATGTACTTGAAAAGTCCCTTACTATCGAAATTGGATCAAATTTATCTCTCTGTTATCAAATGGATCAGTTTAGTCCTACTACTAAAAAGAATCAAATAAATCTAAATTTCAATAAAATTATCATTTATTGTTCAACAATTGACATTTACGATTAACATGGTTAATATTTTGAATGTTTTTATGGTATTGCAAATGGAATTTTTTGTTTGGAGTTAAACCGGAGATGAAAAAATAGTTTTCATGTCATTTTTTTTAACATTATATGTTAACTTTGGTATACTTTGGCCTTATTTGATATTTTTTATTAGTGAAATGATTAAATTGATTCATTTAATAATAAAATGACTAAATTAATCCTGTCCATATAATAGAAGGACTTCGTAGGAAAATTTACCTAAACAATAGTGTTGATACATAGAAATATGATCTGGATGAAAAAATATGTAAAATATCATTTGAAACAACAATTAAGGTTGAAATGGTAAAATTAAATATTTAAGATGTTTGGTGGTTTAGATTTAAATATCATTATTTGTATATTTTTCCTAAGTTCAAATTTTATTTTTATAAATTTTATATAAAAGTATGAAAATATAAAAATATTCTTTACATATTTTTTAATATTTTCATTTATTAAGTCGGTATTGAGATCATTTACGACACTAATTCAACTCCACATCACATTAGTAAGTATTAGATTATTACAGGTAAAAATACAACTTATGTAAAAATATATATTTATTAAACTTTTATCTTAAAACTAGTGTCACGGGGCTAGACCTTTCGTCTCGCAATCCGTGCGGCCTTAGACGATCCGTTTGCTCTAAACTCGCCTAAGTCAGCCTTTACGCCCAAAAGTGAGGATTCCTTAGAACTCCTCCAAGGCACCAATTTGTATAGCGGAAGCGATTGTGCCAAAAAAGTTACAAAAGAACAACAGAAAGCCAAAGAAAGAATGCACACAAAGTGTTTGAGTAAATGCTCAAGGAATTCTATTACTCTTAAGAATTCACCTTACAATGGATGAGTACAAATGAGGGGAGGCTCTCTATTTATAGTTGAGCTCCCCAAAACCGACAGTCAAGATACATTTACATCGACGGACGAGATTCACTATATCCCTTGATTTTAGGGATTTACAAGATTTGCCATATCAAATCAAATCTAATCTTTACAAGATATGATTCTCTCTATCTTCTAAGATTAGTTACCAAAATTAGCCTAAGTTGCCATGTCTTTATCATCGGGCCAACCAGGCTTCAATCTGATAGGCTTCTTCAATAGTTCTCTGAATCGGGTCAATTCTTGTGAGTTAAATGTTCTTCATCTAATTGATAGACCTCTAGGGCGTTTCTTGTGCCATGGTCACGGGCTTAGCACTTTGGCCCGTGACACTAGCGGGTTGTGGTCAACGAAGTCACACCGTCATCAAAGAGAGTGGGAAAAAGATTTGTTTCGATTTACGTTGGTGACCAGCACTGGAGCATGAAATTGCAGAGGGAAGCCGTTTCATTTTCTTAAGAAGTTTGTTTTGTTTTTATTTTTATATTATTCAGATTTTTTTATCGTTTCTATCAGCTGTTTAGTTTCATTTCTTGGTATTTAATGCATAATACTGTTTTATTTAAAAAAAAGTTAAAAAAGATATTCTCATAAACTTTATTATATTTATATACTAATATTAGAAATGAAATAATCATAAACTTTTAAAATTATCACAAATCTATTAAAAACAAATATCATCACAATTCACAAACCTCATTTATTTAATAAAAATATTTTTAATATTACTTTTAATATCGTGACTGGTACTAGTAGAAAAAGAAAGGATTCCACTGTTTGGATTCCACTGTTTTTCCACCGAGTTTCTTCTCAATTTCTTCCAATTTCTCATCTTCTTCCTTTGTAAGGAAGGGGGGGGGGGAGGATTGCACTAATCTTTCTTCCTTTGGGTGTTTTCTTTCTCTTTCTTCCACCAGAGAAAACGCATAAAAAAACCCAAAACCCGAAAGCTCAAAACAAGTCAGCACAAAAAGAAAAAAAAAACAAATTATATACAGTGTGACTCACCACGAAACTTGCATGGGACAATCAAGAGATACCCACTTGGTACAATGCTCAACAACCTCGAAACTTTCCATTCATCGTCTCTATTTCTGGACTTTTTTTTTTTAAAAGTTGCCAATGTACTTTTTTTAGCATGGTTGGTTTCAGGCATGGTGTTCATTGTTATTATAGTGTACTGTTAGAAACAATAATAGGAAAAGTTCTTTGGGTGGCGGTGGCCATTTTCAAGTCAACCTTTTGATCTTGTTAAACAATGAAATATATTTGATGTTGTAAAGATGGGATTTTATTCTTTCAAAAAAAAAAAAAAAGAAATACATTGTTCACGCTGTCCTAGTTAAACTGTGGGATTATAAATGTTTGGTTTATATCAAATGCTCAAATGCACTTCTGTTATTGAAGTAATATACATGATGTTGAATACCTAATGATTGTGCAAAGGTTCCGTGTTGTTTAATTGAATTTTTTGATTGTAATCAAAGCTTTTTTCAACTTCATTTTATTTGTATTGATTATTTGCTTGTTATTAAGTGGCCAATGATATTTCGAAATTCTTATAGGGGGTTGCCATGTTTCTACAGGACAAGATATGTGATATATGTGGTGATGTTGGTTTTGAGGAACTAATTAGAAGCTGTTCTCAATGCACCATGGGACGCCATCTGTAAGATATCAATCGATTACTCTCTTAAGGCATTGCTTGTTTGGGGGATATAAACGAATAAGGAAGAAAGAATGTTTTAATCTAATAGTTAAATGATAAAGTAGGAAAATTGCTATGAAACCTACCAATAAGAGTAAAATATGTTCCATTCTTCCAAACATGCTAAGCCTTATATGTTCTCAATGCACCGTTGGATGTCATTTGTATGATAACCATCGGTTGATCTTAAAGCTTTTGCCTGCTCTGGAGGAGAACAGATAAGGAAGAAAGAATGTTTAATCTAATAGTTATGTGATAAAGTAGGAAAATGGCATTGGAACCTAACGATTACAGTAAAATATTTTCCATTCTTGCAAACAAGCAGAGTCTTTCATGTTTGATATGCTTTTATTTCCTTTTGTGTTTTTATGTTATTGTCATGATTGTTTGGTTTCCTTTTCCTAACTTTTATCAATTACATTTCAGAATCAGCTGCATCTGATTCTGAAACTACTATCAAGTATCCCCCTAAATTACTTGCCTGGGTTAGAATAATAACATCTTAAACTGATTGCTTCTTGTGTAGTTATATATTATATTTATTCAACTCTCAGTTCTGAATCTGATATGTTTTCTTTTCTTTCTTTTTCTTTGGAAGCTATTGCATGAGGGTTGTAGTGAGGGATGACTTGGAAGATTGGATATGTGAAGGATGCCTTTCGAAGAATGATATAAATTCTCTGAATTCTGGCCAGGCAGAAAATGTTATGGATTCCTCTACAAAAGTTTATTTTGACTTATGGGGACAGGTTCCACGTAAAAGGCAAAAAGCTGTTGAAACTGGAAAAGTGAAGTTCCTTCCTACTGAGGAAGTCATTAAGCTATCATCCCTCTTACCGTTACCAAAAAGGGCATTTCCTTCAAATAGTAACTCAGGGTTAAAACCTGTGCCTGCAAACTTCACTCTATCTCCATCGAAGAGGGTGTTTATGGGATCCAAATACGCTGGCCCTTGTTATAACCCAATAAAGGTAAGAAGAAATCCTACTTTTCTACAGTTAGGATCTGATAACGTTCCTAGAGGCCGAGGTGGGCAGATCAGTGCATCTATTAGGCATCAACATTCAGTTGAAAGGCCAAACAAGTCAAAAGGTGATAAATTCGCTGACTTTTTGCTAACTCTTTTGTTTTTGCATAAACTTTGTCTTGAGAATGTTGAAATATGTAAAGATGAAAGAAGTTCCACATGGTGTGTTTATGTACATTAGATGTAATCATGTAAAAGCCTTTAATTTAACTTTTCTATCAAGCTGCTGGAGTAGGTTCTTCAGGATACAGCAAGATAAACATTGTGATTGACTAGGCGTATTTTTGAGTTGGTTGGTATAAATCATGATAAATATATTTTGAACGAAATCATGATATATTTTGAGTTTTTGCTGGAGTCAATACCACACGATTTCAATTTTTTGTTATTCTTTATGATACCTTATGTCTTAAATCAAGTTTGTTTATTTTCCTAAAGTTTCAGCTTTGACAAAAATGTAGGTTTCTTTTCCTGTTGGGAAAATGAGAAAATAAAGCACTTGAACTTCATATTAATTTTATTTTCAAGAAACAAAAACTTGTATAGGCATGGTTGGCAGGTTTGGTATAGGAATGAAAAAAATGGTGTCCTTGCATTTTATTTTGCATGAATAATAGGCCTAATTCTCATCCTAGGAATTAGCAGGTATGATACAGTCTCCTCTATCTCTCCAAGTTTCTACTACTAAGTAGTACTTCTAATAGAATTGAATCCGATCAAGCTGAACAAAGCCCTATGTTGTTAGTAACTAATGCCTCAAAATAAAATGTTAATGAGCAAAAGAAGGGCAGCTTACTATAGGCATTAGCACATTAGAAGGATTGCAGCTAGCTGACCTTTCTTGATATCATATCGTTTTCTTGTGTGTTACAGCACCTTATATGGGGCTCTCTTAGTAATGTTGACTTCTATGCCCCAATGCAGAAGATGAAGAAAAGGCTTCTCGGACACCTGCAAAGCAATATGGTAGTAATGAAGAGCCAGTATCTTCTGTTATGGCTGCTAATGAAGTCACGGGTGATGTTGATTCTAAAGCAACGAACACAATGAAAGAGACGTTGTCTATTGCCAATGCAGGCAAGAAATTTCTCAATTGATATCATTTTGACATGTTTTTAGTTTATGTGTTTTTCGTTAAATTAAAACAATAAATCCAAGATTTGCTTTGGAAAAGTTTTATTGTTAGAAAGGTGAAAATCTTTTGTTCCAAACTTCTATGATAGTAGCTGTAAAGTTATGATCTTATGTATTATACCTATTACCTTGTAATTAGGATTCAGTTTCTAACACTCATCAATATGACTTCCATGTAACTGTATTTTGAGCTTAATTTTTACTGGAATTTACTTGTATGCCAGACCTTTTTATGTGATGATATTCTGGTCTTAGCAAATCAATGTTTGAGCTTAGTTTTCAATCTGCATGGTGCTACATGATAAGAAGCATTGATTTTTCAAGTAAATAAAGTGGTCCAAATTGGTTTTTATTAAGCTACTGTTGCTGTAGTTTGTTATTTGAGTTTATCCTTCACTTATATTGCAGTTGTCAGCTACTTGATTAACATTATAGTCTTAGCTTCTTGTGGCAAATTATCTGCTCGTATTGCATGTTATTTTTTCAGTAGAAAGAGCCCATCTTGTTCCCAACAAAGAGAATGTTTGCAAAGGGAAGATATCAGATACCATCCTACCTAATAAAGAGCTCACAGTTCTTCATACTAAGACCGAGGATGCTATGAGATCCAGCCGACCTTCACCATCAAGGCATCATACAACTATTATGAGTTCAGGCATAATTAATTCTAAACTTGATTTTCTAATTTTGTATGGCATCTATCATCCAGGTTTTATCATCTTCAGGTTATGGTGGTGATACTGTTTATATTGAAACTTTTTCTAGTTGATCAATGTTTGACATGCTCTTTAAACAAACTCCTTCTCAGGTCAAAACATTCATGGTGCTGCTGAACCTGAGAACTCCGATGTCCCGAAAACAGAAACCTGGAGTCGACTTAAGGTTTCCTTATATCGACCACATGCTCCTTCTCTACATCCTACCTGGATGTAAGTTAGCATGCCGTTTACCGATATTGCACGCACAGTATTCTTTCTTATTATATTCCCAAAATTTCAACCTGTTGAGAATTCTATCAAGATAATTCATATAATAGAACAATGGCATGGATTTCTTGAGGATTAATTACTTTGATCTATAGTTGTTTAAAAGGCTTTTAAACAAGCATTCATCATTCTCAATAATGCTGTTATTCTTAGCATATTAGTGTCTCTTCTATGCTTATGACATCAAAACTCTAAAGCGGTCTGTCTCAGTTTACCTATATTGCTTGAAACTATGTTTACTCGGACTCAGATGTGTCAGATACGGGTTTGCGATTTTCTATGTATTTGGAGAGTCGTATCCTCATAGCTCATGTCCAAAACTCTGGTACTTTAGAGAAAAATGAAGTCTGAACAACAGAAGCCAGAAAACTTCATAAGTTTCTATTCTACATATGTATTCTACCATGCAATTTGCATGTAGAGTTTGCATTCATTGCTACTTTCAGTATGTTTTATTTCACAGTATTGACCTTTCCCCTCCTCTTTCAGGGGAGGTTTCAAATTCTTCAATACCACGGGTGATTTGTATGGTGATTTCCTGGCTCTACCACCATGCAGAGTCCATCGTAAAGCATATGAGTTTTCGAAGAAAATGCCTGCAGTTCTTCACGTTAATCTGCTTCAACAGTGGCACCTTCACTCTCATATACTCCAGAATGGTTGTTTAGATCTTCTTGACATTGCTTTATACTTTTGTCCAGTAGACATGGAAAGGTCTGCTTCAACGTGTAAATTATGGATTAAATTAATTTAAAGTTTCGATTTTCAACTTATCTTACTTCCATGTCATCTTGGAAATGTAGATCTCAAAGGAATTACAACAAACTATTTCAGCTCATGGGGAAGGAAAATTCAGTGATGATAAGTTACATTGATGATTTGGAGTTGTTGATATTTACATCTGAACAGTTACATGCAGATTCGTGGGGTAAGTCTCTAGCTTTCTGAGGGCTTCCCTTCAGAACAGTTTGTTTGGTGATATGTTACTCGGACTCCGAGTGTGAGTGTTGGATATTGGAATGCGTCTAGCACAGATATCTTTGATTTCCTTTAAGTCTTATCATGTATTTGAAGAGTCTTTTGAGGGTCATATTCCCATACCCTTGCCTGACAAGGTGTCAGACACTGCTACTTGAAGAAAAACGAAGAGTCAGCACTAAAAAGGCATTATATATTCAAAATTTATTTTATTCGAACATGGATATATCCGTGTCCAACCCTCACACGAGTCCGAGTAATACAGATTATTTCTTCTTTGAATACTACTCTCCTTCATATTTTCTTCATTTTTAGTTGTCCAGGGAACATTCATTGTACTATTTTAATTACATTCATAGGTGTGTTTACCGGGTCAAATAAGGAGTTTTTTGGTGGAGTCTTCCGCCGAGTGAAGGAACATCAGAAGCTTCCTTCATTGGTTTCTCATACACAAGATGCAGGTGAAGCTGATGACATGGTAAGTGGAAAAATGGTAGGGATTTCGAACATGGCTCTTTCGAAATGAAGACAAGGCGGATAGATTTGTGTGTTGTTGAAGTAAAGAACAAGTTAGTGTAATACATTTGTAAAGCCTGTACACATATTTTCACCCACATAGTCAGTGATAGTACTAACACCCATCATTTTGGGATAAAACAAAAACCATATCACTATCATAACGCTTCCTTTTTTGTACCGCTTAGCATTAATCCGTATTACTTAGTTTATTATTCCTTTTATATTCTTAGTTTTTTGTTTTGCTTTTAGAATTACAAAAATTTTATGCTTAATGTGAAAATTTATCTTTGTTTTGATTCATTAATATTTGTTATTGTACTTTTGAGTTAAAAATAAATTCTAACCATATTTTAATTTTATTTTGAATTTTGTCACTTTATTTTTGTTCGATCAAATTTTGTCATTAAAATTTGATTTGTGATTCAATTTTAATGTAAAATAAATTGAAGGAAGATTTATAAAAAAATATTTAAAAATAATAATGTAATATAATCTCAACAATTAATAAAAGCAGTTATTTATAAAAGGGTAAAGTTAACTTTTTTATTTTTCAAGTCTTTTTGTTAAATAAAAATTCTATGTTAATTTATTAATTATTAATATTTATAAAATATTTTTGTTAAATAAATTATCTTTAATTAAAATCATAATTCATGACAAAATTCAATAAAATTTAAGGTATAATTGTAAAATTCAATCACTTAAAAATTGTGGGGTAAATTTAACCAAAATAATGCAGTGGCAAACTTCAATATTTCGGTATGATGGCAAATTTATATTTTTAACCAGAAATTTTATATTGATTTTCGGCTGTCACACCATTACATAAACATGCAAGAAAAATGTAAAAAGGTCATGACGCATGATTCAACGTCTTTTTACATATTTAATTTTGATCCTTTAATAATAATAATTTAATAAATGGTGAAATTCGAGGATACACAAATTCTAGTAGTAATAATATTGAAAAGGCTTAGGCTTTGACTCTTGAATTATATATATATATTAACCTTTGAATTATTCTTTTTTTATTTTTTTATAAAGTAAAAGTATAAATTAAGAGAATAAATTACATCAACAGAATTTGAACTCTGATTATTAAGGTGTCAACAAGAGTCTATTCTCTTATATTATTAATTTTTTTCCCATTTTGATATTTATATCTTTTGTCTCATTTTGACACCTAAGGTATTATATCGTCCTATTTCACTTCAAAAATTATCGACTTCTAATAAAAATATTTTATTCTCATGCTTTTGTTAGTATTTTTACAAAAAAAATAATTCTATAACTATGCGTGGATTTGAGGTATATGCTTTTCATTATTAGACAGTTGACAATGTGTTCTCTTCTATAAATTGTTGGCTCTTCAAACACTAATAAAACTAGGAGACAAAACCATCATTAGAGACAATACCAACTCATTAGTGATTTGTTGGCTTTTAACAAAGAAAGCTTTGCCAACTTCACTAGATAGAATTTGCCTCTCCTCAATCACATATATATGCATGTATATTGGTGTTAAAGGGATTTGCTTAGATGCTTGGATCTTTATGCATACTTGTGTTTAATTGGGTTATTTCTTATGCACGATTGCAAAAATGCATTCACATATTCATGACACTTAATGGTCAAATGAACATTCTTATAAAAGATTAAATGAGCAACATATAGCCAATTATTTTTATATCAGTCACACTCTATAGCAGCGTTTTATTATAATTACCAAATTTGATGTAGAGCTAATTTTTTGTGTTACATTAATCTTCTATAACAGTAATAACGATAAATCATGAAGTACACTCTTTATTAAATTAGTTCTTTGTGATATCAAATTTTGATAAAATTAATTCAACTCTTAAAATGAGTACACGTGAGATTAAAATTTGATTTGGAATTATGCATTTTCAATTATTGTAATAACTTGTATGCTACAAATTTTTAATTTTGAAAAAATGGAATAGTTGTCATGATCCTCGTACGCGTTGCACATCTCTACTAGATGTTTAAGAAAATAAATTTTTTGTTGAAAATAATCTTATATAATAAAGTTTATTTTAATGAAATAAAGAACTTGTTTTAAGATTGAGGTCTCTCGAGCCCTAATTTGCACCACCCGACATTTTAGATTCATTTGATCATAGAGCTAAAAGTACACCGTTTGACTTGATTATTTACCGTGCTGACGTTGCACTCCATATCGATGGTGAACCAATTTGTGAAAATTCGGAACATAATCCTATCACAGTTTGCCTCGAAATGCTTGGCATGGTACCATCGAATATTTAGATGAAGGGCGGCACTTTGAAAATGAAATGGTTGAAGAACACTTTCCAGAACCTTTCTCCCCATCTGTAACTGTTGCATATTGTATGTGCCAAACAAGCATATATATATATATACACACACATGAACGGCACTATAAAATTTGATGCACCTAAAGGATTTAGAGCGCGTGCGCCGAATGAGCTGAGGGAAGCAAGATGTGCCCATAATGACTTAAAGGGTTGCCTTCAAAACTAATTTCATAAATTCTGAAATTTGATGGATACGCAAATTCGGATAATATTATTCAAAAATTAAAAAATATATACGATTTAATTATCAAATAAATCAAGTGAATTCGAATTCTGAATATTCTAAAAACTGCAGTTATACCTCTTAATGCATATTTTTCGAGTATCTTTGATTCTTTAATACACATACATTGCAGGAGCGTCGTTCCTTTACAGTTGCTGACTGAACATAAAAAAGTTAAATTATGCCATAAGTCCCTGTACTCTTCACAAATTAAAAATTTAGTTCCTATACTTTTTATTTTCAGGAATTTAATTCCTCCACTTCTCAATTTTTATTTTTTCCAATTGGTTGGTGTTGACATTCTGAAATAAAACAAAAACCTCATTTGATAGCAATGTAATAAAAAAAATGTTGTAATGAATCTAAATTTAACAAACTAATTTTAACAGAGTTGATAGTTAAATCAAAATTTTAAAATCTGAAAAATAAAGGGACTAAATTCTTAAAAATGAAAGTATAAAGACTAAATTCCAAATTTATGAAGAGCACAAGGACTTATCATCACATATTTTGACTTAAAAGAAAACACCATCGGAACATATCGTTTCAAGCAGGGTAATAAAGAATTTTGTGGCTGTTTAAAGCCACATTCAATCTATTGAACTCAAAATAAGGGTAACATTTTACACGAATAGATCTTTCGATTCAAGACCTGGTCAATGTTCATGTTTTTAATGAAAAAATAAAAAATAAAATCCAAAATCAGAATTGCTACTATTGAATTAGCTGCATTTGATAACAAACCAAATAGTGATATAGGATACCTCATTGTTATCATCGGAATTTCAACGTAGCATGACCACTGTCTCCCAGATGCTTATGTAATTTATTCCTGCCACAAACACAATACGATCATGAAAAGTGTGATGCCAAATGCTTCTATATTTATTTTTTAATAAATGGCAATCAAAATATAACGTTCACATACTTCGATTGGAATTCCTCTCCACATGTCTCACATACATTGCTGGAATGCTTTGCCGTTGCCTGGATGTGAATGCATATTTTGAAAATAAGCCAAGAAATTAGAGATACAAGCATAAGTCATTAGTACTAGTACATTTCAAACAAAATGCATTAAGTACATGAAATTATCTTATGGAAATGTGCTCAAAGGTTTCTAGTAGAACTAGTTAGATAATCCGTTGTTTCGAGCTTTCCATCTTTATTCCAATGTCATATTCTTCCCCTGCTAACAACTAATTTTGTACCACATGACAACGATTACAACAATTACTATAATCAAGAAAGTCTCCAAGCCGAAGTTATTTGTGGCAATAATATGTACATGATAATAACTATAAATACTGCAATGAACTAATGGTTCAACTAAAACCTTTTTTGTGCGTGCAGATGCATGTAAAGAAGCAAGCAATTATTTAGTTCCTTGTATTCTCTCCATGTACTACATATATCAATGCATATATACATATTATAAACGGAGGTAACTAGCAATGGTTTCATCAGAAGGTAATATCAATAAAAATGGAGAATAAAGCATACCTTTGCTTTCTTTCCTTTAGATGATTTATTTGATTTGGTATTTGTTTCTTTCTTTGTATTCCCTTTTCTATCAGTAGGTTGCTTTGAAACCTTATCACCATTTCCCAATTTATCATCCTTTTCACCACTACTGCCCTCATCTTCTACAAGTTGCTTCTCTTCCCCATGCAGTGTTCTATCACTTACGCTAGCTTCTTCGTTCTTGCTTTTAGTTTCGTTAACATCAGTTTTCATGGCATCATCGCTATTCTTTTTACCCTTCTCTTTCTTCCCTGTTCTGTTTCTCCTTCTGTTTTTCCGGTTACCGTAATTGATAAATTCTCCCTCATCACTTTCATCTTTGACATGAAATCCTGTAGGCGAAACCATATCCTCGCTCTTGAAAGAAACATTTTTCTTATCTTTCTGCCCGGACACCATTGCTTCAAGAATACTATTTTCTTCATCATGATCATTAGCACTATCAACCTCAACCTCCTCTTCATCTTCATCCCCTGCATCAGCATCAAAAAATCCATCATCCCCCTCACTTAGCTCACCTACACTATTCTCTCCTTCATCCTCCCTTTCCTCTTCAATCCTTAAACCCTCCCTAAACTTGTCCTCCACATCCGCTTCCACCTCTAAATCCCCTTCCTCTTCTTCCTCCTCAATAAACAATTCCCTCAATTCCGCCACTTTCTCCTTATGCTTCTTTGATTGTTCATGATTCTTCCATTGCTTCTCACTCTTGAACTTCTTCCCGCAGGCCACACAATAGAACTCTTCCTTCTCTCTTTCTTTCTCGTCCATTTCATCCCAATTGTCCACTTCTTCCTCTTCGACTTTCGCCCATTCAGGCTCCTCGTAAGCCTTAACTCTTGCCAACCTCTCCTTCTCAAGCTTCCTCTTTCTCTCCCTCTCCTCCTCTTTCTTCCTTTCCATCTCCTCCTTCCTTTTCACACTCATATCGATAACCCTCTTATCCCTCTTCTTAACAAACTCCGCCAGTCCTCTAACCGTCTCATTATACTCCCTTTTTGCCTTCTTCCTCAACTTCTTATTCTCTTCCTCCATAACGCGCCGCGATTTCCGGTTTGGTCCGGCCATAGCATCATACTCATCAACCCAAACAAAATCCATAACCGTAGAAAACCCTAACCAATAGTTATAAAAAGCCGTAACTTGACCGTACGGACTCTCTAAATTCCCCATCAAAGGAGCTTCTTTTACGATATCTAAACCTAGCCCTAACTTCCTAGCGAAGTTGATTTCATTGGCATAAATTTTAGAGAAAAGGTCAGAATAAACCTTGTAGAAGCCCCGACCGGAGTCGGAGTAACCCGAATAAACGGTATTGGAGAAGAAAGAGAACAGGTCGGGGACGGGGGAATTGGCGGAGGTGTTGCGATCGGCGAAGAGGATTTGGGAGCGGTGAGAGTCGTACCAAGAGCGTTCTTTGGGATCAGAAAGGACTTCATAAGCGTGGACCAGCTCTTGGAATTGGGCGGTGGCTTCAGCCTGAGAAAGGCCGGATTGAACGAGCTTGTCGGGGTGGCGTTGGAGAGCGAGCTTTTTGTAGGCGGAGCGAATTTCATCTTGAGAACAGTCACGGGATAAACCTAAAACCTCATATAGACACCGTTTCTCAGACGCCATTGGATGATCAGCGATTGAATCCCACGAAACCCAAGACCTTTCTTTTCCTTCTTCTGTAGATTATGTGTGTTAGAAATGAAGTTATTGAGTCGGTTAGCTCGTGGGAGCTTGGCGGCCAAGAAAATTTTGGCAGTGGCCAACCTGGTTCTCTCCGTAAACAGAAACTAAATATAACCCCAACAACATAACGGAAGCCTCGCTTAAATAATTAATATTTTTATAGAAGATCCCTATTCCATTTGGTTTTCCAGGTCAGGTCCCTTCACTTTTCAAGCAATTTGTATTTAGTGTTTGGTATATTTTACTGTAATTCAACCACAGCAATTCTACTTCACTGAGAAGGACGATAATACCTTTCTTAGTTTAATTTCCGAATTATATTCCTTATTATCATTTTGGTAATAAACTTTGATACTTAAAATCTACTCCTTTACTCATTTTGATATAAAAAGCTTAACCATCTTTTAGAAAAAAGTCGGCCAATCTGGACGTGCCATGTTATTAATAGTATGGCAGTTGATCGATAATGTGGCACATTAACTGATGACATGGCAAGTTGGTCACTGATCAATTGTTAACTAGTCAAAAATTATTAAAAATTATAAAAAATGTTTTCTAATGTAAAAAATTAGTAAAAATTCATTTAAAATTTTATCTAAACAATAAAAATTATTCAAAAATATCAAAAAGTTCTAATTTTTTTAAAAATTTATAAAAATATTAAAATTTATTTGAAAATTTGAAAATATTTTAAAAACTCATGAAAATTCAAAATATATAAAGACTGTAACTTTTTAAATATGAAAAATTTGAAAATCATAAAAAAGTTAAAACTAATAAAATTTGTAAAAATTATTATAATTTTTTACAATCTAAAAATATTGTTTTCAATTTTTTTCTTAAAACTATCTTCTTAAAATTTACAAAAATTATAAAAATTATTATAATTTTTAAAAAATATATAATTTTTAGATTGTAATTTTTATAGTATTATTCATTTTTAAAATTTTTAATGATTTCATTATTTTTTATATTTTAAAAAATTACAAATCTTAAGATTTTTTCATATATTTTTTAAAATTTTTAGAACTTTTTAATATTTTTAAATAGTATATATTTATACATTTTTTAAATAAATTCTAAATTTTAAATGATTTTTTACTCATTTTTATAATGTTTTACAAGTTTTATAATTTTTTTACAATTTTTATAAATTTTTTTATATTTTTAAATAATATATATTTATACATTTTTTAAATAAATTTTAAATTTTTAAATGGTCTTTTTTTTACTAATTTTTATAATTTTTACAAGTTTCTTTTTACATTTTAAAATATATTTTTACAATTTTAAAATTTTTTTAATGATTTTTGAATGATCAATGGTTCATCAATAGTCAATTAATGTCGGTCAACAGTCAACCTACCACATCACCAGTCAACTACAATGTAATCAATGATGTGGTACGTTTTGATCGATCAATTTTTTTTACGCTGCTAAGTTTTATATATAAAACGAATAACACGAGAGAGTTCAAATATCAAAATGAAATAAAAAATGTTTAGCTGCCAAAATGAGAAAATAACTATAGTTCAAAGCTTAAAGTCCAAATTAAAAATAAAGCCTTAAAGATAAATATATAGAAAATTACAAACATTTATCAATTCCCCTATGACTTTGGAAACACGTATACATTATTTAAATTTAAAAATTATTTCATTAAAAGAATTAAAAATATTTTTATTTAAATTTCTAAAATACAATAATATTTTAATTTTAAAACATATTTTATTTTTAAAATATAATTATATATTTATTATTGGATAAAAAATATTTGCTATCGAACACATAAGTCCATTTAACGCAATTTTTGAGTTTTATTTATTTATTTAGAGTTAATAGAAAATTACATTTATAAAATGCTATATAAAATTTTTAAGTGTTATAAAATCTATTCAACACTTTATTAATTTTTTATAAATATTTTAAATTTTATATTTACTTAAATTGTGTAAAATAATAATTAATATATTATGAAAAAGAATTATAAAGTTGATTTGCTGTAGTAAATTGAAACAATAAATTCTAAGTTCTGTTCCAATGCAAATTTCGATCCATACCATCCGCAAAAAAAAGAAAACATTAACTAAATTTACCAGCAAAAAAAAAATCAAATTTAAAATTTAAGTATAAGAAATAAATTTATTTTCCTTAAATAAAATTAAGAAATAAGTGGCTGAAAACTACAAGAAGACAATATACTTAAATGGCAAAGTAATGGAGCTAATTAGTTAATGTCTGCAAAACATTAAGCATCTCGAAATTGTCATTGCTCTAATTTCGTTACCTGCAAACCAAAGATCCTTTTCTCAATTTTCTGTTTAAAGATTGTGTTGAGTAGACTTGTTCATGAATTCCACGAGCCAAAAATAATTTCATTCTTAGGCTCAAATCAGGCAGGCTAAACCCCGACCAATTACTATCTAAAAATATTTAAATATTTTATTATTTAATTATAATTCGGGTTGGCCCGATCCGTATACAATTCTAGTGTTAGTTCTGTAATGGCTTCAAAAATATTACCATTAAACAAAGCAAAGTCAAAAACCTTGATTTTCTTTGTATGTGAAAAACTGTTGAATGAAAATTCAAGCTACCTCTTTAAAAGAAGATTTCGGTTTCTCGATTGACAAGCTCGTGACTTCTTGCATGTTGTCCTCGTCCAGTTTCTTGTTAAATTGTTCTCTTAGGAATTCGACAGCCATGAAGGTAAGAGCCGAGGCCGGAATATACCATGTGATCCGGGGGATGCTTCCTCGGAACATTCCCTTTGCGCCTTCAGTTTCCCAGATTTTATTCATCGCATCCAGCCAGCCATTATAGCTGTTAAACATCCAAATACAGCACCATAGTGGGCGTGTTAAACATAACCCCCCAAAAAAGCATGAGGAGACTTGGAAAGAGTAAGGGACTGAGATGCCGAACAAATGGTAAACATCTTTATACATGTGGTAATTTAGGTTATCGATGGCTAAAGATTTGCCCTTGTTAGAAATCTATGAATCCCAACAAAGTTTCGGATGTTTGAGACAATTATAAGTCTGTAACTACAGATCATTAATAAAAATGTGACAATTTTGATACCTTGTGGATGATCCCTGTACTTGCAATCTTGTTTTTATTACATCCAAGGGAGTGGTAAGGTATGCACTAAACCCTGCAGATAATATAAGAGTATTCACAGTATTCGAGGCACGATAAATTGTGTGTTTAATCATTAAAAAGGACTAAATGGAAACTGCATGGTAGAAGGTGAAGCAAAAGCAAGACAAATACCACCAGCCAATCCTCCTAGTATGAGTCCCTCCATAGAACCATCAACATGGAAATTAGGAGCCCATTTTTGTCTCCCTTTCTCGGTCAAATCTTTCAGGGCTTCGTAGAACATAACCTGGATGGTGGGTCATTTATTCTGTTTAATATTGAATTAAAAGATGCAGATAGCGTGAACATAAGCTGGACACTTTCATAGGAATTCTGTTACTAAAATGATTACAGTAAGGGCCATGAAAAAGAGAAAATGATATCAATAGTCAGTTATCCCTCAATTGAGACACAGAAGTAATCAACCCGGTGATTTAGTTTATGCATTTAGAAAATCATACTTATAAATGCTGACAAACTTAAAGCAATATTAATGATGAGCTCATTATCCATTCATGGAGAAAGAATGTGTGTGTGGGGGGGGGGGAGGGGTTGGATAGAGAAAATTGCAGACAAAGCAATTTTAGGTATGTTGTATAGGCAACACCTTGATAATCACTTTAGTCACCTATGATATTATCAAACATTGAAAGATAAGAACAAAACCGGCAAACTTAGAATAAATACATACTGTCTGCAGCTAAATCTGAAATAACTTTTCGTACCATAAGACCAGCGAATGGCACATCCCTTGCAAGTGTGGACCAGTACCTGAAAAGGAACAATAAGAAGAATGAATTTCATCAATAGTCAAAAAATTTAGAATACTCCCAATTTCGGAAAACTATCTTTAACAGTAAGGTTAAAATCAAGTTCTGCACGGATCCAATCCAGGAGAACTATAGCATTTAAGGAGACATACTGTTATATGCCCCTACATGCCAAACAACACAAGATGAAAAGGAATAGGGAAGAGAGGGGAGATATAACTAGAGCAAACTCAGGCCATCTAAAATGTAAGGTCGTATAAAATCCTCAAAAGGATAGGAACGTTCAAATCAGAAATGATGAACATATGATATCAAGCATCTATAAGCATATTTGGTTGGAGTTGGACGGCATACTTGTTTGCATGTGGAAATCCAAGTATTTATCTAACAGTAAATATAATATAAAAGGGAAGAAATAATTACCCAGCATATAATCCCTTAAGTCCTTGCTCTTTCCATATTGAATGCCCAGCTTGGAACATTCCTGTGTAATAACCATACATTTCTGCACCGGATTTCATTTGCATTTTGTCTTTCATAATAGCAGAATTCCAAGAGTTACTCGAGCCTTGAACCTGCATGCGTTGCTTCATCACTTCACATGGAACATATACAAAAGAACCAAGTGTATCACCTGAAAATCAAGGAGAATTACAAGATAGAAATCAGAGCTCACTCATGCATTTCAATTGCTGATTAGTTGAAATCATAAAACATGAAAGTGTTCTGCCCTCCAAAGCTTTATTCATTCAAATCAAAAGCAACTAAAATTGAAACAGCTAGTATCAGAAAGTGCACTTCATTGTCGAAGTTGGAGCAAAGAAAATAAGAAACAAGAAGGGCGATCCGAAAGTGAGCAATGACTAGAATGTTAATCATACCATAGTTGTAACTATTATGCAAGAAAATTAGGTGGAAGAATATTACTAAATGAAAATAACGTTCCGGAACAGCTTACCAACAGCTCCAGCAATGAAATGTGCCCAGTGGCCCCCAAGGTTAGGATGTGACTCTTCAATCCATTTTTTAGTGGACTCTATGAAACCAAAGTATGTTGCTCCAGTAGCTAGAGATCCAGTAATTCCAGGAGCTATACCCCTATAGAAGCCTACAAATATGATCAGTCCAGACAAACTGGGTAACATGGTAGATGTATAGTACATGATTAAAGAAGGGAACCAATACACAAAATCCAATTCAAATATGCTACATGGAGCGCATAAGTTAATTGGAAATGTTAGAATCATTGCAAAATGTAACCGGATGACCACAGACAAAATAAGCTAAGTGACTGAATATACCTCTTAAGCCATCTGCAACCCAGACAGTTTGAACCATCTGCACTATGCTCTTTTGACTCTGCTAGCAATAGAAACAAAAATGTATCAACAAACAAGCACTCGAGACAAACAGAAATCTGGTAAAAATTCTGTTTTCATCCCCTACCACGACCCCAAACAAAGATTGAATATAAGATATTCCCTCCAAAACTGTAAATCCCTGTTCCATTATTGAATGTCATACCTGACTTCCACTAAGAAGAACTTGACTTTGAATTCTTGTCTTTATGGTATCAATGGGATGCATCATCCCCTCTCCAAAGGCTCCCGCAATGGCTCCCCATACAAACTCTCTCCATACTATATCAAAATCATAAAAGTGCATTTAAAAAAAAAAAGAAATCCATAGACCACAGATTATTTAAGCATTTTCTTTTTTTAAGTCCATTATAAGACATCAATGAAACTAAGTCGGGAAAACTAAAAATAAAAAAGGGTATTTCATTTCATTCTTAAGACCAGATAAGAACTTGTTGCAAAAATACTAATTGGAAACAAAACTTCAATCCCATTTCTTCAACAAGGAAAACCGAGGAAGGGGGGAGAACAAATGTTCTGTTTCAAGTTATAAAACCAATGCTATATTTCTATTTTCTATGACGAAATCAAATGAATCACAAACAACTTAATTGGGCCAATTGCATGTATTTGTTCTGTTTGAACAGAGCATTGCACCGAGGTAAAACGAGTAAAACTCCTTTCTTTTTCTTCTATTTCCCAAACAGAGCAAAGCAGCAGTAAAAGGAAGGAGAAAGCAGCTAATTACCAAAGAACTGATCTCGATTGTGAGTGGCTTTGTTGGTTGAATGAGACAATGGGGCATCAAATTTGGTTGAAGTTGAGCTTTTATTCGCCATTTGAAGATCGAAGTTTCAGAGTTCTATTTTCTTCCTCTTTGCTCTTTGAATCTATTACAAACAAATTTCACTTTTTTTTTCAGTAGGGTTTAGGGTTTAAACTTCAAAAGAAAAAATTCAATTGAAGAAATTTTTTAGGACAACCCGGTTTGCTGTAATAAAAAATTATCACTTTGTTCAGTTGGGTTTAGGGTCTTTCTCTATTGCACCGCATGGTCCGGTGTATTCGAGTCGGATTATGAGTCGGATTAGGATTTGAATATTTAAGGGTAAACTACACCTAAGGAATAGTAAGTTTACATATAAGTCGTTCAGCTTTAAAACATTATAAAATGGTAATTATACTATTTAAAACTTTTTCTTTTACAGTTCAACTTTTTAATGAAATAATTTTGAATGTCACCTGTGAACTAAAATTAAATAGTTTTTTTCTCTAATCTCTAACATTAATCTTCAAATCAGCTTGAATCTAAGTAATGTTCTTCCACTTGTTGATAAGTATTGATACACCATACCAATTGTCGAATTCTTGTTTATAGTTTATCCAATTGTTTATTTAGCTTTTCTTTCCCCAGTTTATCGGACAACTTGAATTGAGAAAACGATGTCGTATGAGGGTTTGCTTGAATCCTTCCATTTCATTATTCTGTTTTTTTTCATTTTCATTTTTACGATAACAGTAAAACACACTGACCTCAGAAAGAGCACCCAAAAGAAAAAACACTGATCAACGAAGGATTTCTAGGGTTTTTTTTCGGTATCAGCAAGCGATGGCAATGGCTGCTCTCAGACGCGAAGGGAGGCGTTTCGCCCCTCTGATCTCTCCCCGTCCAATTACTGCTGTCCGATCCTCTCCTATCGTTCCCACTCACGAGTACCGATCTCATTTTCTCGATCTCTCGCCACATCATCTCTCATACATTTTCATATCATTTATCCTTTATCTTGATTTCTGGTTCTATGATTAGAAAATCAGGAAAAAACAAACTTCTTTGATTTTTTTATCCCGTTTCCCTAATTTCTTTCCTGGTAACCAAACGGAAGATATTCTATTTCGCGTCTGGGAGTGATTCAGTTTTCACTGTTCCGAGCGAATAAAATTTTGCGTAATGTACTTTTCGAGTTTTTTGCCCTTCTAATTTTGTGTATATTTTCCCCCATTTTTTAAAAAATGAACGTTTTTTTAAAGTAAGTATGGTTTCATTTATCTGTAATGAAATTAATGGTTTACATTTTCTGGTGATGGTTTCTTTTTCTTTTGCGATGAAATACGTATCTGAAATAAAGCTTAAACAGTTGGTAGTGGCGTTTTCAATTATTCGATTTTCCTGAAGAATGGACAAAGATGAAAATATCAAAATTTTGATTGAACCTTATAAGATTTATAATGAAATTCATATGTTCGGGTTTTTTTTATGTGATGTGAAGTACTAAATAAATAAATTTGGATGACAGAGATGAGGGTCCGATTGGTGTTCGTTATATTTCAACCCAAGTCGGTAAGATATGTTTTATTTTCTCTTTGTTTTTTTGTTTTTTTATATGATGCTATACATACTTGCTTGTTGCCTTTTCTTTTACAGTCCGGGTTCTTTTTGAAGGTTGTACTTGTAACTTGGGTGGTGATCTATTATTCTGATAAATTGTTTATGCAGTTAGAAACCGGATGAAGAGTGTTAAGAATATTCAGAAAATTACAAAGGCTATGAAGATGGTTGCTGCCTCAAAGTTGAGAGCAGTTCAAACTAAAGCTGAGAATTCCCGAGGCCTCTGGCAGCCATTTACTGCACTTCTTGGTGATCTTCCCAGTATGTCCACTAACAAGCCTCTGATATGTACCCTTTGCTGAACAAACTCGATTGAAGTTGGCTGTGTTCTCATTGCATTTTGCCTAATGTTTGTTATCAAGTTGTTTACTGCTAGTTTGTTCTCTGCTCCATTTATGTTGAGCTGATGCTCATGTTCTGAATTGTATGGGGCAGTGGCTTAGTTTTTCATCCTACCCTCTCTATCTAGAAGGTTTACACAAATGTAACTTTTATATTTGATTGATAACAGAACAATTTTGGCAGACTAGCTGCCTTTTAAAAATTCCTCTTTGGTTCGTAGTGTATGTTTGAAAATTAGGTGAATATACTCTCATAAAATCATGAATATGTTTGTATGCACTTGTTTGTTTAAAGAGGCTCTGATTAGTTATAACATTGACTCCCTATCAATAATTTCTAGCTTGATCAGTTAATGGCTAGTATTAGCTCGATCAATGATACCTATGCATAGTAGTGAATATAACTGAAGTTTTAGAAAACTGGATGCTAAATATATACTCCCCATCTAAAAGGTGCTACGTTAGTTGGATTTGAGTGAGTTTCGGATATGGGTGTGTCCAATGTGGGTATATTCAATTTGTTAAAAAGATTTTCCATGTATATGTAGTGTTCTTGAAGGGTCATATCCCTCTATACCCATGTCTGAAAATGTGTTGGACATAGGTGTCGGACATGGTTTCTTCAAGAAAAATGAAAAGTCAGAGCAACATAGAATGGGGAAGTGTTTTAGTTTTAACCTGTTTATTAACCATTAATAACATGCTTTTGAAATATAAGGTTATAGGGTCTTTGCCTGTCTACTATCTTGTTTTATCCTTGTGCAGTTCTGCTATATTGTTTAATGATCTTTTACAGTTTTACTTGTATCAAATGTATCTTTTTTTTTCTTGTCAGCCTCATTTTATTAATATATCTTGTGACATTGTTAGGTGTTGATGTCAAGAAGAACGTTGTTGTAACCATCTCTTCTGACAAAGGTCTCTGTGGTGGAATTAACTCTACATCAGTCAAGATAAGCAAAGGGATCTATAAGTTGAACTCTGGTATATCTCCAAAGGAACTCATAATTTCTATTTTTTTAATCTTTTTCCCCCTTATTTGGTGCGTTTTGGGTTCTTCTTATAAGTTAAATATCTTTATTTCTGTAGGCCCTGAAAAAGAAACAAAATATGTAATTCTGGGAGAGAAGGCAAAGGCTCAATTGGTTCGTGACTCAAAGAAGGACATTGAGTTGATCATAACTGAGCTGCAGAAGAATCCTTTGAGCTACACTCAGGTCTGTTACTGTGCTTTCGTTTGCATTCGGCAGTTCCCAAATGGAAGAACCTTTTAGTACAAGTTGAAAATTTGATTGCTATAATGAATGCTCGATTCATTCATTAAGGCCTTCTGTTGGTCATGCAGGAACAGGATATTTAGACCTAATATCTTATGTTTCAGTAAATGCACTGGTTGTCGACTGTTTCCTTGTGATTTAGTCCAGAAGGTGCCAAATTGAGATAATCTGGTCATATGATTGGCAAGAACCTGTAATTATAGAGTTTAATGTGATAATTGAAGGTAATTAAGGTTTTTTGGTATAAAAAAACAAGGCTTCTCTTTTTATGGAAAAAATACACATAAAGGTTCAATCTACCTGCTGGCCTGGGATGTGAATAATATACACAATAGTAATATAAGGTAGCATTGAAGTTTGGAGGACAGATGCTGATCCTAGATCTCATTTTTCACAATGAACGCCTTAATAGCCCTCTCATATAGGGTTAGCTATTTCTTCACCCAAGCCAAAGCAAATTCTTATATAATTGTTCTTTATCAGTTAAATGAGCTAATGTTTATATTAGCTTTTCAGCTATTGTCCTCTCACTCTGAGTTGATCTCCGAAGTAGGAGCTATTAAAATTGATTGAATGGAGTTGTAAATTAAAGGAAAACATAATAATGGAAGGACACCTTAAATAGACCTTTTGTATCAAATTCTAGACCAAGGGAAACATAACATTAACACAAACTGATATCAATTCAAGCTTAAATAGTACTCCAATCATCTAACGTAATAAAGACGGCAATTCCAAATTTTCTTGAAGTTTAATCTTGACTTTCTTCAATCTACTTTTGTGGAATCACCTTGTCTTTGATAAATATCTGTCTTCTTTTCAATGCTGTAGATTTCAATTGATTGTCCTAACATCTCTTGGATGGACTGGAATTTTCTGATGGAGATGGATTTCCATTTTATGGACCTTTTCTATTTCTTTTCGCCATACTTACAAATATTTGCACCTTCAGGTCTCTGTTCTTGCTGATGAGATCTTAAAGAATGTGGAGTATGATGCCTTGAGGATTGTCTTCAACAAGTTTCACTCAGTAGTTTCATTTGTGCCGACAGTCTCAACTGTATTATCACCTGAAGTGAGTAAATCTTTCAGATTGATAGTTATTTTAACCCTGGTTAGTTGCTGCTCTGGTTATTCTCTGTTTTCTTTTTAATTTGGTGTTTATTTGTATAGATTGTTGAAAGGGAATCTGAATCTGGGGGAAAGCTTGGTGAACTAGACTCCTATGAAGTCGAGGGTGGTGAGACAAAGGGTGAAATACTTCAAAATCTGGCTGAGTTCCAGTTCTCTTGTGTAAGTCCCTGCTGTTTGAAAGAAATGTCCTTATTTCTTGTTATTCTGCATGAAAGTCATACCATGAAGGCATGAACTATAGGACTAAATAAAATGTTTCAGAATTTTGAATTTAATTGATACCCTAGGTCATTGAGAGTTGTTTTATGGTGACAAGATTAATACAAATGATTCCTATGATTTCAGAGATAAAAATAAAAGCATAATTGGTCATGTTCCTATGGTTTTTATAGAGCTCTATGTTTCCTTGTTGTTAATTCTTCTGGCCAGTGTTGCCGCGGCAAAACCTTTATCATCTCTTTGTCTAAGGAATCTGGATGAGCAAGTACTAACAGTTGCAATTTAATCCGTCATCTTGAGTATGCATAAACCACCTTATCTTCTACTGGAATGTGCTATAGTCTCTGTAATTTGCCATCTAAGCATTCTTGTATTTCCCCCAGGTCATGTTCAATGCGGTTTTGGAGAATGCTTGTAGTGAGCAAGGAGCAAGGATGTCTGCTATGGATAGCTCAAGCAGAAACGCCGGCGACATGCTTGATCGCCTGACTCTTACATATAACAGGTCTCCTGCCTCCCTCGTTTTCATATGCATTAACTTTCATATGAATTGGTTTATACACTTCATTAGTATTCTGTTGTCACTTATGTTGCATGGAACCGCATTTGTTTTACCTTTTATTCCTTTTTCATAGCTGAAGTAGATTGTTTTTTTGGCCATATTTGTGTTTCAGAACCCGTCAAGCTTCAATCACCACGGAGTTGATTGAGATTATATCTGGAGCATCGGCACTGGAAGGTTAATTTCAAAATTTTTCACTGCTAGATTTTTCCGGACGGTAATGAAATAAAATGTCTGTGCACTGTTTTTTTCTCTATACTTGTGCTTTTTTGAGTGTTTTGCTGAGGCTCTTCAATAATCTCCCCCAGTATTAAATCTTCATTTCTGGGAATTAAAATTACTTTTTTAGATTGTTTCAACTAGCCTTTTGGTTCATGCAACACTGAAAATTCAATGATATTGGAAGGATATATCCTGCTTTTATTTTTCCCCTCTATAAAATATTCACTTAGCTTTCTCTTGTTTTATTTTGGTATTTTTCCAAACTCAATAGTAAATGACAATAATCCTCATTTTTTCAAGTACCTATGAAAATAGCATGACTCAAAAAAATTGAACGTATATATCTGGTGCATATTTCATCATCGAACAGGAAAAAATATATAATTCAAATATGTACAATAACTTACATGAAAAATAATATGAATGCAATAAGAGTATATGAATTATTTGTGTTTAAACTTATATAAATAAATGTCTTGAAAATATTATTATGATAAATAAAAAATATATAAATACATGAATTGTCAATTCTAGGATATAGATATTCAGGTTGATGTGTATTATAAATTAAAAAGATTATTGGGTATATAAAAAATGTAAACTATTTTACATATTTGAAAATTTTCATTTTCATTCCTTTTCCTTAACGTAATAATTTTCTAGGTTATGTTGCAAAAAGAATATATTCATATTGAAGGTAGAAATAGATAGTCAAGAAAACAAACCCCATAAAGATGGAAATCAGCTAATAATTCTCCTTGTGAAACACAAATATTGTGCTGGTTTTGGTGGAGAATTTGGTGCACAACTTCTCCAACTCTCTGGCCAACGTCATTGGTCCACAGTAGAAAACCCCTGTCCAAACACCAAACACCAAACACCCCTACTTTCTCAGCAGTTGATTGATATATATAAAAAACAGTAATCCACGTTGTTACCGACACATACACTAAGATGTCTCGGAAATGTACAAATATTCGATACTCACGTAAAAAATTACAAGTAACATAGATGGTTACATGGCTTGTATTCAAACCTAAGATAGTGAAAGTTGAGGTTTTCTTACCAATCCTTGCCCCTCTATGTCTTCTAGCTAATTTTGAGAAGATGTTGAACCAATTTGGTCGTCCAAATTGTGTGTGTAACTGCAATACCTTATCACTTTTAAATTACAATATTTTGTTTCCGTATTCACATCATAAAACATCTCATGTTTTAATTACATCAACCTAATAAATTTATCTATCATATAATAATTCAAGATTCTTATTATAAATAACACAAAATAATAAATTGACTAATATGACACAATTACATGACATGAATACAATAAAAAGTAACTAATGCATGAACATGTCAAAATCTATATAACATAAATTATAAACATGTCAAAGTCTACATAAATATGGCATAGAAACACGATATGAACCTAGTTTAATTGAGTTCATACTCACCGGGGTTCGAGAGACAATGTCAATTCCATACTTGGCTTGATACAGAGATTGAATAATTGTGATTAAAGCCGACCGAGCATCACCCTCTTGATATACACTGGTTAGGAAATTGAATACCTCTACAACAGCCTAAATAAATAGATTTTCTATCAAACGCAGTTTAAGCATAATAACTAGGATTGCTTCTAAGTAAAATATTTCCTTTTGTTTCTGAATTTGTTATCATTAACATTTGGGACAGGGTAAAGACAATAAATAAAAAAAATTGGATCGGAAGTTAAACTGGTATGACTTCTTAATCATCGGTTCAATCGGTCTAACAAATTATTTAATTAACAAAAAGTATTTGGATTAAAGATATGATCTTTAATAGCTGACCCAGAGATTCAAGGTTAAAATTTTTACAGATTGAATCGGTTTTCTAC
This sequence comes from Gossypium hirsutum, assembly GCF_007990345.1. Lineage (NCBI taxonomy): Eukaryota > Viridiplantae > Streptophyta > Magnoliopsida > Malvales > Malvaceae > Gossypium > Gossypium hirsutum. The sequence goes on from NC_053448.1 coordinate 53,512,158, forward strand.
TATTTTATCGGATTTCCCCTTTTTAAAGATGTATGAGATCGTATAGACCACTAGTCATCTACTGAATAAGTTCAATTGATCTGTTCAATCTGGTTTTTTCAATGATATATATAGAATTAACAAGGATACTGTTGAGACTAGAGATTAACCTCCTTTTGGTTTGTGTCTGCTATTTCCTTCATGACATCCGTGAACCAATTAAAAGAGCTTTGTTCTCTTGTAACCCAATAAAGATAAGCTTTTAATGGAATTTTCTCAAGGCTGCCTTCTCCACAAGCTGCCTACATTATGTTCAAAACACTTGCAGTCAATCTAAGAATGAGAATTTATTTGCTATGTTGCTTAGAAGTTAGACCCTTTGTATTTTCAAAACTGTGTGTTTGACACTTGTAGTCATGTTCGGAAATATATGAAAAAATTTAGATCAGTGTCAAACACATATCAGTATTCAACACTCAATTCAAGTCTGAATAACATAGTCTACTTGAATTAAATTTCATAAGAACGTATTGAAGAACACAGGAAGATGAAGTTATTACATGATTAATGGAGGACTTTTTGAGGCGGGTAGCAATATCTTTGAGGATGCTAACGAAAGGAGTGATTCCTATGCCAAGACCAACCATTATCACAATATCATACTTGATGTGGTCTTGAGAAGAAGCACCATAAGGTCCATCGATATATATTTTTGGATACTGCTTTAGTCCTGTTAGTATTGCCTGAAAAAAAAAGAAGTAAAGTTCATTTCATTATTGCTCTTCATTTTGTCCGAAGTATTTATGTTTGAATATTTATTTGACACATATTTGGATATGATTTAAAGATATATTCCTTCAAAAGTTCTTCAAATACATGAAAAAAATTGAATATATCCATATTGAACATACATCTGTAGTCGATGTTTGCCCTTGAGTCCAAATAATAGATTGGTTCAGATTCGGCTCTTCATTTTTCTTAAAATAATTAACTAAATAATGGTAGAAGATAAATTTTTCAAGGGACTCATCAAATATACGAGAAGAAAAACTTAGAAAGGATTGAATATACCTAAACCAGACATATAATTATATCTGACATTTATACCCAAATCTGAATATATATACACATTTACCTCCTCGAAGAGACTATATAGCTGACAGCTCCAGTCCCCAAGAGTTTTGATATGCACACTCAAGTAATCATCTTCAGGTCCACAAGTTAGGGAGAATGGATGCCTGAGGACCAAAAGTAGTAGTATAATATCATTGAGAGGGGTGCACAATAAAAAAAAAATTGAAATGTTATTCAACAAGTTAGCTATTGCCAGTTGATTGAAGCAATTAAATTCGGTTTAATTAGTTTTCAAATTTTTAAAATTGAAACTGAACCAACCGAATATTAATCTCTACATTTGAAACATCTAGCGTAGGTTGTAAAATATTATGACAGCATGCATCATCAAGTACTTTACCATTCAAAGGGTGAAATTTGAGGACATTGGATGAAAATATACATGCCACTTTTGTGCCTAAAACCTTTTGGTTTTTGCAGTTTGAGAGACAACACCTTTCCTGGATATAAGCTTACCTGCCATTGCAATTCAGAAACACCAAAATGGATTTTATGAAAGTAATAATTCTTCTCTTTGCATCTAATAATTGTTAAAGAAAAATGAGCAAAAAGAAAAAAGTTCTATAGAAACTATATACCTTCAAGATTTCTACTTCAGAAAACCCTGATCTTATAGCTCGAGTTATCCTCTCTCCAGCATATAATAAAACCGGTATGGCGATGTACATCCATGTCTACAAAACAACGTTCTTAGCATCACAACTCATGTCATAGTTAATCAAATACAATTTCGGAGATTACAGGGATTCAATGCTATGAGATTATACTTCCTATGTACTCAGACTCGGGTGTATATTTGGAGGTCTTTGGAAGATCATACATGTCATAGGTGTCAAACACGAGTACTCTTAAGAATAATGAAGAGTCGAAACAAGATAGCATACTTCACTAACTGACTGCATTAGCTACCCTCTCTCTTGCAATAAATTTTCCTAGGCTTCTAACTGTATTACTCGAACACGGATGCCAGTGATATGATGATTATATGTTTGGCACAGTATATTTAATAATTTTTTCAAGGTTTTCATGTACTTTTAGAATCTTTGGAGGATTATGTCTGCATATCCATGTCAATATCATATATACCGGATACAGATATGGGACATGGATGCTTCAAAGTTGACAAGAAGTTGCTATATGAGCATAACATTTGCTATATATTATAATAATGTTATAAAATCAGGACATACTATTGCTTACCGTTTTTTCAACTAAATTATCTGTGAGGAAGAGGAACATTGAGTGAACAATGAGCAAAGCATAAACCGGAACAAACAGATGGTGGGAGTACCAAAACGTATTGTATCCGGTGACCTTTCTGACGGATTTCGGAAGGGACGGAGACTGGCGACGAGGCCACTTGGTGGCTAATGGAAATGCTATCATCATTAACACCACCATAGCAATCCCTGATGCAACCTCAGTTGTGGACAATATCTGGAAATATGATGGTTGCTGATACCCAAAGTTAGCTGCTATAGTTTGTCGAAAAACAGACCGATCTGATCCACTAATTCTTGGGAAATCACAGGCCAGATGTGTGCCTCCATGGAGGATAATACCAATCACTATCCCTCCTGCAATTACCTGCAAAATAATTGTTAACATCAACTTTTGCAAAATCTAACAAGCTTTGAATAGGCAGAAACAATGACTTACTTTATGAAAGTTGATGTTGTCATTAAATGGAATAACGGAGTTAAGGCCAGGGTTGTTCCGCAGCCATGTTATTGTATTTCGACAAACAGGTAGAAGGATCAAAGCCATGTTGAATTTCAAGGTCTCAGCAGCTCCCTTTGCAGTGGATAAACAATAACCCATCACTTGAAAGGCTGCTCGATGACTGTATTGGATGAATTTCCACGTGAAAAGTGCAAAGCAAATCGTCAACCACAACCCAATAATCCATGTTCGTCTCCAATATGAACGAAACAATATCTCCGCCTTTGATATTGGCTCTTGCTGTTGACCATGATTCTTTTGATATGAAATTGTTGATGAGCCTTTTGGTAAGCTTGCTTTGCAAAGTGCTTCAAATTCCGATGCCTGCGAAAATCAATACTTAAATCATAAAGTTCTTGTGCGATATGGTTAACTTTGTAATGCCTAAAGTTGATATTGTGAATTTTTTTGTATGATATCTGTATTTTCTTATAACATCTAAATTCAAATTTGTATAATTTATTTAAATTTGACTTTATTTATTATTTGTATTAAGTTTAAGTATTATTATTTAAATTTAAATTAAATATGACTAATAATTATTTTTAAAAAAATTAAAAAGTATAACAAATAATGAATTTGAATTCAAATTTATATATCCATATTTATTCATTAAAGTAAAATGAAATCGAGTAATAGATATATGACATTTAATATATATACATCTACTCTAAATTTATTGTAGAGATTAATTTTAATATTCACACTTCAGAATTACTTATAGTATCTTAATATGCAATAATGAATCAAATATTTGCAACTATATATATTCTAAATAATATAACATGCAAGTTTCACTCAAGTTGACCTGTGGGTCGAATTACCCACTGAAATCCGAAGTTTTTTTTGAAATTTGAGAGGATTTAAACAGTTTAAAAATTAGGCTTAGGATGAAAAATTAAACCATTAAAAAATGGGCCGACTTAAGCTAAAACATCAAGGCTTTAGTCTAATTTGACTTGACTCATTTTTTAAATTTGTAATATATTATATAATTTATAATACATAAAAATTAAAATTATAGTAATACATTATACCTTAATGTAAACATTAAAAAATATGTTAAGTTGTCTATAATTAAATTTTTAATAAATGAAAAAAACTAAAATTATTAAATATCTAACTAAAATGTAGTGTATATATATGTGTGTGTTAAATTAAAAAACAATATAAGTAACTTAAAATAGACTTGAGTTTACCATTTACAAATATAAGTGGACATTGATAAATTTTGTAATTCATATTTCAGGCCGAACAAAACTAGGACAAATATAAAAATGTTAATATTACATATAAACTCAATCCGGCCAGTCTCATTAACATTTCTACTCCGTATTTAAATACATAATGTGTTTTCAACTCCTCAATAAATAACATAGATTCGCATTTTACCATCTATATAATAACTTAATAAGCATATATAAGGATTGCATTGTACATAATTATTACTAACTAATTTTTAATAAATTATCAAATTATTACTATTTAGTTACTGATAAAGTCATTTCGAGAAAATTAAATATTCATAATTAAATTAATATATAATATTATTTTTAAAATAATTTAAGAAATAACAAAAATTTTAGTACAAAAATATAATAATCTAAAATATATACTATATATTTTTTAACTTCAAGTGTTACGTATTAGAATAAATAGGGTAAATTAAAACTTTAGAATCTATATTAATAAATAAATTTTAAGTAATTGTTACTAATTAATTTTGATAAAAAAAATCTCATATAATTTCTATTTAGTTTCTAATAAAGTCATTTCGCATCCAATGTTTAGAAATTTTAAATAATTTATGAATTTACCAAAATTTTAGTACAAAAATCCAAATAATTTAAGAACTAACCAAGATATGTATATTATATATTGGAGATTAATAGTATATAAATACAGGTAACTTAGAATTTTGCAAATAAGAATTAAAATTTACTAATCAAACTTTAAACTTTAAACTACTCAAGTTTCTAAAAAAATCATAAGGTTAAATCACTTTTGGGGTCTTAATTCGATAATTTTTTTCACATTCAGATTTAACCATTTGTTTGGTTCAAGTCGTGCGTTGAACTTGCAATTGTTATTTTACAATAGTGTATGAACTTTTATTTATCCTAACTAGGTTCTAAACTTGAAATTTTAAGCTTAATGTGAGAATAATTGTCAAGTTCAAGTCCTAATGTGATAGTAGTTGCCTAAAGTCCATATTTCAATATGTGAACAATTGTCAAATTCAAGAAAATAAAAAAAAATAATGATTAAAGCCGTAGGAGTAGTTATAAAATAAAGCTTAATAATAGCTAATGGAACAGTTATGGACAGGGATGATAAAATTTAATAAAAGATAATATAAATTAAATCAAAATTACAATACAAATTAAAATTATGGGGCTATCACATTGTGTTACTTTATATTTCCATATTATTGAATGGTGAGATGAAAATGAAATACCTGGATATAGCCTCGATGTTGAAGGTCAAGGGCTTCCATGATTAAAGCAGCGTATTCTTCGGCTTCCTTATTTTTTAGTGCCAATTTATTTATAGGTGAAATTAACGAGATAACCTATACAATTTGTGTTAGAAGATTTTAGTCTTTTTCTGTAAATTTATGAAAATACAAGAAAAGAAATAAATAAATAAATTAGTACATTCACCTGCTTCATCTCCCTCTCATCAATTCTTCCATCCATATTTCTATCACAGCTGAGGAAAATTACCAAAAACCAATTATATCACTGTTATTCAGAAGGAATAATTTAAATATATAATGATAAAGGCGGGGGTAATTACAGGTCAAAGAATAAAAGAATCCTAGAATCCAACCAAGGATCGGTCATGCGACACCAATAACTGTGAAGTTCACTTTTGGTGATATCCCTTTTCCAATCTCTTCTTCCTCCTCTCATTGCTCTTAATACCTCTTTTCCAAATTCCGCCGTTTCCCCCATTCCTGCAGCACATTTTCAACCCATCCTTAATGTGCACTGAAATTTATTCTTTAATTAAAACCCTTTTTAAATTAAACTGAATACTAGTCCAAATCAATTTCATTTTTCTTTTTTATATTATAAGATGAAAATGTGTAGTCTTAAAATTCGGTGAAATGCATAAAAACAAAAAAGAATATAAGTAAAAGGCCAAAGCATGCTTATCTGCCGCCGGCCTTTCACATGCACTTTTTTTACGTGTCGCTATGAGAGCTAGCAAGTTGCTCTGAGCGTTAACCTTTTCATGTTTTTTTTTCCCTCACCTATGCAAGAACCAAAATCCGACCATTTCACAACCTCTTGATGCCCATTTCGGCCGCCTTTAACGGTGGCCAGCTGGTTGAATCGGTTGACTACATTCCCCCACTCGTTCCCTTCTGCGTCGAGGAACCTCAGCCGTTCGCCGTCGTGAGACCAGCCGGCTAACGATAACATCCCTCCACTCTCCGACATACGGAGGGGGCGGAACGGCGGTGATTCGGCGGTTTGTTGAAGCGGAGAGAAGGAAAGAGGAACAACGCTAGCACTACAAGAAGAAGAGGAAGAGGAATAGGAAGAAGAAGAAGGTGAGAGAGAGATGGCAATGGTGACTGAGTCAGAGAGAGGAGCTTCATCATCAATCTCCATTGCTAGCAATGGGTTTGGTTTCTTGAGCTGAGAGGTTTAAAATGGTGTTAAATTTCCATGGTTCCTTGGAGGAAACGAAAATGAATTAGAGTGATGGAAAGAGAAGAGAAGTAATTTTCAGAAAATGGGAGGTGAAGTTGGAGTGGAATTGAGGAGGTAAGTGGGAAGAAATGGGAATAAAATATAGTTGTTAAATTAAGAACCAATTGGAGTTGGTCTAAGAATTTGTATTATTTGTGGAAAGTGTTTTGGTTTTATTGGCGTTGGGATCTGCATTTTCTCATATGTATGTATATGGTTGAGTGTGGAGAATTATCTAGCAATTAAGTTTTTGAGTAGACGATTAACATGATACATACTACTTATTAGTTTTCTCACTTTTTTAATATCATTTTTTCAAATAAATATTTTTTAAGAACATGTTTCTTTTTAGGATATGAATTGAGTGAAGATATTAACACTGTCAATTTTTTTTTGTATTCCGTTGAGATCAAAGTAATTATTATAAAATGATTATAGTACTTCAAACACATGTAGGTGTCGAGTTTCTTGTGAAATATTTAAAATTTAAACGATAACAATATAATTTAATTTTAAACTTGACGTTCACTATATTGAGTTTTGAATAATATTTTAAAGAATAAGTATAATGCAATATGAAAATAATTTAACGAAAATTTAAATAGACCTCGACACTCGTGGGTGTCGAGTTTAGTTTAAAAACCCTAGCAGAATCCTAATTCTAAAACTTATAAATACACAACCAAACTTAGTCCTATTCTACATTCTATCGTAGAAGAACTCTAATTTTAAAACCTATAAATAAACAACCAAACTTGTTAGTATCCTCTTCTACATTCTATTGTAGCCTACATACTTTATTATCTCCAAATTCTAATTTCCAAGCATACCATAATGGTTGTTCACTTATTGAAATCCTTATGACATGTTGCCGAGAATGCAACAATATTGGAGTATTCTCTTGTAGCTCAAGCTCACAGTAATATGTGTTTAGATTTGCTTGACAATAGAATCGTTACTTAGTTAACGAATGTTGATTTTTATCACGCTAGTTGAATTGGAAAACTTACTTTTGTGTTGTCACTCATATTTGTTCTAATTGAATGATGGAGACTCGAGATCAATATGTTTCATCTCTCATGCAGCGACGCAATAATAGCCATGGAAGATGTAGTGTTGTTAGCTGCGCGTCTTATAATAAGAAGTTCTAACCACAATCTAGGTGAGGTCCTTTATCGAGTGTTCAAAATTAGTACCAACCTTAAGTTTGATTTCCAAAGGCATCAAATTAAAATGAAATGGTTAAAGACTAGTTTCAAGCATCTCCCAAAGAATCCAACACTTGATGATATTGATTGTAAAGCTAGAGCATAGATTCTTCACTTGGTCAAATGTGTGTTAATGCCAAAAAGTTTGATAACCTATTTCAAACCATATACCTCTCATTGTTATCAAATTTTTAAACGGATGATACTTATAGTTAGGGGTTTGTCGTTTTGACATGTGTATATTAGGGTGTTATGCAATGCATGTAGAGAGTGTAGAAGTATGTAAAAGTCAAGTCAAACCAACTAATCGATCGTTTCAATTGATTTCATTTTTTTTGGGTTGATTCGGTTGTAAGTTGGTTTGAAAAGCCGAGTAAAACGATAAATCAATTTAATTTTGATTTTGGAAAATCAAAATTGAATTAATTAACTTTAAATTTATTTATTTTTTATTTTTTAAAATATATAAATCGAAACCCGTTTCATATCCAAACTTTAACCTAGTTATAACTTATCCTTAAAATCCAAAAATTAAATTAAATTAATAATGTATATATTATCAAAAAAATAAATCCAATTACTAAAATGAAATCAAAATACTAAACCGAAGTAAATTCTTCACTCCAATTTTACCCATTACCAAAACATAATTGTCTATAGAATTTGTGTTGTATTATATTGTGTTGGACTAACTGTTATGTAGTAATTTACATGTTTTTTATTTCTTAGGAAAATGTATATTAATGTGATTTAGTCGATTTTTTTGACCGAAACTCAATTTTCCTCTGTGTAGAAGGTAAAAGTAGAATTCTTTGTCTAAAATCTTAAACTCTAAACGAATTCAAAATAAACAAAAAAAAGCTATATTGGGGATCGACTCGATTAAGTAACGAAAAAGTAAAAATAGCGGAAGAAATTGAGAAATTGAGAAACCCTCCAAAGAGGATAAAAAACCACAAGCAAAATTAATTTTACTATAATGGCAAAAGAATGAAGAGTACAAAAGATGGAGATAAAAACTAAACCCTGAAACCCGAAAACAAAGAACCCTCAAAACATAAACACAAAATTCTTCAAAAGTGTTATGGGTTCTAATCTTTAATGTGTGTTTTTCTAAAGTTGTAAAAGAGCTCATTTATAGGCTAAATTCGTAGGTCAAATAATAAAATAATCTAGACTAATCAGAGTTCGACTGAAACAAATAAACAAAGTTTAACTGAGAGATTATCTCTCAAATTAACTAAAATATGAGTCATACTTAACAAATCTCCACTTTGACTCGTATTTCCATAACGCCATCTTTGTCAAAACCCGCCATGAGCCTATCTTGAACTATGTAAGGAATTAACTGAGTCGAATTTGTACTTAGAAGCTGGAAGACTTCTAGCCTTTAACTTGTGCACTGCCAAATCAAAACTAACTCGGGTCTGATTTTCACGAACACAATGCCCTAACTTTTCAAAACCTGCATCCAAAAGAGAACATCTTTTCAACGAAACGATCATACATTTTTTTCTTCTATGACCAAGTTGCCTCCGCTCCAAACGAGTTGACTTCGACTCTATAACGGACGAGGGACGTCCAGTTTCACCGGTCACTGTAGAACCTTCTAGAATATAAAGACTGTTGGCCTTTTTACCTTTTAACAAAATGAGAGCCCACGAGACACCTTAATGTCCTTCGACTCGATGTTGATTCTGCAACCTTTCGAGTCTAAAATACTCAAGGAAATGAGATTCTTTTGTAAATCAGGTACATACCTAACATTTGAGAGTGTACTAATTGTCCCATCGTGCATCCTAATTTTAACAGTACCGATATCAATTACCTTACTAGATGAATTGTTTTCCATGCGCACAACTCCACCTTCAACCGAATTGTATGTGGAGAACTATTATCTATTGGGACATGTGGAAAGAACATCTCAAATCTAGGATCTACTCGGACGTAAGCTCAGAGCTATCGCTCGTTGACACTAATAAGAAATTATCACCGCTTTCGTTGGCCAAATTAGCACCATCTACATTTTTTTCGTTACTCTCAGAAACCTTTTATTTCGTAGTTTATAATAATTTGCTTTGACATGACCTAACTTACAATAATGACACTTTTTGTCTCGCTTCTTTGATGCTACCAAAACGAAAACTTGCCTATTTGCCTTGCTATCCAAACCAAACTCATTGTTGAGTTTGTCTTTACTCAATAAATGACCATTCACATCCTCAAATGAGATTTTGTCTCTGCCATAAATCAGGGTCTCCTTAAAAGACTTGTATGGAGATGGTAAAGAGCACAATAATAGCATACTTGATTTTCATTGTTAATTTTAACCTTAACATTCTTTGAATCATTCAAAAGAGTAATAAATTAATTAATGTGATCTCTAAGAAGCTCACATTCGTTCATGTGAAATGTAAATAGACGTTATTTCAACACTAAACGGTTAGCCAAAGACTTAGTCCCATAAAGAGTTTCTAACCTTTTCCACAAGGCGGATGAAGTTTTCTCCATCAATACTTCCTGCTACCCTATTCGTGAGGCACATTTGGATTGCGGACATTGCCTTTTCATCAAGCTCTCCCTATTCTATATGATCTAGATTCTCAGGCACAACTGTAAGATCTTTTTCAGGCCGGTTTGAACTAGAATTGTTATCATCTGAACTTGCCACAGATTGAAATTTATGAAAACATCGAACTTCTCAATGTCAAACCTTGTTGTTGCCATCTCTGAACGGGCTAATCTACAAAAACTAAACTACCTCTGATATCACTTGCTGGGAATCGACCCGATTAAGTAACGAATAAGTAAATATAGCGAAAGAAATTGAGAAATTGAACACACAAATTTAACGTGGAAAAACCCCTTTAAAGAAGATAAAAAATTACGGGTAAATATAATTTTACTATAATGGAAAAAGAACGAATAATATAAAATATTGAGATAAAAACTAACCCGAAAACAAAGAACTCTCAAAACATAAACACAAAATTCCTTAAAAGTGTTATGGATTCTAATATTTAATGAATGTTTTTTCTAAGGTTATAAAAGAGCCTATTTATAAACTAAATTCGTAAGTCAAATAATAAAAAAAATAAATTAGACTAAAACAGAATTTAATTGGGAGATTATCTCTTAAATTTGATTGAAATATAAGTCATACTCAACAGACTATTTTATATGTTAATAAGCCAATTCAATAAATTTAAAATAAATAAGAAAATTAAAAAAATTCTGTAACGAATGATAGGAGCAAAATGGACTAATAAAAACCGATACAATTGATAGCAATCGAAATTTAAACCAAAATATTGTAGGATGAAAATTTCAGATTAATATGAAAAAGAAAGCAAAACAAATTTGGAATGACACTAATTAAAATGATGTCATAAAAAATATATTAAATTAAATGACCTACCAAATATAATTAATATATTAAATTACCCGTCAAACAAACCAAGGTTGGTGGGAAGAAAAGATTTAACGGAAGCCAAAGAGGGTTTGTTGGAAGATGGATGCGAGAGTAGGAGAGCAGGTAAGAGTGTAGAGCTCAAGTCATCAAATTAGGGGTTCGGAAAATGGATTTTGAAAAATTAATTTTTTTAAATAAATATTTTTTTATGTTTGAATAAATTTTCGTAATATATATTTTTGTTTGATTAACTTTTTGAAATAATTTTCAGTTCATTTGAAAATAAAAAATTAGTTTATAATAAAAAATATTTTATATAGATTTAATAATAATTAATATTTAATTAAAATTTAACTTGAAGTTATATATATTATATATAAAAGTGGATATGACACATTGAAACTGGAAAAAGAAACATTAAAATTAAGAAAAATTAAAACAAATATTCATATTTATATTATTAAAATCTTCATCTTTTATATTATAAAATATTTATAAATTTTAATATACATTTATTATTGAAATTGTTATGAAATATTAATGTTAAATTTTAAATATTAAATATTACTTAAAATTTAAGATTATTATTAATGTTAAAAATTACCATCAAAATAAAATTTTAATTTAAATATTTTACTTTTTACTTTTTTAAGTAAACATTAAATAATTTTATTAAAATAAAAAATAATATTGATTTAATTAATAACTCATTATATGATTAAACATTGAAATTTATAATCTTTTAGATTAATATTTTAAAATTTTAAAATTTAAAATATATTATTAATAAATAATATTTGACTTTCTTAAGTTACTCGTAAAAAGTTATTTTCTAAAAAATGATTTAAACTTTTCAAAAGAGGAAGCCATTTTCTAGGAAAATGAGTTTATTGTCTTTTTATTAATAAGGGCTAGTTCTCTATTGTTGTTGTTGTTCAAAAGTGTTTTTGAGAATTGTTGTGAAAAAAATGGTTTGTTAGTTTAATGTATTATCTATTGTTGTTAAAATGTTAAATTTAGAGATGATACCGAGAAGTAAAAAATAAGTTAACTTAAATGGTATTTAAATCATTTGATATCCTAATACATAAAATATAAAATTTAAATATTTTTTAAACCATTAATATAAATTATTTGTAAAGTTAAATTTAAACATATAAATCATATTAAAGAAAATTAAGATTTTTCTTATTAATTACATGCTGATTGCTAAATACTAAGTATACATTTGATTGCTATGTATTTATTTAGTTGTAAAATAAATGTGACAATCAATTAAATTTTTTTTAGTTTGAATGATATAAATGAGAATATTTTGATAATTTTATATCCGAAAGTTAAGAGCTTAAAATTCTATTTTTTTAGTTTTTTTTTTCATAACTTAAGGAAATAAAAATGTTTTTTTTTTATTCCAAAAGCTAAATAAAGTTTGAGTTATTTTTTGTCAATCAAGTATTTCCCGAAGCAAACACATGAATATATTAAAAAATATACTTTCTCATAAATCATTTTTCGTGAAAGTAACACATCCAAATATTCTTTTTTTATCATATTATATTTTAATAAAATATTCATATAAATGTACTGGGTGTTAGAATTTCAAGTTTCTAAGTTAAAATGTGTGGATTTGATAAATTTATTTTATTTAGTTAGTTTGAATTTAATAATTAATTGTATCGTAATAATTAAATTTAATGATAAATATTAATATAAATGTAAATATCTATTAAAAAAAGAGAAATATAAATTTCGACCCAACGTTTCTTATAACCAAATCCTTCCTAATATTATTTTCCTACACGGTGGAAGTCATGAGCTGTGCTTTCTCTATGGTATAATTTTTATTTTCTTTTATTAAAATTTGGTGTGGTTGGGAATTGGGATAGATGGATTTCAATGATTGATTTATTACTAAAATATATAACAAATAGCAATTATATCAAGGGGCTTGTAGGTAAATAAAAATTTTTCAATTTAAATCTTTTATAATTTATAAAATTTTAAATTAGTAATATTAAAATTATATTTTAATCTTCTCAAAAATAATAATTTAATTTAATTTTTTAAAATTTATAAAGATATAAACTATTAAAATAATAAAGTTATATTTTTACCATCGTAAAAATATACAATTTAATTTTGACCAAAAATTTTTTGACTCTAAATTACAAAATTTAAATTTAAATAATTTATTGGTATTATCAAATCCAGTCCACCCGAATTACAAAATTTTTATGAAATTAAAGACTCTGCCCATAATCCAACCATCGACGCATATAGGTGGTTTCATTTTCTTTGTTACCTTTGAACAAAATCCCCTGACCATTAAAATTCAGTAAAAAGTTTGGCAGTAAAAAGTTTTCGGTAAAATGATTTCTGGAAAATGTTTTATTTTTCTGTAAAATGATTTACTAGAAAATATTTTCTGGTGTTTGGTAAATCTGTATAAAATATTTTTTGCTGTTTGGCAGATTTCCTGAAAATATTTTCCGAAAAAGTTGTTTTTACATATATAAATTTTTTGAAAGTACCACTTAAAATGAAAGCATGAAAAATGAGTTTTCTTGTAGGAAATTGTGAAAGAATTGTAACTAATGTGTTGAATCATGAGTTTGATTGGTGCAAGATTTTGTTATATATTATTAGGTTATCTTTCCCGTATAATTAATTAATTAATTAATCCCTCATTATATATTTAATCAAGAATTTGAATGGGAAATTTGAATGAAATTCATTTAAAAATCAATGTATTATTAGGTGCAAATTTGAGGATTTGGATGAAAGACGCAAAATTTGTTGATGGAGTAACTCAAACAAATAGAATTTCAAGATATGCTAATGGTCTCCTACATGCTCTTAAACATGTTCAGCATGTTACCAACTCATTTCACAAACAATTGGCATATGAAAACGAGTCCAAAATCTCAAGCATAAAGTCTCTTATACATTAGCATAAATTTCACTGCAGCAAAAAATGATGAACCAGGCATTAGCTAAAAAACTTATACATGCACATCAATAAAATCCTAATTGCCTTTAAACCTAGTGCTTGCCCATAGCAACTCCTGAGCCTAATCCATAATCAGAAGGCAAGGGATCAATGCCACCAGTTTCACCCCAATCTTCAACACCATAAAAACCAGCAGCTTTCCCTTTATTACCTCCATCAAAGCTCTCAAACTCATTACTAGAAGAACTCAACTTCCATAAACATTCAAATCACCAAAAGACAACACATCATTCCCCATGTTAAACTGCAAAGGAGAATCACCTCAATACTTCCTTTTAATCCATTAACTCAATGCTAAAACTAAACCATAGAATCAATTATAATGCAAAGGACTAAAAGCATTAACAATTTATTCCAGTAAATAAGATCCACAGCATTCAGAATATCATAAACTACAAAAACATCTACATACCTTGAGTTTCTTATGCGTTACAACTAGAAGAGGAGGAATAAGTGAATACAGATCACACAATGGTCTTGTAAGTGCTGAAAAAGTTGGGTGCTCAATAGTCCTGCAAAAAAGTATGATATCCTTGAAATAACTAAACAAATAATATTGCTTAACATCCATTCTCAAACATTAAGCACCTCAAGATAAACTGCATTTGAAATTCAGTTAGCATAACTCAAACATCCATATCATTCATTAGCAGAAGCCTAGGAGGAATTGCAATGGAATACACTATTTGCTAGTATGCTTAACATAAAAGAATCTACTGTCTCCATGAAAAAAAAAAGGATTATTTAGTGCACCACTGGTGAAGCTAAAATCTCCACATGGGACGTTACTAATATGCTACATGCTTATTAAGTACACGATTACTATCCTATATGCAAGCCAAACAACCGAAACAACCACAAAAGACTCAAAGAAAAGTAGGCGAAAGAAGGTGAAAGACATGGGTGGTGAAGGAAGCTCCAGGCGGTCCAGAACCACCCAGGAGTCGAATACTCTGTCCGAGGCAGGGTCCCTAATCAGTTGTGATTCAGAGTTTGTAGAAGGGGAGGGTAATTGAAATGGAGAAATTCCTGATTTTCTTTTTCTTTGTATGTAAACATATTGGTTGCTTGACCATCTTTTTGCTTTAGTGGAAATCAAGAAGAGTGTCGTGAAACTAGTAGGCAAGAAGGAAACAACGAAGTAAGATGGTATAAGGAAGCAGTTGAAGGTAAAAGCTATTATAATTGAGAGAAGAGCTAAAACATGCACTGTTTATCAAGTGTATTCACAACTTCTCATGAAAGAAAAAATACCAAATATTCTTCTTTTTCTCTCCATTTTCTCTTCTTATCTGGTCTCTAAAATTGGAATCAAAGCTATAACAATTCCAATCAAAAAAGGGCAAACACTAGAAACACAAAATCCAAATCCTAGTAATATAAACTGTCACCAAGAATTTACTGGTATTTCATCAGTGCCTTTTTCATGCATTTTTAAATGAACCCAAAGCATCCCTTCAGAAAAAAGATTCACTCTCTCAAGGCAGTGGATCAAAAACTCAGAAATCAAAAGGAAGAAACAAAAGAAGCCTGTTGCAGAAATACCGATATCATTGTAATTCAGCAAAAATAAGCAAGATTTATAATCATGTACTTAATAAATGAATCGGGTAAATCACATCTACTAACTGAAGCTTTAAAGGTAGAAATGTTGATATTTTTATAGTGAAAATAGCAAGAAAATTAAAAGGGAAAGCTTCCCTTTAGTGAAGAAGTGGAGGTCGAGTGGTGTAGGAAAGAAGAGGATGAGTTTTCATTCTTTTTCCGATTTCTGGAAAATCCAGCAAAAACCACCAATTTCATAAAAAACTTGAAGCTTTTGGGTGACTCACTGACAGATCTATGAAGCAGAGAGATGGAGAAGGAAGATGAAGCTGAGAGAGAGATGGCGAGGCAGAGATGAGGAGGAGAGGCGGAAGCTTTGAGGAATGAAAAATGTCTGCTGCTTAGAAGAGAATGGAAAATGTCTGCTTAGAGAAGAATGGAAAATGTCTTACCAATTTTGAAGCCGTAAGACATTTTCCGGAGGAATGGGTTTGATTTTACCGTGTTTTGGAAAATGTTTTACTAAAGGATTTCATTTTTCACCAAACAAACACTGGAAAGGGTGTAAAATGTTTTCCGGAAACCATTTTACAGCAAACAAACGCACCCTAAAACAAGAGATTTAGTGATCCAATTTCTTTTTCTAATTTAAGAATTTGCGTCAACTGGATTAACTCCGTCTTGCTTCACAAATATTTAATAATAAAATTTAATTGAAAGTAAAATTATTTCAAATTTATCTTTCATATATATTTTTAAAATATAATAATGCATATATAAAATCACATATATATAGTACTTACTTTCAAATAAATTAAAAAATATTTGAAATCACAATTGTTTTGGCTAAAACTAACCCATAAGAATATAAAAGGAATAGTTGATTCTAGGTATTGCTCTGAGCACAACTACATATAATTAAATCATAAAATTATAAAATCATGGCTGGTCTAGCACACAATTCCGATACAACTTAAATGAAACAATTCTACTCGTATTCTATAAACTATAAGTATTTTATACAAATGCAAATGCTAAATCAAATTTATAGCTAGGAAAAATTAAAATCAATGAATAAAACTTATTTACAAAAAATATGTTTGAAATAATAGAGAAAATAAAGTAGTAAGTAAGAGGAAAGAGGTAGAGGTGCTCATGCGGCCCGTCCAAAATATAGGAGGGTTTGGGTAAAAATATAGGCCCGAAATATGGGATTGGGCAAAAAAATAAGGCCCGATTAAAAAATGGGCTGGGCCTCGGGCACTACTTTTTTGGCCCGGGCCGAATATAATAAATATTTTTATTTTTTTAATTTTAAAATACTTTTTTTTAAATTTTAAAATTTTTTTAAAATACTTTTTTAATTTTTTTAATTTTAAAATATTTTTAAAATATTTTTTAATTTTTGTTTTAATTTTTAAAATAAATTTTTGGTATTTATTTAAAAAACGGGCCGGGCCGGCCCATGAGCACCTCTAGAAAGAGGTAATAAGATAGGGTTAATTTTGACTTAATATTTTTTTAACTTTTCCATCTACATCTACATGAGAAACGAATTTACCCGTCTTTTATCATATGAATTATGTTACCATGTTGACGAGAAAATAACTCTCAAAGAGTGCTTTCGCCGTTGATATTTTTTTGATCTCTACGCATTTCACCGCTCCACTGGAATTTCTCTCTACCCCTACCGTACTCCAGCTTAGTAGCTTCCACCGCGTGTACACCAAAAATAAATAAAACTTAGTACACCAAACCGAATCACTTTTCAAGAGATTAAAATTTAAGAAAAGTATCATACCAAATATTACCTATTTATACCGATAAAACTTACAAATCATTTGTTAAAAATGTAGTTAATTATTAAAAAAAAGTTTAACTAGGTGTCAACGTATGATTTATTCTCTCTCGATATAAACTTATTTACTATCAATAATATCAAATATAAAGCTTTCCTTGAATCTTAACTTAATTATCATTATCATTATTGCCTGTAGAGGAAAATATGGTTTTATCCCTTTATTGAAGCGCGTTTATCATTATACAAGTTTGAACTTGTTCATACAAAAATGATAGGATTACGATTACGTTTAAAGTATTGTCCAGTGGTCGTGAGATCATTTTCTTCGCTTAATATTTCCTCTAAAGAATGTGGATTTCCCAACGAATCAAATGGTGAGGGTTTGGGTTTAATAGGGTCATGAATAAAAGATAAAGTAGTTGAACGGCCTGTTGGATGTGGTTGAGTCAAGTGTTGTTGGTCCTGCATTTTAATTTGGGTTAGCTATAATGTTTCACTTTGTATCAGCTGGATATTCACATAGTTAAGTGTTGATTTTTTATTTGTTTGGGTTAGCATAGATTCCAAGAGTGAAAATCTCATTTATAGTGGAATTAGATTGAACTCGATCTTTAGGAACAGTAAATTTTATAGTGAAAAGGGTAGAAAACATAATTGAGTAAAAAGAAAGGATATGGATGGAGTTGAAATGTAGCGTGTAGATAACACAGCAACGGGTCTTTTTCTTCCATGGAATCCCCATCTCTATGTATTCAAAGCTCACAATTCAAAACAAGGCTCTTCTTTCAAACTCGGTCTCTTAGGTTTCACTTCACAACTTACCTAAATTCTCAAACAAGAAGGAAAAACTTTACCATCCTTTCAGTTCTGTTGATCTTATTATTCAGTTGAAGCAGGCAAACCACTTTATCAGCATCATTTTGGGGTAAAATATGGGTTCCTTCTGTTGATTGATTTCTGCAGTTTTCATCTTGTATTCCAAACGGGTAAAGCTTGGATTCTTACATCATTTTCACAATCATGTGTTTGTCTTGGGAACACTAGTGTTTTGTTCGTTCCCTTTGGGTTTTCTATTGGTTAGTTTATTAAATTTCTGGAATTGAGAGTTTCAATCTTAGCTTGCATATTGTTTCCAGCTTTATGAGGGATTGGCAAACTATTGTATTAATAATAATTCAAGAAGATTCAGTTCTTTAATTGATTATTGATTGTGCTGAATTGCTCAAGTTGTGTGGCCAATGATATTTTCGCTTTCAGAATTGGATTCATGGGAATTGTTCTTTCGAGGTTTTCAATGTCGAAAATGGAAAGTCAAGTTTTGTGCTATTGAACTTGGTAGTTTCTGAAATGGATTCGTTTAAGCTGCTTCCATCTTAGCTTGCATATTGTTTTTCAGTTTTATGAGGAATTGGTATAATATTGTATGATTCAAGAAGATTCCATCCTATAATTAATTATTATGCTGATGTTTGAGTTGTAAGGCCAATGTATGTTCTCTTTTTCAAACTTGGATTGATGGAAGTTGTAGATGTCGATAATCGAAATAAGGACTTAGTTTTTGTGTTGTAGAACTCGGTAGTTACAGAAATGGATTCATGGCTTGTTGCAACAGCTGCTGGTTATTTTGCTGAATATTGGCAAAATCTTTTGAGTGATAGGACTCGCTTTCCTGAGCTAAGAACTCAAGAGACTGAAACCGGGAACGGTCCCTTGTCTTCGACAAAGGGACTCCAGCAAGATGTTT
This sequence comes from Gossypium hirsutum, assembly GCF_007990345.1. Lineage (NCBI taxonomy): Eukaryota > Viridiplantae > Streptophyta > Magnoliopsida > Malvales > Malvaceae > Gossypium > Gossypium hirsutum. Next base: position 53,531,417 of record NC_053448.1, read on the forward strand.
CTTCAGATGGAAGAGAGTTTTCAACTAGGAAAGTATCAGATTCTTATAGACATTATGTGGTTTCAGCTGCACAAGTGGATTCCGATAGCGGATTCGATAGTGAAATGGTGGGAAGTTCAGGACATCACATGGATCAATTTTTAGTTTCTCAATCAAGAGAAGATCAATGTAGAAAGGGGCCTAGAAGTGACACTATGAGGAAAAGAAGCACCCTTGAAACTAGATATTCATATGGACATTTACTTAAACCTTTTAGTTCCTTAGATAGTTGCATAATGGCTCACCTATATATGGAACATGTTAATATGGAAGAATACATACTTACTTTCCCTCCATCATCACCGACTGCAATATCGAGACCATTGATTGTAACTGATGGAAGCCAAATAATCAGCAGAGCAAGTGGCAGTTTTCCCAATGGATCAAATCGAACCGCGGAGAGTAAGTTGCATAATCTAGCCACTTTTGAAACGAGTGGAAATGTTTTCGGGATTCCTCCGTTGCCAAAAGTCAAGTCTTCAGATCTCCGCAAGAAGTTGAAATTTAAGAGAGGAAACCGGTATAGTGGAAGACAAAGCATTCCTTGCAAAATGGATACTGCAAACCGGTTTCATTCACAACAGGGTACTACTTTCGCATCATTGTTCAATTTTGTTTTTACCCTTTATTTTAATATGCAGTTTGTTTTCGGTAGTTCTATGTTACTCGGGCTCTAGAGTCGGTGCTGAATCGGTATGTGTTTGACACCGTTGCATTTTATTGCTACTTTGTACAAGCTTAAGCTTGATGTAGAAGAACATGATTTGGCATTTAGTTTAGTTTAGTTTAGTTATTTTTCTCTATGTTTCACGGTCGCTTGTTAAATTCAATGTATTCATCTTAATACTTATTCATTCATTAACATACCAGGTCCGGATGAAGGAGCGTTTCTGTTTTCTCTTGGTATTTTTATGGGCATAGTATCTTCTTGCATCAGAAATCGAAGGGAAGTGTTGAAATTGAGAGGGTTGTTAAAGCATACAGAGAATGTAGTTCAAGATCTTCATGATGAGCTCGAGATGAAAGATCCGGTGACAGTGAAGGAGATAGCTAATGAGAAGTACGAATCAGGGGAGACGTATGATGATTCCTTTCATGACAGGGTATCATCTTCCGTGGAACAGAATTTCAATAATTCCAAACGATGTTATGGTGGAGAATCATATTATGATAAGGTAGGGGAAAGTTCAGAGTCAATGAGTCAAATCGAAGCTGAGCTCGAAGCTGAACTCGAGAGGTTGGGTCTAAACATGAACGTATCTAACCTGGAGGGAAGATTGTCTGATCTTGATGAGGTAATGCATCGTCTAATGACTCATTGCTTCATTTGCACATTTCTAGCGACTTCGTTCTACTTTTTACTCTCTTGCCAATCAATATTGGTGTCGTGATTGCTTCATTTTTCCACAATGGCAGTGCTGTATATTGAATGTTTCAAACATTTTATTGGAGTTAGGAATAAACAATAATAAGCATAACATGATGGAAATCTTTTTCCTTGCCTGAAAACTTGCTTGGATGTTCTGACGATACAGCTAAAAACTGATGCAGCTTGACCCGGATTTTGCCGAAGGTGAATTGAGATCCGATATGATCAATGCGCAGGCTCTTGTCAAATCTGTTTCAAACGAAGATAGCCGTGACACTTCTACTACTCATTCCAGAAATTATGCATTCTCACCGCGAGAGTTGAGCATGCGTCTACATGAAGTTATTCAATCGAAGCTCGAAGAACGTATAGAAGAACTTGAGATGGCCCTCAGGAACAGCCAGAAGAAGGTGAAACTAATGGAATGGCAGTATAAGATTTCACGAAAGATCTCTAGCAGTAAACTGAAATATTCATCCAATCCTGAGAGTCCATTAGCAAATGAAGAAATCGATTGCCAGTCTGGTCCTCTAGTTATGCAACTATCAGGGGAAGCTTTAGATGCATACATTGAAGCTCGTGAAGAGCTGTTGAAGACGGACGAATCAGAAGAAGATGATGATGATGATGATGGACTACCTGATATTTATCGAAATAAGCATCAAGGCGAGCTGCATAAGTATGATTGAATTCAAAACATGTCTTGGGGCAGTCAAGACAGCATGTATCCGAAGAACACATCGGAGGAGGCCGTATATGGTGGAGGACGAACATTGGAAGATCAACACTTAAGAGTGCATGAATTAGTGGGTGTGAGTGAAGATGAATGTAGTGACGGTGATGATGAAATGGAGAAGCAACTGATAGAGAAGATTGTGGAGAAAACTAGGAAAGGGTCTGATGCACTAGTCAATGCAGAGAGGATATTGTTTTCCATGGATGGAATCTAAGTTTCCTTGGTTGTATCAATCTCCGTACACGGTGATGCATATTGGGATTATAGTATAGAAAAGGATAAAAATTTAAATACAGTTGGAATATACCTGTAATGAACAAAGTGATTGTGTTGGAAATACATTAATAACTAATTTTCCCACAGAGAGCATTCCACAGGTTGAGTTGGTTTTTTTATTAAATTACCCTAACTCATCATAATCTACAAAAATCGAATTATAATTCAAGAATCAACAAATTCGAATCAAGTAAAAGAGAGTTCTTACAAAAATTTAACTTCTTTATTCAAGTATTCTGCAACAATTAAATTCTTTTATTTATTATTTATCTCATATTAATTTAATTAATTAAAGATAAAATAATCCTTAAAGAATATAATTTCTTTGTAAAAGAGTTTGTTTTAATTTCTTAATTTATCTTTTTATTAATTTAATTTAATTTAATTTTTATTGGTCCAAAATTTCTCCAACCATAACAAAAATTATGAGACAATACCAAACATTATGAAATAGTATAAAAAATTACCTGATTACCAAGAATGGAATACCAAAAAATATGACGCTACTACCAAAATTACGAAGGAGTACCCATCTAATAATTTAATTTTATCCATATACATAATAATATGCAAAATTATTATTTTTAGAATATCAAATTTTGGTTCATCCCAACAAAATTTCTTAGTACAAAAAAATAATACTTTTTATGCTAAAATTTACTTTCTCATTCCAAAACTAAATTTTGAAAATGTACCAAAAATTTCGAAAATATATAGGAGCAGCAAAAATTATAAGGGAATATCAAATATTGGTTCGTCTTAAATTATTTTCTTTAATTAATTTTTAATATTTTTTAAATTTATCCTTATATGTAATGCAAAAATATTATTTTTAAAATGTCAAATTTTGGTTTGTCCCAGAAAAATTTTTTAGTACAAAAAAAATATATATAATTTTTTATTTTCAAAAATCATTTTTTCATTCCAAAATAATTTTTGAAAGCGTAGTAAAAATTTTAAGGGTATACAAAAAATTACGAAGGACTACGAGTAAGAAAAGAAATTATGAGAGATAACAATTAAAGAAGTACCAACAATTTCTTGGTACCCAAAAATATTAATTTTTTATTTCAAAAATTAATTTTTTTTATTCCAAAACCTATTTTTAAAAGCATAACAAAAATTTTGAGAGTACCAAATATTATAAAAAAATTACTAAAAATTATGAGAATGTAACAAAAATTCTGAAGGAACATAAAAAATTATGAAAAAAATACGAAAAAGTTATTAAAAATGGTAAGAAAATAATGTTTTCTTGTTTCGACTTTCGAGCTTACAAGAGAACTCCCGCGTAATGTTACCAACAGTCAAAGTCGCGACTTTAAATTCCCTACCCAGCAAGCATTCAACTCCTCCATTTCTTTTTAAATTGATTTTTAGGAGTGTCTTTTCTAAAAAAAATAATAAAATCATATTCAAAATAAAGTAAAATCCAAATCCCTTATTCTTTCTGCATTTTCCCACGAAACTTCCCTCTTTAATCTCTCCACTCTCCTCCTCCACCTCTACTTATTCACTGTCTCATTCAAGTTTTGCTTTTTGGACAAAATTTCCTATACAATAGTTGTTGTTCTGCTTCTTTTTTGAGAATTTTGATGTCCCTTTTGACTTTCTTTTTGTTTTTTTTTCTGGGTTGATGCTTGATTTCGAAGATATCAAGGAAAACAAGTTTTAAGGTTTGATTTGTTTCCCCTAACTTTTCTTTTTTTGAATATTTTAGTTATTTTTTCTCTTCTTTTGCTAATTTTCGAGTACGGGGTTTTAATTAAAGTTTGTTTTATGTTTTAAATGTGTTTAAAGGAGGTAGTAAATACCCTCCCCCCGCCCCAAAAAAAAAAAGGTTTTGGGGTTTTTCTCTAATTTGATGATCAAATCATTTTCACTTTGATTGATTGATTTCATCTACTCTAGGTTCATCAATTATCATGAGCTTTTTTCTTCTATTTTTGTCCTTCAAACATTTTTCTTTATATTTCTGGCTTTGCTTAGGATAGGTGAGGTAACAGAGCTTACCTTTGTAAAACTTCTGTGCTAAGATGATCATCTAAAATCACTTTTGATTTTGCTGCGGTGGGGAGTTATCAAGCTTTAAACTGTTTGGTAGATATCTTTGAATTCTAAAGCATTCAAACAATTGTTTTGATCTGTTCTTTGATCCTATGTGGGGTTTATTGAATCCTAATCTGCTTTTGGCTATTTGGTGATTTAGATCCAGTGAAAGGCTTGGCTTTGATTACCTTGGAAGTTCGTTGATGTTAAGTCCAATCTTCCAAATCATGGTTTTTGGGCCTGTTGGTGTTCTAGATTCTGTATAGTGGAAAACTTGGCTTGATTGCCTTGGAAAGATGTTCATTGGTCCTGATCCTGTCTGGGGTTTATTTATTCCAAATCATGGTTTTGGCTTGTTTTTGGTTTAGGGTTAGGCTTGATTGCATGAGAAGTTAGTCGGTGTTAAGTCAATTACTTGATTGGTTTTGTTCGGTTTGTTGCGATATTTAAAAAAAAAAAATTGGGATATGGATGAATGTCAATCTGCCATCCCAGCACATGATGGAGATCTTCATGTGGTTGCTGCTGCTCACCATATTGTCAAGGCATTAGGAACTACAAAAAATCTTAGTGATGATTTGAGGAAAATCCTTATCGATCTCGATGCGCACTTGTCATTGATAACTTCAAATATCGATAGCAAGGGAGGAAAGGGATTCGTTGAAGTTGAGGAGCGACTGAAACGAGTAGAGAGGAAGATTGTGATTTGGGAGTCGGATCGAATAATGATATGGGATTCTGGACCCAAGGAAGCTTCCGATTATCTAGAAGCCGTAGATGAAGTTCAGACACTGATAGACAGTTTACGCGGCTTATCCATGAATGAAAATCAGAAGCAGAAGGAACTTCTTCACCGTGCATCAAGTTTATTGCAGATGGCAATGTCAAGGCTTGAGGAAGAGCTTATTCATATGCTTGTTAAGCATAAGCAACAGTCTGAGCCGACATACATTCCTTCCCCTTCTTCTCAAAGGAATGTTGTTTACAATGAGTCTGTTGTTTCATTAGATAATGAGTCAGCGAAGGAAGCATCGAGCAAAAACTCTTGTAGCGACGAATGTGGTGAATATATTGTTGATTTGGTCCCTGAACATGTAATTCCTGATATCAAGTCCATTGCAAAGGTTATGTTTGCTTCAGATTACGGTCAGGAATTTTGTGAAGCTTTCATTGGTGTAAGGAAGGAAGCATTGGAGCAGCATTTTGACATTCTCGAAAATGGAAAACTGAGTATTGAGGATCTGTTGAAAATGGAGTGGTGTAGCTTGAGTACCGAGATGAATAAATGGACCTGGTCGATGAAGATCATCTTCGGTGTCTATCTCATGAGTGAAAAACGGTTATGTGATCAGGTCTTAGGGGAGTTTGGATCAGTTAATTCATTTTGCTTTCTTGAGATAGCGAAGACTACAATTCTTTGCCTCTTGAATTTTGGTGAAGCCATAGCAATGGGGCCTCAAGAACCCGAAAAGCTGCTTCGTCTGCTTGACATGTATGAGACTTTGGCAGATCTTGTTATAGACATAGATGCATTGTTCTCAGAAGATGGTGGTTCTTTTGTTCGACTCGAGTTCCACAAGCTTCTTGAGGGATTGGCTGATTCCGTAAAAGCAGCATTCAACGCGTTCGGAGTTGCTGTTTCTTCAAATGGATCATTATACCCCTTCCCTGGAGGTGGAGTTCATCCTCTCAGTAAATATGTCATGAATTACATCAGTATGTTCCCTGAATATTGCAGCACCCTCAATTTGCTTCTCGAGGATCAACATTCAGATGTTGCAAGTCTAGTTAGTGAGCCACAGTGTGGACCAACTGCGTCTCTTTCCACATCTTGTCCGATGGCTTGTCACCTTCGATCAATCACAAGCTCTTTGGAGTCCAATCTTCATAAGAAATCTAAACTATACAAGGATGAAGCTTTACAACATATTTTCTTGATGAACAACCTCCATTACATGGTTCAAAAGGTTAAGGGCTCGGAACTCAGGCCTTTCTTCGGAGACGAATGGATCCGTAAGCATAATGCAAAGTTCCAGCAACACGAAATGAACTATGAGAGAGTCACTTGGAGTTCAGTAGTTTTGTTGCTCAAGGATGATAACCCTGGCTCGAGTTCCCTGTCAAAATCTACTTTCAAAGAAATGTGCAAGGGCTTTAGCATTGCCTTTGAGGAGGTATACAAAAACCAAACAAGTTGGTGCATCCCAGATCCACAGCTTCGCGAAGATTTGCGGATTTCGACTTCACTTAAAGTAGTCCATGCATACCGGACTTTTCTTGGAAGAAATCCTGCTCATGTTGATGATAAATGCATTAAGCATACTGTTGAAGATGTCGAAAAATTGCTCTTTGGCCTTTTCGAAGGATCGCCAAGATCGTTGCGCAATTCACGAAGAATGATGAAGACATAAGCTGTCAAGTTTTAGCCATTTTTGGGTATTTTCTTCTGAATCAAGTCTGTATTTTCGTAGATATAAAATGTGATTGTAATTAACATGTTTCATTTCCAAAGTTTTCTGTTTCTGATTGCTTATGATTGACTTTGCCTATGTTTCTCTTGGCTTGAAATAACATTGTTATAAACATGCATCAATTCTAGGCATATGATCCAGTTCATACTCTAGGTATAATTTTGAGGGTTGATAGTATTCCTTTTTTTATTCGGCTTAGTATTTGTTTATCAGTGAGGGTTGATAATATTTTTCTGCTTAATACGCCTATGTTATCCAGACCTTCTATATTCCCTAAAGTTCACCTTTTGTCTGAATATATGTCGGACATTGGTATGGAGTTATAATCCTCCAAATATACACTCATCCTTAAGTCGGGGTATCATAGGTACATGAATGCAGGCACTAGTAACTTGTAACCTAGAGGATGTCTGATTTATCTCTGGTTAATTAGAGTGACGAATGTTGCTCATTTTTTGTTGTTGAAATACTTGTATTCAGCACGTACACAAACAAATAGGATAGGGGAATATGATATTTCAAAATATTCCATATTTAAGAAAAAAAATCAATTTCTCATAGGTCAGGCTTGAATCCATCGGTGCCCCCACATAGCTGATGAGCATTTGATCCAGATTAATACAACGGACAAAGAGGCATGCAGTGTCCATCAATGAGAAAAAAGTCGGTTACACTGAAATTGAAAGTATTAATGTGCATGTGCTAAATGTAAGATATTGATTAGGAGTTAGCTACATCCATGACTTCCTGTAGACCACATCTCTTTTATTTAGATTATGTTGTTTCCAACTGTTTTTCTATTTATTCATTTTCAAGAATATATATATATTTAAAAATATGAACATTTATACTTGTATTAGAAATGCCCATGGATTAGCTTTAACTATTATTATTATTTTTTCATCAATTTTACTACTTCAAATATTGAAAAGTTGTAATTAAATTTATAAGGGTAGAGGCAAGAGGTTGTTTGATTGAGGACTTAAAAACGATTTGTTTATTTGTTTCAAAAATAAAATAATTTGTTTATTAAATGCATTGGGTTACAAAATTTTATGGCCATCAAGTTTAATTTGAGCTTTAATGAATTGGATTTACTTATTCTAATTTATATTGATTTTTAAATATACAATTAGTATGAAAAATGAAGAGTTGAGGAGGAAGATGCACTTTGACAACTCTGATCTTCAAGATAATAACCCAGGAGGAAGATGTAGGGGCACGTGCAAAACCGTGGCAGAATGAAATGGATGTTCTGCGCAGAGATGTGTGAACAGTACATCCTAATGCCCAAGATATGGATTGGTTGTTCTGTTTACACAATCCATTAGCTCCTGAGATAGCAACTGTGAGTCTACCAGCTGAGTTTAAGGTTCCAAAGAAAATGTTCGAAGGAAGAAGCATCCTCTAACACATCTCATGCAGTACAACAATTATATGAAGGTGCTAAGGGCCTCTAATGTTGCAAAATGTAAAGCCTTTTCGACGAACCTTAAAGGAAGTGCGAAAGATTGATATCTCTTTATCACAATGCTCCATCTAGTGTAACGACCCAATAGTTAGGGATGTCGGAAAGTACATTCCCGAGACTCCGTTTTTGTAAATTTGACTCGTAAATATTTATTAAAAATATTTACGAAGCTAGTTCTGTAGTTAATTAGGTTTTGGTTAAGTGAATTTGCATGAATTAAAAATAATTAGGTATAAAGACTAAATTGCATAAAGGGTAATAGTTGAATTATATATTAAAGAAAAATTAAAGGGACTAAAGAAGCAATTATGCCATTGTTCTTTAATGAGGCGCCATAAGATAAGATATTTATAAATTTAATTTATATTATAATAAAATATGTTTACTTTATTAATAAGTATATATATTATATTATAATAATAAACTAATGTATAATAAAACAAAATAAGTAAATGAATGAATAAAAAAAAGAAAGAAAGAAAGTCAAGCCAAAACGAAACAGAAAGGAAAGAAAGAAAAGAAGAAACGCAAGGGCATAGGAACTTCTAAGGTTTAAAGTTTAATTGGTTAGTTAATTTAGTCTTTTTTTTCTTGTAATTTTTATGTTTTTAGAATTTTGGTGTTAAGTGCTACCCGACCTATGTCGAAATTTTACCAATTATTGAGTTTTTAAATGTTGTTAATGTTGAATAATTTTAGTATTAGGGATTAAATTGGTAGATTTAAAAGTAAGAAATGAAAAAGGATTGAATTGTAGAATAAATTATAAATTTTGAGTAATAGGGATTAAATTGTGAAATTTTTGAAATTTAGGGATTTCAGTGAAAATAGGAAGTTAAATTTAGTTTAAAGTGAAATTTGTATGAAAATATAGGATTAATTGTAAAGAAATAAAGATAGTCTCAGTTTAGGGACTAAATTGAAAATTAGGTAAATATTGAGTAAAAATTGAAATATTCAATTTGAAATTAATTGTGTTGTATTGATGAATTTTAATTGTTTTAATTCCGTACCTAACGTCGTATCGAAATCCTCGACTAAAAAGGGAAAAGATAAAGTCGACATCGAATAGCTCGAAATTTCTGGTTTGTATTTCTATAATCCAAAACTAGTTATTAATTGTTGTATTTTTTATTTAATGCATATGGTAAGTGTTGAGGTGAGTATTTGACACTTTGACATTGAATTGAATTAAAAGTTGATTGAATGGATTGAATTGATATATATATTATGAATATATTGATTATTTGAATTGAAATGACTATTAATGTGAAATTTGAATATTAGATATTTGTTGCATTTGGAAAGTGAATTGAAACCCTATTAACTATATCGGGCTGAGTCGGATATAGATGGCATGCCATAGGATTGGAAGAGTTTAGGAATTTCTTCGACTTCGAGTCGATTAGGCACTAGGTGCCAATTTACTTCGGTTTAACCGATGAGACACTGGGTATCAATTTACTACTTCGGATTTATTCGATGAGATACTGGGTGTCAATTTACTACTTCGAATTATCCAATAAGGCACTGGGTGCCAAACTGGTGTGTTGGTTGGATCTGTGTATCCGTCTGAGTCCAAGTCGTGCTAATAGGGGTAATTAAATAAAACGGTACTATGATTGATATTGGATGATATTGTACATGAATTGAAAGTGGGATAGTGGATTGAACCATGAAAATGAGATGCACGAATTATGTATTCATGAATTGGATATTGTTATTGTTTCAAATGATATGTGGATCAATTTGTGAAAAGCTATCATATAGCAAGTGATGAGAATTGAATAAGAATATGTTATAAAATGATGTATTTATGTTTTGAGTATTGAATGGTTAATGTTATTGTATAAATAAATGTGGTTTTAAATATTCAATTGTGGCTATTATATTGTTTTGTCTTTAAATATTCAGATTATGGAAATATCACTAAGTTTTACTTAGTGTACGATTTTATTTTCAGTGCGCAGATTAGGTACTTTAATTTTGATCGTCGATTCGACATCTAACAACGATCCCAAACTCAAACGTAGTGATGTTTATCCTTTTGAAATGTGTTGGCATATATCTAGGGTGCCTAAATAATAATTATTTTGTGAATGGATTGTAAATGAGGTTATAAGTTTAATATTGGTTTGGTATATATCTAATCTTGTGTTTGTTTTTGAAGCCATATTATGGCATAGTAAATTGAACTAAATCTAGATATGTGCATGTGAATTTAATTCTATGTTTAAGTGCTCATGAACTAGGCAAGTTGATTTGGATTTGATGTATTTATAATTTGGATTAAAATGATACTTTGATGACTTGTTTTGATGATATAAAATGTTTGAGAATTCTGCCTGTTTGATCGATAAATTTTGGTAATATTCCGAAAACCTATTCCGACGGCGAATATTTGTTAGGATTGTTAATTTAGTGGTATCAGAGCTGTAACAGTCTAATTTTCAGTGGTGTCCGAAACAGTGATTCGAGATTACTAAATTCGACCAATGAGTTAAAATTTAATAAACTAATAATTATGGGTCAAGTGTGAATTTGGAAGAATTTTTGAATTAGTGAATTTTGTGAATTATTGAATTTTGTGATTTAAAAAGAATTTAATAGATAAATTGGGTCTAAAATGAGGTATCGAGACCTCGAGTTCATAAACCAAGCCATAAATATTTTTATAAATATTTATGGAGTGTCATTGAGTTAGTATAAAAGTTCCGTTAGAAAATTTTAACGTTTGGATAGTCAATTAATTAAAAAGGACTAAATTGAAAATAGGGCAAAATTTGTTAAATTGTAATTAAATAGCTTAAGTGACTAATAAGGAGGGATTTAAAAGGCAATTAGGCCCAAATTATATGGGCTAGACGGTTGGGCAAGAAAAATCAGCAAGAAAGTAAGGAGAAACAAGGGCAAAATTGGAAATTTTACAAATTAAATATATAAAACAAAGATAAAAGTGAAAAATCTAGAGATCTCTTCATAATTTATCAACAAAAACGCCATAGGAGGTCTGAAACAAGCTAGTTTCTCATATTTCTATACTATATCGGGAATTCAAAGATAAACGCGGAAAAGAGAAAGTATCGAACTAGTTTCTGAACTTTTACAACTGCTACGAATTGGCCCAGGTAAGTTCATATGACTGAACTTTTATGACTAATTGTTAATATGGGAATGATATAATGTATCAATTCGTATATTGTTGTTAAATTATGATTATGGTAAAAATAAGAATAAGATGAGATTGTTAGTTCAAATTAAGGGATACGCAGGATTGAGTACATACGTTCGATAACCAATGATGAATTGACGGATAAGTCCATGGTGGATCCATGGCAAAGTGTGAAATGTAGGTATGATATTTCAGTGAAGAAAACCATACTGAGTTGTGAAAGTATGTATGGTGTTTCAGTGAAGAAAACCATACTGAGTTGTGAAAAGTAAGTATGGTGTTTCAGTGAAGAAAACCATACTGAATTGTGAAAAGTAGGTATGGTGTTTCAGTGAAGAAAACCATACTGAGTTGTGAAAAGTAAGTATGGTGTTTCAGTGAAGAAAACCATACTGAATTGTGAAAAGTAGGTATGGTGTTTCAGTGAAGAAAACTATACTGAGTTGTGAAAAGTAGGTATGGTATTTCCGTGAAGAAAACCATACTGAGTTATAGCAATGTGAAATATTCAAGCAAATCGTGGCATCGGGCAAACGATGTACTCAAATCTGTAAGACGATCCTTAATTTGACGGGTATTTGTAAGTGCAATTGAAGCTAAATGTCGAAATTGAAGTTGATATCTGATATTGAGCTCGATTGGATAGATTCATTGTTTGAGATTGTGGTTGGCAGGAAATGTTGAATTTTTATTTGTTTATTAATGTTGTTAGTGAAATTTTGGTAATATTTTATTATGAGCCTATGAACTTACTAAGCTTTCTGCAAGCTTACTTGTGTGTGTTTATTATTTCTTGTAGATTGATATATATATGTTCGGAGGATCGGATCTACATCAACGATCACACTATCCAGATTTACTCCGGTAGATTTTGTTAAACAACTTTTTGATTTATATGGCATGTATAGGGAATTGAAGTAAAAAGTAATAGAATGAATGATTAAGTAGGCAAGGTAAATCTGAATGTGATGGTTGTGTTAGACCTTGAAATATACATGTTTTTAGCTTGAAATGATTGATTGGTTAAACTTTATTAGTATTTAAATGAAGTAGTTAAAATACTAAAATTGGTTGTGAATTGAAATTTGCAGGGAATGTTAGATAGTTATAAAGGGGTTATATTGAATTTTTTTAAAAATAAAATAAAATAAAATTGCAATGGAAAAGTTTTTGGACAGCAGCATTGATGTAATTTTGAAAAATCACCAAAAATAGTATAAATTGAATTAGAAGCTGAGTGAGATATGAAATTAAATCTGAATGAGTCTACTTTCACATGAAAGAAATAGAGTAAGCAAAAAAGTTATATATTTTTAGATCTTTTAATTTTAGTGAGACAGAGTAAGAATAGTTTTTGAAGTCCCTATTCTGACTTTAGAAATTCATTAAAAATTGTATAGAAGGAATTATAAGTTATAATTTATATTTATAGATTCCTTAATGGGTCTATTTTAAGTAGAAATAATTTGAAGCACCATATGAAGTTTGTACAATGAGATAATTGAATTTTAGTGACGAGAGGTCAGGATAGTCAATCAGTGAAACAAGGGAGACTTTAACTAATAAACTGAACTAATTGGCTCAACCAAAAATTTTGAAAAATTTATGGTAAAAATATATATGAGTCTAGTTTTAGGGAAAATTTATAGATCTAAATTTTGAGTTTTTTAGCTTGATTTATAATTAATTTAGTGACTACTGCACAGGTGGACAGCCTTATTATGAACTGTTAAATAACTTCTAAAAGTAAATTTTTATGCCCCAAAATTTTAAGTTAAGTCAAGTAACGACTTATGCTCGACTCCGAAAATGGTCTCGGGTAAGGGGTGTTACAAGAGCTTTGCAGGTTTAGCCAATTCTCAGACTAAATCGAGTTCGGAGTTGAGTTTAAAGGTACATGCCATAATTGAGTCGAATTGAGTTAGGATTTGGATACTGATGTGATCCGGCTCGGTTGATTGAGTCGATTCACTTGATTGCCCGATCGTCGACGAGAAGTTTGTTCGATTTTGTAGATAGATGGAGTTAGATGATTTTTTATAGCGAAAGTTGAGAAAATGGGTCCAAAAGATGGTTTGGATAGATGTTTGATAGGCTCGGTGAAATAAAGAAATATTGTTTATAATTTAATAGTTAAAATGGAATGGAAAAATAGAACTCAAGCGAAGAACGATTCAATACTATATGAAGTATTGCCCCGGGACTTATATTGCTTAAGGTGGGTTTAATAGATTGTCGAAGATGGACCTTGACCCGTTACCTATAGAGAGGTAGGAACCAAAGGTATAAAAAGGTGGATGAACGCCACACCAGGATGGTGATAAGTTTAAGAAGTCGGGTTGACGCCACTAGCGAGCTAGATAAGTCAGAACGAGACTCGTACGAAATAGGATAGGAGGAAACCTCACAATCAAGTTTTCAATAATCAAATTCTGTAACCTTTTACAATAAACAAGTAAGCTATTTATAAGCCTAAAATGCCTATTGATATTCGGCATCTATGCTGTTCACACTAACTTAAATTCTGTTCACACAGGTATTTAACATGTTCACACAAATAGCATTAAAATCCAGTTCATGCTTGAAGATGGTACATGAATTGGCCGAACCATCATGATGCTTCACTTGATGCATTCATGCATCCTTAGCCTTGAAGAATCTCCATAATTCCATGAATGTGCAGCTCTTTAATGATCCTACATCTCCCTTGGCTGAATGAGGCATTAATGTGCCTAAAATACTTGAATGGTCATCTTGAAAATGCATGAATCATGCATGAAACGTCCCATGTATTTTCCCCCATAAATATGATCCATGAATCTTCAAATACATGAACTTTCAGCAACTCCCTCTTGCATGAACGTCCCAAATGCATGTGCTCCTTTAAATGCCATCCATTGAACCTCAATTGTGCATGCACACTCCCATACATTGCACCAATCCGTTCATGAACCTGCAGCAAATTAAATCAGCAAGTTAAATGCATTTCAAACACATTAAATTAGCAGCATATGAACTCAATAATTTGCACATTAAATTTGGCCATACATATTAACAATTTTAGACATATTTAAAACATCATAATTTATTAAGTATTTAATTTAGATATAATTAAAACACTTAATTAATTATTTGTCCAGATTTTAACAAATTAACTAACTTAAGATAAACAACTAATTTAACTAATGACAAATTAAATGGTTTATTTCAGCAAAATAAATGCAAGCTAAAGAAAGCTAAAAATAAGCTCATTGGGTTAAGATTGAGCTGAATTGAGCTTGAGTGAGTTGACTTGAGCTCGAGTGAGCTGGAAACGAGCTAAACGGAGCTTAACGAAATGAAATTGAACTAATTCAGCTCGCATGGATTTGCAAACAATGCTTAGGGAGCTGATCCAAAAGTGTGCCCGGGGCATGGTCGTATCAGATACTGATATATATTTGTTTTTGTTTTATAGTTGAAATTTCCAGATGATTATAATAATGATATTGGTCAGGAGATGTATACCGGAGATGATGTCTCTAATGAGTTAGATGAAACTGAATCGGCAACACCAAGTGTTAATCCAGTTAGTACTCAACAACCTAACGTTGAGCGAGGTAATCTTGAAGAAAGAGATGATTCATAGTTACTTAGAGCTATTATCGATGCTTTTCATCTACCCCTACTGTTCGTCGTGCTCTGATTAAAGAACTGCGTCAGTATGGTGCAACTGAATTTTTGGGTTTGAAAGGAGTTGATCCTTCCGCAGCTGAAGTTTGGATTGAATCTATTAAGAGAATCTTGCAATAACTTGAATGCAACCCCCGTGAAAGTGTAATATGTGTTATTTCTCTACTGGAAGGAGAAATATATACCTGATGGCAATCAGTGACACGCTATGTATAGGCAGATCAGGCTAATTGGGAATTCTTTCAAAAGGAATTTCAAAAGAAATATGGGGGAGAGCTATATATCGAAGATTGAAGACAAGAGTTTTTAATGTTGAAACAAGGTGAAATTGATAGTTGCAAGCGATTTCTGCGTGGGTTACGGGATGAGTTTGCAGATTTAGTAAAACAGGCAAGAATGGTAGAATAAGTTCTGGGTTTTGATAAAAAGACTGAGAATATTCATACTGTTGGAAAGCGTCCTGGAGCTGCTAGTTCAAATTCACCACCGAAAAGATCAAAAGAATTTTGTGGTAGCTGGAGATCAAATTTAAAATCAGATAGAACTGATAGAAATCGTGATAGACAACCGACAATGTCTACGGGTAATGTACGAGGTCCATCTCGAGATACTGAAATTCTGAATTGTGACCATTGCGGGAAAAGCACCGTGATGAATGCTGGAAATAAACTCGAGGCTGTTTTCGCTGTGGATTTACATAACATTTTATTAGAGATTGTTCGAAGAATGAAAATGCTACACCTGTTACTTCTCAGAGATTTATGCTTGCTTCTAAAGGTCGCGGGTCAAGTCAAAGTGGTTCATTTTTGAGAGGTGGTGCTAAAAAGGGAAATGATGCTGTTACTTAAAAATTAGAGGCCAGGGCTCCAGCTCGAGCTTATGTTGTGCGGAATCATAAAGATGGTGATACTAATAATGTTGTGACAGGTATATCTTTATTACATTCAGAACATGTTTATACTTTGATAGATTCGGGATCTTCGTATTCATATGTTAATACTAAATTGGTTGGGTTGGGAAGTTTGAAATCTGAGACGTCTAGAGTATCGATAGTGGTGTCTAGTCCATTGGGACAATCTGTGTTAATGGATCAGGTGTGTAGGAGATGTCCGTTAATGATACAGAATATGACCATCCCTATTGATTTATTAATAATGTTGTTTGATGATTTTGATATGATTTTGAGAATAAATTGGCTTACAGAGCACGGGGTGATTCTGGATTGCTGTAAAAAGAAGTTTGTTGTTCAGAGTGAATGCGGTGATAAGATTGAGGTGAATGGTACTCGAACAAGTGGTTCAACTCGTATTATTTTAGCAAATCGAGGTAATAAACTTCTTCATCAAGGTTGTGAAGCTTTTCTAGCCTATGTTATCAATTCGAATTCTGTTGATAGTCAATGTAGTAAAATTTGAACTATTTGTGAATTCTCTGATGTGTTTCTTACGGAATTATCGAGATTACCACCAAATCAAGAGGTTGAGTTTGCAATTGAAGTATTTCCTGACACGACTCCGGTGTCAATGCCCCCTATCTTATGTTACCTACAGAGTTGAAAGAATTAAAAGTACAATTGCAAGACTTATTGAATCGTGGTTTTATACGTTCTAGCATATCGCCTTGGGGAGCTCCAGTACTTTTTGTCAAAAAGAAAGACAATTCAATGCGTCTTTGTATAGACTATCGGTAATTGAATAAGTTGACGATTAAGAATCGATACCCTCTACCTCGTATTGATGACTTATTCGATCAACTAAAATAAGCTTCTATCTTTTCAAAGATTAATTTAAGATTGAATAACTATCAGTTGAAAGTGAAAGAAAGTGATGTACCGAAGACGACATTTCGATTACGGTATGGTCATTACGAATTTTTAGTGATGCCTTTTGAATTGAAAAATGCTCTGGCAGCACTTATAGATCTCATGAATCATATTTTCTAACTGTTTTTGGATCAATTTGTAGTAGTTTTTATTGATGATATTTTGGTCTATTTGAAATCCGAATCCGAGCATGAACAACACCTCAAAATTGTTTTACAAGTGTTACGGGAGAAACAGTAATACAGAAAGCTTAGTAAGTGTGAATTCTAGTTACCAGATGTTGTATTTTTGGGTCATGTTATCTCAGGAAATAGAATTAGAGTTGATCCGAAAAAGATCAAGGCAATTGTTTAGTGGAAAGCACTGAGGAATGTGTTAAAGGTTCATAGTTTTCTTGGATGAGTAGGTTATTACCCAATATTTGTAAATGGATTTTCGAAGATAACTTTGCCGATGACAAAGTTGTTATATAAGAATGTTCAATTCGTCTAGGACGACCAGTGTCAAGAAAGTTTTGAAAAATTGAAGCAGATGTTGATTGAAGCACCGGTTTTGACTTTACCAGAATGGAGAAAAGATTTTTTCGTTTATAATGATGTTTCCTTGAGCAGTCTTGGTTGTGTTTTGATACAAGATGGGAAAATGATTTCTTACGCATCTCGTCAGCTAAAAATGCATGAACGTAATTATCAGACACATGATTTAGAGTTAGCTGGTGTAGTTTTTGCTTTAAAGCTTTGGAGACACTATCTGTGCGACGAAAAATGTTATATATATACCGATCATAAGAGTCTCAAATACCTTCTATCTCAAAAGGAGTTGAATTTGAGATAGTGTCGTTGGGTAGAGCTTCTGAAAGATTTTGATTGTGTTATTGATTACCACCCTGGTAAAGCTAATGTTGTAGCTGATGCGTTGAGTAGAAAGACAACAATTGAATTACGAGCAATGTTTGCTTAGCTCAATATCAATGACGATGAAAGTCTATTGGCTGAACTAAAAATCAAACCGGTGATGTTTAATTGGATCAAGTCAGCGCAATTAGAAGATGACAAGTTGGCGAAGAAAAGAGAAATGGTTCAGAATGGTATATTAGAAAATTTCAGCATTGATAATTGTGGTTGCTTGAGATTTCATAACTGAATCTGCGTTCTGGATGTTTCTGAATTAAAAGAGTTGATACTTTGCAAAGCTCATAATAGTCATTTTTCTTTGCATCCTGGAAGAACGAAAATGTATCGCGATCTGCGAGAATCTTACTGGTGGTCAGGAATGAAAAAAGATATAGTCGAGTATGTGGCTAAATGTTTAACTTGTCAGCGAGGCAGAACATCAGGTTCCCACCGGATTACTTCAACTTATTTATATTCCTGAATGGAAATGGGATTGTATCACGATAGATTTTGTAACGGGGATACCTTTATCGGCAAGTAAGAAAAAAGCTATTTGGATGATTGTTGATCGACTTACGAAATCAGCTTATTTTATAGCGGTCAGGACTAATTGGACACTTTAAAACCTTGCTAAAGTTTATATTCAAGAAATAGTGAGATTGCACGGTGTCCCTATGTCAATAATCTCTGATCGAGATCCATGGTTCACTTCGAGATTTTGGAAACAGTTGCACGAATCTCTTCGTACGCGACTTAATTTTAGCATAGCTTTTCACCCACAGACTGATGGGCAATCTGAGCGTGTTATTCAGATTTTGGAAGACATGCTTTGTACTTGTGTTATTGATTTTGAATAAGTTTGGGAGCGTTACTTACCTTTGGCCGAATTTGTATACAATAATAATTTTCAATCAAGTATTCAAATGGCTCTGTATGAAGCCTTATACGGACATAGATGTTGATCACCTATTTGTTAGATGGAATTGAGTGAAAGAAGAATGATCGGGCTGGAATTAATTCAAGAAACGGAAGACATTGTTAAGAAAATTCAAGATAGATTGAATACAGCTTTCGATAGACAGAAATCATATGCAGATTTGAAACGTCGAGATATTGAATATTTTGTTGGCAATAAAGTATTTCTTAAAGTTTTGCCTTGGAAGAAAATTTTAAGATTTGGCCGAAAAGGGAAACTGAGTCCTCGTTTTATTGGACCGTATGAGATCACAAAAATAGTTAGACCAGTTGTGTATCGTTTAGCTTTGCCTACGAAATTACAGAAAATACATTATGTTTTTCATGTTTCAATGCTTAGAAGATATCGAACGGATCCATCTCATTTACTTCGACAGAAGATATTGAGATTCAACCTAATTTGTCATATAAAGAAGAACCAGTTGAGATTTTAGCACGAGAAGTAAAAGAATTGCGTAATAAACGAGTTCTGTTAGTAAAAGTGTTGTGGCGTAGTCATAGTGTTGAGAAAGCAACTTGGGAACCAGAAGAGGTAATTAGATCTCAATACCCCACCAATTTTCAGGTAAATTTTGGGGCGAAATTTAATTGGGGGAGAATTGTAACGACCCGATAGTCAAGGGAGTCGGAAAGTGCATTCCCGAGACTCTGTTCATGTAAATTTGACTCGTAAATATTTATTAAAAATAGTTACGAAGCTAGTTCTGTAGTTAATTAGGTTTTGGTTAAGTGAATTTGCATGAATTAAGAGTAATTAGGTATAAGGACTAAATTGCATAAAGGGTAAAAGATGAATTATAAATTAAAAAATTAAAGGGACTAAAGAAGAAATTATGCCATTCTTCTTTACTAAGAGTGAATAAGGTAAGATATTTATAAATTTAATATATATCATAATAAAGTATGTTTACTTAATTAAAAAGTACATATATTATATTATAATAATAAACTAATGCATAATAAAACAAAATAAGTAAATGAATGAATAAAAAAAAAGAAAGTCAAGCCAAAACGAAATAAAAAGGAAAGAAAGAAAAGAGAAAGAGAAAGAAAGAAAGAAGAAACGCAAGGGCATAGGAACTTCTAAGGTTTAAAGTTTAATTTGTTAGTCAATTTAGTGTTTTTTCTTGTAATTTTTATATTTTTAGAATCCTGGTGTTAAGTACTACCCGACCTATGTCAAAATTTTAGCAACTATTGAGTTTTTAAATGTTGTTAATGTTGAATAATTTTAGTATTAGGGATTAAATTGATAGATTTAAAAGTTAGAGATGAAAAAGGATTAGATTGTAGAATAAATTGTAAATTTTGAGTAATAGGGATTAAATTGTGAAATTTTTGAAATTTATGGATTTAAGTGAAAATAGGAAGTTAAATTTAGTTTAAAGTGAAATTTGTATGAAAATATAAGATTAATTGTAAAGAAATAAAGTTAGTCTCAGTTTAGGGACTAAATTGAAAATTAGGAAAATATTGAGTAAAATTTAAAATATTTAATATGAAATTAATTGTGTTGTATTGATGAATTTTAATTGTTTTAATTTCGTACCTAACGTCGTATCGAAATCCTCGACTAAAAAGAGGAAAGATAAAGTCGACATCGAATAGCTCAAAATTTCTGGTTTGTATTTCTATAATCCAAAACTAGTTATTAATTGTTGTATTTTTTATTTAATGCATATGGTAAGTGTTGAGGTGAGTATTTGACACTCTGGCATTGAATTGAATTAAAAGTTGATTGAATGGATTGATATATATATTATGAATATGTTGATTATTTGAATTGAAATGAATATTAATGTGAAATTTGAGTATTAGATATTTGTTGCATTTGGAAAGTGAATTGAAACCTTATTAAATGTATCGGGCTGAGTCGGATATAGATGAAATGCCATAGGATTGGAAGAGTTCAGGGATTTCTTCGACTTCGAGTTGATTAGGCACTAGGTGTCAATTTACTTCGGTTTAACCGATGAGACACTAGGTATCAATTTACTACTTCGGATTTATTCGATGAGACACTCGGTGTTATTTTAGTACTTCGAATTATCCAATGAGGCACTGGGTGTCAAACTGGTGTGTTGGTTGGATCCGTGTATCCGTCCGAGTCCGATTCGTGTTAATAGGGGTAATTAAATAAAACGGTACTATGATTGATATTGGACGATATTGTACATGAATTGAAACTGGGATAGTGAATAGAAACATGAGAATGAGATGCATGAATTATGTATTCATGAATTGGATATTGTTATTGTTTCAAATGATATGTGGATCAAATTGTGAAAAGCTATTATATAGCAAGTGATGAGAATTGAATAAGAATATGTTATAAAATGATGTATTTATGTTTTGAATAGTGAATTGTTAATGTTATTGTATAAATAAATGTGGTTTTAAATATTCAATTGTGTCTATTATATTGTTTTGTCTTTAAATATTGGGATTATAGAAATACCACTGAGTTTTACTCAACGTACGTTTTTGTTTTCTATGCGCAGATTAGGTGCTTCAATTGTGATCGCTAATTCGACATCTAACAACAATCCAAAACTCAAACATGGTGATGTTTATCCTTTTGAAATGTGTCGGCATGTATCTAGGGTGTCTAAATAATAGTTTTTTTTGTGGATGCATTGTAAATGAGGTTATAAGTTTAATATTGGTTTGATATATATAATCTTGTGTTTGTTTTTGAAGTCATATTATGGCATGGTAAATTGAACTAAATCTAGATATGTGCATGTGAATTTAATTCTATATTTAAGTGCTCATGAACTAGGAAAATTGATTTGGATTTGGTATGTTTATAATTTGGATTAAAATGATGTTTTGATGATATGAAATGTTTGAAAATTCTGCCTGTTTGATCGATAAATTTCGGTAATACTCTGAAACCCTACTCCGGCAATGGATATGGGTTAGGGGTGTTACATCTAGAGCTTCTTGCAGCTTGGTAAAATATTCTTGGGAAGATTTCGAGCTCATAGAAAAATAATGAGCACTCCTATGAGTTTGATGTTAGTAAAGCAAAATGATGGAGGATCCTTGCAAGATTGTGTTAAACGTTTTCATGTAGTAACGTTAAACACACAAAATTTGGAGGATCAGTGGGTTATTGATGCCTTTATCATGGGTGTTCAGAATGAAGATGTGCAATATTCATTCTCTGATAATAGGCTATAGAGTTTAGCCGATTTGTATGAGAGAGCTCAGAAGTTCGCTAAAGCAGAAAAAATTAAGAGAGTGTCTCACAGTACCTTTTAAAGGGATGATAAACAATTGAGAAACCGACAGGGAGTTCGCGACCATCAAGACCCTTAATCTCAGAGTCTATGCATACAAAGAGGGGGGCAATTGAGGGGTTATTCACAGAATGAATCGTCGAAAGCATTTCAAAAACCTTAGGTTGAACACATAAGAAGGTATGTTCCTCATTGCAAATTTGAAACCTATACTCCCTTGAATGCTATGTGTGCCTATATTTTGAGTTAGGTTAAAAGTTTAGGCATCTTGCCATGTCCTCTACCCATACAATGTAATCAGTCATGGTCAAACTCGAGGGATAAGTGTAATTTTCACGATGATGGAGGACATAAGACTGAAGATTGTTCTTCTTTGAAAGATGCTATTGAGGAAGTAGTTAGGAATGATAAGCTTAAAGATTTTATGGCTCAATATGCTACATAGTTAGGTCAGACTCTGCGAGGTGCTGACAAGGGTAAGCAAAAAGTTAGAGGTACAATACAAGTGATAATTGGTACAGATGACGAGTGGACGACCTCTAACACAAATAGAAAAGCTCATCTTAGAAGTGTAATGTGAGATTTAATGATGAGGATGAGGATTTAGTGTGTGATGAAGAAGGAAATGATCCAATGATTGTGTCAGCAACTATAGTAGGGTTTAAGGTAAAGAGAATTTTGGTTGATAGTGACACTGCTGTAGAGGTGTCAACTTGGGATGCATACCAAAAAATGAGGTTGAAAGAGTAAGCTTTGAAGAGGGCAAGCCTTTTGTATGGTTTTGAGAACCATCCAGTCGAGGTGAAGGGATGCATTACTTTACCCGTTACCTTGAGGGATGACGAGCACACCACAACGGAATATGTACAATTCTTTGTGGTAGATCATCCAATGGCCTATAATGTCATTTTTGAACGTCCCATCATAAGAATAACTAAGATGATGATCGCAATTTTTTATATGAATATTCAGCTTTCTACAAAGACAATATAGGTTTTATGAAGTCTGATTAGCAAACAGTTAGGTAGTGTCACGTGTTATCAATCAGACAAACCCGCGAATAGGGCCGCAAGGACAGAGTTCGTAGCAAATACCCTATTAGACTACCCTTATCTTCATTACTTAGTATGATGCTGGCAATTCTCGCAATAGTCTTTTGCTTCTTTCTTCTGTTTGCACTCCCTTCCCCAACAGTAGTACCAGAGGGCCTCCCACATTCTGCATAAAAGATCTCACATCCATGTATTCGTCGATCTTTTTGAATAAGCTGGTGGATTCTTTTTAACTTTCTTCAACACTGCGAACTATGTTTGCATCACCAATAATGTAATATCAGCACTAGCAGTTAACATAAGGGGGTTCACACCACTTTTTACATTCCCTTAAGATTTTGAAAACCATGAACAATGCTTTAATTTACAAAAGCTATAAAAATTAATTTTTAGGTTCCGCTTTTTTCCGCAACAGTATAAGCCTCAATTTATCAGTAGCTCCACGTGGTCAAGCGAATTGTGCAGGTAGTAATCTAACGATGCCCGTACCATCATCAGCATCAACTTGCCTCCACCCATTAAGACTTAAATTTAAGAGGCAGTGCTGAAACACGCTCCTGATAGTTAGCACTTCCTCCAAATCCAGTACACGACCCTTGCGAAGTCTATAATACTGTCCCCAACCTACTTCTGTTATAATTTCTCACTTCTTTAGACATATACCTTTACCAGGTATTGACCACTCAGTTGGAAAGTTTAAGCCTCTATTAAGCTTGTATTTAACCAGTATGTACTTGCAGCGGTTTAGACAAAAGGCAAAGACCAGTTCGTAATAATTGATTCAACATCTTTGCGAGGAGAGAAATAAAATAAACCCACCAAACCCCCTCGATTATAGGCATTTATTTTATACAAATTCTAAAAAACGACAATCAATAGCACTTCCTTCCGTCGACTGCATTCAATGAAGTATGCCATTACGACCCACCATGAAAAACCAGATAACTGCCCCAAATCTATCATGTATTCATCAAGAATGTGGCAAAAGAAGGGGTGGAGGGGTAAATGGAAACCTACCTCTATCTCGTGCAATGGAAGTAAAAAGCTATTGTCGTTGGTGTCGCTCAACCGATATAATCCTTCGGGGATTAAGAAGTCTTAAGCAAAGTTTGATATTTGAATTCCCCGAGCAGTCAAAACACGATCACTTCTTCCACCTTCGTAGTGCAAACATAGGCCTTAACCTCCACCGAAGTACTCACTTCAAGGCGTCGTGAAGAGATGTTCTGAATATTACGGCCACTTCCACTAGTACTAGCCATGGTGTTCTAATAAAACTAGGAAAAATTGAAAGAACGATGGAAATTTTAGGGAAATTACCTTTAAAACTGTTCTTCTTAACAATGGTTTCTTCTCCAAAATCTCTGACTCGAACAATGTTATTTTTAAGGTTCAAGTAACTTCCTTTTAAAAGGGTTTTTTGCACTTTAACGATTCATATATTCGAGAATAAGAGCACAATCAGCTGCGTACAATTGTACCCCTTCTTGACACGTGGCGAAGTGTACGTTGCAAGTTAAGGTATAAAGCGTATTTAATAAGCTTCTCCTTATGTTACCTCTCGTCTCATAAAAAACTAGGTTCCAAGAAGAGTCACTTTATATCTCTTCTTCGAACTACGTGGGAAAGAAATTATAATGATACTTACTATTATCGACCCATAATCTGATTGAGTCCGGGTCGATTTCTACACGGTTCGCACTTCAAGGTCGGGTGGCACTATGAGTTTGCGTGCAAGGTACTCGCACCCTTCTATGAGACAGCATGATGTGGGTTCGCGCACCATGACATAGACAAACCCACATAGTATAAACACGTCTTAAACCTAGAGTAAGATACATGTCGACATGCATGGAATCTATCTATGATATCACATATATGGACAATAATCATATCATATAAATACATAAACTCCACCCATCTAAAATACATAGGTAAAAACTCAAGAAGTTATTATTAATTAAATATTAAAAATAAATTTATTTTATATTAATATGGATATAATTTTAATTAAATTAAATACTAAATAAAGTAAAGGGTAGATTAGATAGGTTGGAACATCAGAAGGCATTGTCTAAGTTCCAGTCGAGATAGACCAATTGGTTAGTTTTAAGACATGGCGGGTAAGTTCGTTAAGAAAGTTGGTTAAGCCTTATACCAATTTCAGGCCTTAAAATTTCCCTCTCAAATCCCCCTCTCCAAATTCTCTTCCCACATTATCGGTCATCTCTGTCTGTTCGTTTTCTGTCCGGTTTTTCATCTTTTTTGGGGGGGTCTCAAAGTTGTCTTGTTTCTTTGTTTTCGGTTTCTCTGTTTCTCAATCTGTTGATCCAAATACGAAATCCAAGACGTTGATGGATTGGAAGGTTTCTTTGAGATTATTTTGAAGGTTGTTGATTTTATGTAAGTTTCCAATTTCTATTTGTTTATTTGATTTAATTTAATTTAGTATCCTGTTTGATTCCTATTCTGGTTTTGGATATACAAAGCTTAATCAATCATGGTATTTGAATTTCATTATCTGCAAATAATTTAGCAACTTTTATTTTTCTTTTTTGTTTTTTTGATAAATCAAGCACCTGCGCTTGTTTATATTGCAAATCTATTTTATGATTGGAATGAGTGTGAGATATGATTAATGCAATTAACATAGATATATGTGTTAGATACATATGAATCCGGGCAATATAGCTATAGCTTCGCATTGGTAGGACTTCCTGTTATCTGGAAATCTTTGCTGGGTTCTTATTTGCGCACAAGGCATTTGTTGTTTTACCGCAATGAGAGATATTTGATAGATTTGAAGCCTTACTTCGTTTCTTATTTCATATACAGGATCAACTCCTGGGTTTTACGATGGTATGGGACTAGACATCACTTGATTTCTCTGAAACTGATACACCAAATAAGCATCATCAAGCAGTTCATTCTAGTGAAAGTAAAAGATCCCCTCCTCATTCATCTTCCCCATCCGCTATGTCTGGTCAAGTAGTTGTTGAAGAACTGAGTTCAACCAGACAATCCACCGATGGTTCAATCACGCCTGTTTCGCCCGCACTGGCGAATGAACAACCACAAGATGAAAACTGCCTATTGGTAGATTCAGACAGGATTCCATCCCATGTGTTTGCTGCGACAAGCACATCCAGCCCAGCTGAATGGAGTACGGCTTCAAACGAATCATTGTTCAGCATTCACCCAACGAACGCAAGTTTCACCAAGGACCAGTTCAATTGGATGTCTAAATCTGGTGATTTTGGTTTCAACTGTGATTCCTTAAACATTTCGAGTCCATTGATGGAGCTTCCAAGAAACATACTATCCCCTGAAATCACCACGAGAAATGGGAGTTTCAACAAGGGCGAAGGCGAGTTTGGTGCCTCTGCATCGGCGGCTGAAGCCATGAGGGAGGTTCTGAAGGATAAAGAATGTCAGCAAAAGGATCATGTTGCTACGGGATTATCACCTCATTCCCGTAGTTTATCTACGCATTCCGATGCTAGTGTCAAATCTTTTGCCTTCCCTATGTAAGTTTTAATTAATCTCATTTCTCAACTTTAGTAATCAAGCAACTCATCAACATCCCATGCCAAAGTGTTTACACCATCCTTAAAGAAGATACGATGGGTCAAAGTGAATAATACCTCGCATATCAACAATAATAAACTAACCGAACATTCAAACCAACAGCAACCTCAATGTAAATCACTATGTTTAAAGTCCTTAAATAGTATCATAAACAGTAACTGATATATTTATTATATTTTTCTTTTTTTTATGTAGATTGACAGGAGATGCAGACAAAAGTGGTTCATTGACAAAAGGCACAAAGACCAAAAACCAACAATCACAACATTCCACAAACCATAAGGAAACGTCTGACAACCCCCCGGAAACCCCTAAACTAGAGCCCTCTCAGGACATCCTTAAATCACAGACCCAAAAACCAAACCGAAATACAGGTTTTAAGAGATGGTGCACTTGCTTCTCTTGCTGCCCATCTTGTTCTTGAGATTTTACTCCACTGTAATATGCGTGTGTGGTTTTGAAAGCAACCACAAGGATCCTGTTGAAGTCTCGGGCTACTTTTCACTTGCTTCCCATCCTGTTGTTGGGATTTTACAGCAGTGCAACATGCTTCAAAAGGTACAGGCACACACACACATGTATATTATATATGTTTGTGTATATATGTGCGGTTTTGAAAACACCCACAAGGATCCTGTTGAAGTTTGGGGCTACTCTTCACTTGCTTTGTCTATATTTGAAGTTTTTCTGGCCTCTGCTGGTTACTCTATAACTTATTGCAATGCTCCATTTTAAGAAAACATGTTAATGGAAGCTAATTTCGATACTATCCATTAAAGTATCTTGTTAGACAGTCTTTGTGCTATAGTTTAAAGTGTAATTGAGTTTTTTTTTAATTTTATAAAATCGAGAAATTTAATCCTTGTTCCGTTGATATGGGTCAAGTAAAACTGATGGTACATTACAAGCTTGTAAATATACCTAAAGCACAAAAAGATCTTCTATTGAGAACATATGCTTTGTTTGATTCCCATATGCTTGAGTAGATTAGGTAATTATTTTTCTGTTGATTATTAAAAATCCCTTAAATTACACAGTACACATATTTCTTGCTTCATAGTTGTGAAAGAAAGGTATGCTACTTACTGGAAAATATAAAGTTCCTACATTTTTCTGTACCAATGTTAAAAGTGGGGTGACAAAAAAGGATTTAAATAACCATCGATTTACGGAGGTTTCAACTCTTTTGAGCTCACAACATTTTCCAGTTTCTACAATTCTAAATCCGGTGTGGATCTTAATAGGAAAAGGAGGTCGAGCAAACATTGATATGCTTCATGGGGTTGGTAACATCCTTAGCACCGGCGTGCCTCACGAATTCTTCCGGCGAAAGGAAGTTTCCGTGGCAAACACATACTATACACACCTGTCCTTTGGTGTATTTGTAAAGAAACCCTTGTATTTTCCTCCCATTGGGGCCATCTCCGGTGGTGGTTACGCTTGGCATTTCTTTCATCTCTTTATCTTGAATCCAACCACGGGAAAGTTTAGGCTTCTTGGCCGGATTCTCAGATTCCGTTACTTGGGAAGGCATCTCCGGTACGGACTTTATTGGGTTAGAGGAGGATGACGGTGCACTCCACCCTTCTACTCCTGCACTGAATTTATTAATGTCTAAAGATGATGATCAAAAAGCTTAAATGATGTTGAATTATCTATAATTGAACTTTGATTTTCTTACTAATTAAAAAAACATAATTATGCATTCAATTCATGGCTAGTGTCGTAAATTGAGCTCCAGCTCCACCTTAGATCAACAAATGATCCAATTCATTTTCTTTTTAACCAAACCCGAATCAAGGTAACAACTTGTATAGGGGAACAACATACCTTCTAATTTTCTAAAACCTTCCTTTATCTTATCGATGGCTCTATTTAGTTCAGGAGATTTAGCAGTAGAAGCCGCTAGCCAAGCAGGAAACTCAGTAGGCGCCGCCCCCGCCACTAACAACTTGTCTTTCTCACTCCCTTTCATGCCATTCCACTGCTTCTCCACAGCTCTTTTCTTCGCTTCAACTCTCTTCATCATCCTTAATTCCTTTATATTCACTACCCTTTTACTGCTTTCCACTTGTGCAGGCAATGAACAAGACCTTGCCAATGAAAGATAACTCTTCGGCAACGTGTTTTCCAACTGTTCCGTAAAATTCCTCTTATGGTTTACCACTTCTCCCGCTATGGAAGATGATCTAGTTAAAGGGTTTTGTTTGCTGTAATTTCCACTACCGTAAATCCCACCCAGCGATAGCCTGAGATTCATCTCTGGTTCTGGATCGGGAAATTGGGTTTGTTCCGAAGTAAGTTTTTCTGATGAAAATCTTTGAAAACTCCGAATTGGCTTATTGTCTTCAAATAAAAAGTTGATTTGATCAACCTTGCCTTGTATTCCTTTTGCTTCCGCCATTAGACAAGGTTAAAGAACTTCCCCCTTTCTGCTCACCCCCCCCCAAAAAAAAAAAAGAAAAAAACAGTAGAACATGAGCATAGAAGAGCATGAAAAAGGTTACAAAACCCAGAAATTGTAATAAGACAAAAAGCTTACATGATGGATGAAGATACAGAAACTAAGATCACCGGAAGAGCTGATTTAAGAGATAGAGGAAGTAGTTTGTTTTGCGTTAAAATTTTGAGAGAAAGATGAGGAAATGGTGCAACATATGTGATGAGATTATATAGATGCAGCACAGACGTGGTAATCAGTGGAGAGAGAGAAAGAAAAAGAAGATAAAAACGTACGGTTTTCTTTTCTGCCATTGTTGCAACTTGCACCTGCAACTCTCTCACTTGTGCACTTTTACAGCAATAACATATCTGTTTCCACTGTTAGCAACAACATCTCGTATTGATTTGATTTTCTTTCTTTAATTTTTTTTTTAAATTTAATAATTATTGTATATTTATATATAAAAATAACACATCGTTATGAAATATAAATAGGACAAGATTCACATGTGACCGAATTTTAAGGTAAAATAAATCAGAATAAAATTTGTAGTGATTAAATTGAATTGATATTAAGATATAGGGACACCACAAAAATACTATTTAGGACATAACAAGTAGAGGTTGTTGGTAAGACCTTGAGCGTGACCGATTTCGCAACTTGGTTATGTTGTGCTTTGTTTTCTTATTTGGTACAAGAATTATTAAATATTATTTTACACATGGATATGCATATTCTCTTAATTTAATTTTATTTGTTCTTATTTATATCTAACTATAAAAAACTTTACATTTATGAATTTGATTAATTGTTAATTCTATGTAAAAATTAAAATTTCATAAGAAGTCAAATTTATTTATGTCCCTCTTAGTTTAGATAGGTCCATTAATTTTGGAAATGAAATAAATATATAATGTAAATTTCGAAGTTAATATTTATGTTATATTTATATGATTTATAAAAATAAAAGATAAAATTTTTATACATCATTATATTATTTTCTTTTATTATATAATTAGACTCATATTCGGATTGAAAATACTATTCAAATCATCTTATGACAAAGCTAAGGGACACGTGTTAAAATCACACTTTTGTAAGATAATTCATTAGGTTTGGCTGTTTCTCTACTTTGTCATTCTTAGAAGCTATACAGCTCCTACCAAAGTGTGCTTGCCACGTAAGTTAAAAAATTAACTACCATTTAACTATAGTATTTCTTAATTGGTAAACTACAAAGGTTTTTATTTAACTTTTGTAAGTTTTTTTTTTTTGAATTTTGGAAACGGAAAATAAAAGAATTTGAAAAAGGGCACTGTTATTACAAATCATTTTCATTTTGGTCCCCCATTATTAATTTAGTGTTAGGCAATATTATCGTATATTTATTTTAATCACTCAATTTTAGTTTTCACTTGGGTCTCATTTAATCTTTTTAATTTTATTTAATTTTCATTTTTTTAAATTAATTTTAGTTTTTTTATTTTATAGAAAAAAATTTGGATTTTTATAGGGAAATGCCAGAGTGTTTACATAGAAAAACTATATTTTTTAGTTTCTTTTATTTTTTCCAGGTAAAAGGAAAAAATACGAGGTTTTATAAAGAATTAATTAGGTTTTTATAGGAAACATTTAAATTTTTTATAGAAAAACCTTTTTATTTTTTTAATTTCCTTTTTTAATTAATTTTAATTTTTCAGTAAAAAAAAGGAACATATGAGTTTTTTGCATGAAAAATTTGAGGTTTTTTTTTTTTACAAAGAATTGAGTTCTAAGAAAAAAATGTTCGTTTCATCTAAGGAGCAAAATAACCCAATTTCTCGTAAAAACTTAGAGTATTTTGTGAAAAAATAAAATTAACTTATATAAAAAAAGAAATGAGTGACCAAAATGAAAACGTAAGTTGAGTGACTAAAATGAGTGTACAATAACACTGCTTAACCTCAAATTAACGGTGGGTGACTAAAATGAAAATGATTTGTAACGGTGGTGCCCTTTTTGAAATTTTTTTAATTTTTGGTGCCCAAAATGAAAAACTTTTAAAGTTGGATGACCAACTAAATAGTTTACCCATAATTAAGATTGGATAGTTTTTTTTAGAAGGAAATTCATTAATTCATTTCATAAATGGGAGGGACCATACAATTCGGAAAAAAAAAAGTAAACGACCGTCATAGGTGGTGTATTACAAGTTCCATCAAAACAACAAGGACTTCAACCTCAACATCAATAGAACATTACTATGCGTTGAAAGTGGCTACACAACTCAAGCACGATATATCTGGAGTGAATGCAAACACTTAATACGATAAGGAAATCAATCATGAATGGTCCAAAGCGGCGGGAAAATCAGCATAAGAATTAAGCATCCACCAAACTGGAGAGGACGACAACAAAACCATCCCCAAAATCATTTGCAAAAGCAAGACTACATGCATAAGCAAGACTAAAAAACATGTTACAAGAGCAGATAAAAACTTCTAAAAGTGATGACTTATTAAACAATGGAAAACAAACAAAAAACATATAAAACTTAAGACAATACAGATCCAAACCGACTTATGAAATCATTTATTATTCTGAAATATTCTCAAAACAGAAACATATTAAGAAGTTAGTGAAGAGCCACCCACTTTCCAAGAGAAATGGCTGGTGATCGGTAGAGTTCCAACGACGACAAACACCGCCATTTGTCCATCACAACTTGTGAAGACAACAAAAATACCCACAAAATAGATCTACAAATTGAAAAGGGAGTAGGCGTATGAAGTGGATGAAAAGAAGAAAGAAAGAGAGGGTTTGTGAGATGGAGAAAAAGGCAGGCGGTAGCCAATCCTGAGATTAACATCTCTGTTGAGCAAAACAAAAGAGAAGAAACAAATAGCTTGGAGGAAAGAAAAAAAATTAGGGTTTTCTGCATAGAGTTATTAAGATTGAATTAAGTTTAGTACTATTATATTTAATTTAAAATAATAAAAATATGCATGTAATTTGATTTAAACCTACATCAATTGTTGTATTAGTTAAACTTTTAATTTTACCACTCAACTAAAACTTTATTTTAATACTTTTATACATTTTAGTTTTATTATGCACACATTTGTGTCCTAATACGTGATTTCCACATTTCATTATTTATTATATATTATTTTTAAACACATTAATTTTTTTAATTTGTGGTTTCCACATGCATACGTGTGTTATAAAACTTTTAGCGTTAATAATATTGTTAATCTTAAGTTAATGTCACCCATCAACCGGGTCCCAACTCAATTAAAGAATTACCAACAACTATTTCATTTGCTTTTTTTATTATTTATTGTAGGTTGTTTTTAAACATACCTCTATGTTTTAAATTCGTGATTTCTACCGTGTAATAAAATTTCTAGTACTAATAATATTGTTGATTGAGTTAGTGTTTGCATCATTTGATATTCTTAATCTAATGTGTTTTAGCTTTTAAATTTCATTTTACTTGCCATTTATTTTTTTCATTCCATGTTTTTTTTCTTTTTCATTTTAATATCTTTTCTATTTTAATACTTTTCATATCCATGTGTTATTATTAATTAGTTTCAAATTATACTTTTTATTATTTATTATATGTTATTTTTAAACACATCTATGTATTCTAAATACATGATTATCTGTCCGATAAAATTTATAATTTTTTAGATAAAATATTTATAAAAAAATATTAAGTGTCTCTTTTTAATTATAGGGTTGTTGATTGATTGGAGTCCGCTATGAGAAATCGACAAAGAGGCCTTTACTAGCCTCTTGGGCATCATTTGGTTGCTTTGGAATGCTAGGAACATTAAGCTTTCACAAGATGCTTTGATTCGTGCTAAGACCATTCACTAAGATTTCAAGGTTCACAATCGTATCCATGCGCTCATTTTCCTAGGAGGTTGAGGATCATGAGATGGGAAACCCTACGTGGAGAGCAACTCAAGATTAATATTGATGTGGCCTAGATTGCTAGGGAGCGCATGATGACCTTTGGTGCAGTAGTTCGCGATTTAGAGGGCATGGTTCATGCAGGTTGCGCTTGACACCTTAATGGAGCTTTTGATGCTCTCTCGGTCGAGGCCCTTGCTATTGTTAGAGTTCTCCAGTTGGTTAGGGTACTTGATTATCACCACATCATGGTAGAGACGGATTGTTTTGCTATTGCAAATAAACTTAATAGTCATTCTTTGGACCTGTTTGTGTATGGATGAATCATTGAGGTGCCCATGGACTATGAAATTGATTTGATTTTATTATTTTCCAGTATGCTCATCAATCGACCAATAGGGTTGCACATAGACTTGCCTATTGATCTAGGGATGAGAATGTTGATCATTGCTCTTTTAATTTAGACAATCAGGACATTGTTATTCATCAGCTGATGTTGAATGACACTTTAGGTTGATTTATTTTGCTCTGATCAACTTTTACTTTAATAATAAAAGTGTTAAAATTATTTTATATTTGAAAAAGTAACATAAGTATTATTTTATTTAAAATATAAAACATAAAAAAATTATATAAAATAAAATATTGGGAATTTTCAAAAATAGTTTATTTTTTAAAGAAAAATAGTTGTGTTAGGCTCAAAGACCCAATTGTCAATATGTATCAATATTGGTGGGTAAGTAATCTAAGTTTAATTTCATTAAAAAAATTCAACGGGGTCTTCAATTTAGTCTTTTTTGATCCATTCGACTAATATTGCATACCACTACCGCACCTATCAGTTGGCTACCTTGTTACGACTTCACTCCAGTCACTAGCCTTGCCTTCGGCATCCCCCTCCTTGAGGTTAAGGTAATGACTTCGGGCATGGCCAGCTCCCATAGTGTGACAGGCGATGTGTACAAGGCCCAGGAACAAATTCACCGTCGTATGGTTGATCGGCGATTATTAACAATTTCGGCTTCATGTAGGCGAGTTGTAGCTTGCAATCCGAATTGAGGGTAAGTTTCTGGAGTTAGCCCACTCTTGCAGGGTCGTGGCCCTTTGACTTGTCCATTGTAGCAAATGTATCACCCAGGGCATAAGGTGTATGATGACTTGACTTGATCCTCACCTTCCTCCAATTTATCATCGGCAATATACTCAGGGTTCCAAACTCAACGGTGGCAACTAAACACGAAGGTTGCACTCATTGCGGGACTTAACCGAACACCTTCCAGCACGAGCTGACGATAGCCATGCACCACTTGTATCCACGTTCCTAAACTATTCATAAAATAGATTAATGAAATTTTGTGCTATTTTGCTGATTGAGTCTTAGCTCGATTGGCATTGACATTGTTGCCAGTGTATAAGGACGTGGGTTCGAGTGCGCTAAATGCATTATCTTCCTATTTAAGGTTTGGGAAAGGGCTATGAGTAAATTTAAGCATTGCATAAAAAAGAACAGATATAATAAGAATCTATAATGAGATTAGTATTTTAAAAAATATTATGTTATTTTAAAATATTTTTTTGTCTTAACTCTTATATTTTTTATATAATGCCTAAACTATTTATAACTCTCAATTCCTAAAGTAGATGATATTATGTATTTGAGTAAATCCATATCCTCCAAATTGTTGCAGCAAAACAATGCCAACCGAGTTAAAATTTAGTCGACTTATCTTATCTCTTTTTATACGTTTAAAAATAAAATATAATTATTAAATTAAGTTATTGAACTTAATTAATAATTTTAAAATTTATAGATGCATATAAATATATTTATAATATATAATTGAAATATATTTATGTGTATATATAATATATATTATTAAAAAATAAACTACAAATGTATATCATATATTTTAAAATATTAATAAATTTAGAACAACTAATGTCTAATTTTAATATCATATGTGTTGCATGTGTTTTCATACACTTAAATTTTGAATTTTTTTAAATAATATCATTTTATTTCATCTAATTAAAAAGCTAATGTTATTTAAATTAATATAATTAATATAATTAAAATATATCAATTATTAAAACATTTGTAAAATACAAAAAGTAAAGTATTTTAAATTGATACTCCACACCCTTCCATACTCACATTTTTTTTCTTTTTTAATATAATATAATATAATAACACATTATTTAAAAAATTATATATATAATATAAAGCTACTTATCATATAAAAAATAATGAAAAATTAATATTAAAATAAACTTTTACAGAATTTTTAAAAAATTAATGTAAATTAATATTTTAATAATTCAATAATTCAATGTAAATTTTAACATTCTTATTCATTATATAAATTTATTTAACAATTTTCTTTTACAAAGTTAAAATTCTTACTTGAAAAATCTTATAAATAATAAAAAAACAATTAAAACTAATAATACAATGAATAATAAATATACATATATCAAAACACACTAATATTGTATTATTATTTTTATATTGCTTCTACCCTTACCTCTTCATTAACTCTTAAATAGAAAAATAAAAAAAAATTTAGATATACTCGAACTTACATCCTCCTAATTATTACAATATCAACAACAATAACTAAACTAAAACTCCATCTGCATACAAATATACATTAGGGTTAATAAATGCAGAGACACCTTATTTTAGAATATTATACTTATTTGGTACCTAAACTTTTTTTTGCACCTAATTAGCACTTAAACTTGGAGACTATAAGTAAACTTCGTACCTTTTTTTATACTTAACTAACAACGTTAAAATGTATTGACGTGACACTAACGACCAATAGAATATTGTCCAGTTTTGTAAATATTTAATCTTATATATTATTAGTATCAAAACAAAACACACAATCTTGCTCCAAGTTGCAGATAGAGCCTACAGATACAGAAAGTACGGACAAAGGATAGATGACACGTTTAATGAAAAGACTGAGACTACACGTGGCAAAAAACAAGGGGTCAAAACAGGCAAGTTTGTCAAGTTGCATGCAAACGGCCTCGTATTGATGATATCATCCAGTTGTGCTTTAACTGTTAGAAGCGTGGGGAAATTTATTATTTTATCGCTATGCCCACGCGCGAATTATGTCATGTATTAACCAAGTCTCCTTCCTTTATTTTAATAGGAAAATCAAATTTTTGACTCTTATATTAACTTAATTTAGAAGTTGTTTTATATGAATAAATTATAGGTAAATTTTTATTTTGACCACTTAATTAAAAAGGTTATAATTTGGTTATTGATTTATTTAAAAGTTTTCATTGAAGTCACTGGAATATTAAAATTAATGCTATATAACTTTCT
Organism: Gossypium hirsutum; assembly: GCF_007990345.1. Lineage (NCBI taxonomy): Eukaryota > Viridiplantae > Streptophyta > Magnoliopsida > Malvales > Malvaceae > Gossypium > Gossypium hirsutum. The sequence continues at coordinate 53,567,936 of NC_053448.1, forward strand.
TTATCGCACTATCTACACCGATCGAAAGCTCTATTTTTTTTCTCTTATATGATTCAGTTTTTTTCATAAAACAGCTTTGGATGTCACAAATTTGAAAACCAAAAATCAAATAGCTTGTTTCTTCAATCTTCGATATTGACCGTCAAATTGAATTGGATCTAAGGTATGTTCTTCTACTCATCGATGGTGTAACACCTTAACCAGAGTTCGTAGCTAGAATAGGGTCACGGGGCATTACCAAATATTACAGAACAAATAGACAGAAATTTCAAATATTTCACATCACATAATATACGTGTCAAAAACCAATCAAAAAACATATTGTCCCTTATACGAGCCTTCGAGGCCCAAAATACACATTAGAAACAAATCGAGACTAAATCGAAAACTCAGAGAATTTTTTGAAAACATTTAATACTTTCAACACTGCAAGGGTCACTCGGCCGTGTGGCCAGGCCATGTGGGCATTCGAAATAGGGGCACACGACCATGTCTCAGCCTGTGTCCATACCCGTGTAACTCTCTGACTTGGGTCACACGGTCAAGTCACACACTCGTGTGCTAGGCCGTGTGAGCATACTGACTTGCACTCTTAAAAGATACAGGGGACACACGACCGTGTCACCTGGCCATGTGTCACACACGGCTGAGACACACGCCTGTGTCTCTGCCCGTGTGGACGAAAATAGGATATTTTCTAAACCACATTTCTCACCCAAATTGGTACCAACTTAGCCTCAACAAATCACACATCAACAAGCCATATCAAGACATTCAACACAAACTAAAATCATGTCTTAAACGTTCATCATCACCACAATCAACCAACATGCTCTTAGACACCTCAAATGACTACTTATAAACATGTCAACCAAATATCCAAACTTACTTATTTAATCCATCTAACAATTCTACTAAGATTCACCACAAAATAATTACATACAAACATATATCACTCATACCAACGTCACTAACATGCCTCATTCTCAAACCAATATATATAAGTTGGTTATATAAACAAAATATAATTCATAACATTTACACAAGCCAAACTTTGATCCAATCCACACAAAAGCCTATACATGTCATATAAACCGTATTGAATGTTTCAAAAACTACCGGAATAAGCTGGATAGTGTGGCTTGAGTGTTGATCCAATCGTCCAACCTTCCAAAAATCTGTAAGGACATTAAACAACTCAAATAAGGTTAAAGCTTAGTAAGTTCGACGGGGTAAATAAAAATCTTACCGAACTAACTATAATAAATCAAATAATAAAATTGTTTTTGATAATTACCTGACAATCACATCTTTAATCGATAAATATATCCGTAAACAAATTGATACAACAATAAATAACATATCTTTCAAAATTCGATAAATAAATCACCTTACCAAGACTTTATCAAATCGAAGAACGACTTACGGATAATAGTACATCATTATCAAAAGCTCATAAGAGCTGGGCCTTCCAATTACGCAAACAGAAGCTCGAAAGCTGAGCAGAAGATTATAAAAGCTGAACAGAAACTCATAAGAGTTGAACAAAAGCTCGTAAGAGCTTAACAGAAGCTTGAAAGAGCTAAAGAAAAAGTAAAACATGAGAGTTTGAAAAAAATTCTAAACCTCGGTTTACTTGGGTAATTTGTCGATATCTTCCTTCAATAGCGTCATACGCCAAATAACGAATGTACTCAAATCTCGCATTACATTCAACCCGAATATTCAATTCAATATTATAATTCCAACAAAGATTCATTTTCAACAATAGAATAAATACATAATACCATTCATCAGATTTATATAAATATTAAATTATAATCGTACAAACTTACCTATATTGAATTGTAATAATTGCAGAAGTTCAAGGACTATTCCGCTATTTTTTCCTTTTTCACAAGTATCTACGGGATCTTGATCTAAAATATAAAATTACTCATTCATTAGCATATATTTCATTTCCAATTCATTTCACAATTAATACCCTTCAATTTTCAAATTTACGCAATTACCCTAAACTTTTACAACTTTTGCAATTTAATCTCTTAACTAGTTAATCTATCAAATTAACTAATTTTTCTCAATTAATAATTTATTTAAATATTCTAGGCCATCATACAGCTCTTAATAAACCAGAAATTTACTATCAAACCCTAATATTTTAACATTTTCACAATTTGATCCTAAAATCAATATTTAACAAAAATCACTTTATAAAATCATCATACAACGAAATTAAAGCTCTAAATCCATGTTATTCATCAAAAACATCTAATATTCATCAATAGTAACTTCCAAAATTTTTAATAAAATCAAAAACTAAGGGAAGATTTAGTTGGACCTAATTGTAACAAATTTTGAAGAAGAAAAGCCTAAGAAAACCTTAAAATCCAATTTGTTTAATTTTAATTTCACAAAATTTACAAATTTGCCATTAAATGGCTTATTTTATTATTATTTTTCTTACTTATGCCGCCTCACCTTTTATTTTAGGCATATTTACTTCTTAAGTCCTCCCTTGTTTATTAATTAGGCCATTTAATCACTTATTTCTTATAATTAACAAGTTTTGCACCTTTTTCAATTTAGTCCTTAATTAATTAACTATTGAAAGGTTAAAATTTTTCAACGAAACTTTAATACTACTTTAATGACACTCCGAAAATATTTATAAAAATATTTACGGCTCGGTTTATAGAAACGATGTCTCGGTACCTTATTTTTCTAAAACTAATTGACCTAGGGTTTTATCACTCGAACCTAATAATTCATTATAAGACATAAATTACCAATTCAAAAATCTTTTTAAAACCATATTTGACTCGTAAATATTAAATAATAAAATTTACGAGCTTACTCGCTGGATTTGGTGGTCCCGAACCACTGTTTTCGACACCACTAAAAATCGGCTGTTAGTACTGATCCACCGTACCGATCGTTGAATCATTACTTGGAGCTCACTGATGGAACCTTTTATTTGAAAAAAATATATATATAACAATATAGTGACTTAAATAAAAAAATATTTGAATAGTTCAGTGACTTAAATGAAAACTTTCGAATAGTTTAATGACTAAATTGTAACGTTTTTTAGTTAAGTAACTAAAATGAAAACTTACCCATAGTTTAGGACTAATGGTGTAGTTTACCCTTTTCTAAGGTAAATCAAATTTTATTAAGAGTTACTATTTGATACACAGTACACTTTTTTTATTCCACAAGCAATCTTGAAAAATTGACATATGTCTTTTTTTAAAAATATTTTACTATGCCCTTATAGGACACTTGTCAATTGTTAGAAAAATGAATTTTTGGAAGCTTTGAGACATATTCTCGAATAGTAAAGGTGGAGGTTTGAATCATAAAATTATTGTTTTATATTCTACCCCGTGAGACTTTTACAACGATATATCATATGCTCAAAATGGTTGAGTGGTGAATGAGAAATTGATGCTCAAAGTAAGCCACTTGTGAATTATGTTGAGGAAAATGGAAAACTTAGTCTCATATTGGTTAGATATCAAGTGTGGAATATGTTTATATATGAACCAACTTGATGATTATTGAATGACTAAACTAATGTTCTTCCTCGCGTACAAGGGTGCAAAGTTTAGCATGGAATATTAAGAATGAAGGATTAAATTGCAAAGAATGAAAAAATTAAGGGACTAAAGTGTAATTATAATATTTAATAAAAAGGAAGTTATAAGTGCAATTAAACCATTACAAGATATTTTCTATGTGCTAATTATTATATTGGACATAAAATAAAGAAAAATGGTGAAACGGTAGTGTACAAGTGGCCAAATTTGATTTGTTAGTAAGTTAAGGATTAAAAAAAAAGTGGAAAGGGGGAAAGCGTGAAAGAAAGGAGAGAGGAAACTTTAGTTTTATACAAAGGCTAATTAATTGAACGTTTCATGAAAACAAGCTTAATATTGAATCAAGAAAGGAACGAATCACTACAATAATTATTTGAAATTAGTTGGTGTTTTTTTTTAATAATTATATTATGTGAGTAGTATTTGGTATTTGGAAATTATTATATGTACTTTACGCATTAAGAGTCAGGATGATTATTATTAGCGTTTTGCGCACCTCATCGTTACTGTTATCATTTATCGATACCAATATTTGTGTTTACTGAGGGCAAACCGGTTTATGAGTTAAATTTTATAAAATAATTATAAGAGCTTCATTGAAATATAATAATGAATTTCATAGCAGTTATTTAAGTTTAAGTAATAATTATTATTGATTCCTTAATTTTGTCATGAAATTTTAAAGACTATCGGATTCATTCATAATAGTTCAAAATGATATTTTTAAGTAAGGAGAGAATAGTAATTAATATTGTTGTTTATAGCCAGTAATAGAATTTTTGTAATTTATTATTTATTATTTAAAATTATAGTATTATCAGAAATCATGCATGTCTTAATGGAAAGTTCAGCGCATGAATTGTAGTAAGGAGACACGAGGTGGCCGGTCTCTCGTGTCTCATCCACATTTTTGTAATGTCTTTAACTATCATAGTAGATGGCATGTACATAATCACGTTTAGTTACAAGCTTAGAAGGTCTTTGTTGAGACTTGAAATAGTATTTATAGAGAATAGTGGGTGTTACATACATACATCCGATTCTATGACCCTCTTATTCAATGAAAGTCATAGTAGCATCAATAGTCAAAATGCTTGAAAAACAATTTAAGGTATGATCAAACGAAAAACGAACTACAGATGATAATGTCACCCTAACTTAATTGTGAGCCGCCTTATTTATTATCTATCTAGCTCACCGGATAAATTAAATAGCAATAAATATTTGAAATAGTGTGTACTTTGTGTAATATAAAATTATAAAATTTTTTTGAAAAATGATAAAATTAAGTTATTTTGAGCATAAGATGTTTAAATGGATGAATTTGACATATTTTCATAAATTTGGGATGACATGACGAAATTTGGCCTTTAAATATGAGGACAATTTTGCATATTCATTCCTAGAACCTTTTAAGGAATTTAAGTAGATTACCGTTGAGGATGACTTAAGTTTTCTTTAAATTTATTAGGGACAGTTTTAAATTTTTGGAAACGATTCCAAAACCACTAAATTTTATAGTATTAGCTCTCATTTATAAAACTTTTGATATAATAATATTTAAGATAGTTTTTTCATATTATTCTTTAAATCATGCATGTTGAAAAACAAAAAATAAATATCTCAGACAATATTTTGAAAGTATTACAAATACTCAAAAACATGTTTTTAAAATGATTTGATTTATATCAAATGTATTTGAGTTTATTCTAAATTATTTTAAAGAGTTTAAGAATGCTTTTCAAACATTTTGGTGGTTAAGCATCGATACATAACCCTTAGGTACCACAATTCCACCAAAAAATATCCACATACCTGTCTAGAGGGGTAAAGTATCAATATTTTGTCTCTAATGTATTGATACCAACACTCTAAATGTCTATATTGATCTGTCGTAATTTGATATATCAAATTAGGCTCTCTATTACACTTAATGAGCTTATTCTCAAACAAATTATGTGTTTTTTCTTTACTTTTGTTGATTTTTAGTTTTTGTTGTTAATAAATTGTTTTTGTACATATTATGCCCTTTTGAGACCCACATTGGCCAAACGTGCCATGAGAGACCTAACGATATAATTGAGTTGGTGTAGGAAGTCGATAATGGCCCAAACATGAAGAAATTATTTTTAGACGGGGGTATCACAACACTGAGCCATGGAGGTCATGATACACCTGCCAGTGCTGAAATGAGTAAGATTGAGACCAACTTCAACGATATCGCAATACCAAGAAGTGGGTATCGTAATACCAATACCCCCCCAAAAAACTCCCACTTACACCGTGGGTATCGCGACACCAGAGTTTGGGTATCGCGATACCACTATCGATGGAGATAAAAAATGACTGCAAGGGTAGTTCTTGTCTAATACCAACCCCAATCAAAATTAAACGTTTAAAGGCATTTTGGTCCAATTTCTTAGGTTGTAATCAGAAGAAAAACCACTTTTTGGCTGTGTAGAAAGGTTGTTTTACTTCTAGTTTTTTATCATCTTTTTATCTTAGTTTTAAATTGTCTTCTTCTCCATTTTTCTAGGGTTTAGTTACTTTCCTAGTTTTTAGTTAGTTAATTTTCACTGTAGCTTGGTCCTATTTGCTATTTAGTACTCAAAACTCTCTTGTATTTTCATTTTAATCCATAGTTTTTAATATAGTCCAGCTCCATTTTAATTTCTCTGATAAAAATCTGACCTCTAGTGTTATTTTTCATCACCATTGCTGCCATCTTCATCTTCCTCAAGCTTCTTACAAGAAAGCATTAAGCTTTTCTTAACCCTCTTCTTGTGCTTATTTTAAAGTATGCTTTGCTTGTATGTTAGGTTCTTACTTATATGAAAATGAGGATGAGTAGCTAAATTTATAGTGGTTTGTTGATGGAAATGTTGTTTGGTTAGTTTTTGGTACATGGACTAAATCGTAAAAATTAGACTAAATTTAAAAAACTTCAAAACTTTGAATTGATGCCTCTAAGGGAACATTTAGATAGGTGAGACTGAGATGAGGTCTTATTGAGCACAAATTCATTTAGCCTGAGTTAGTTTGGTGAGGTCGAGAGATAAACCGAACTCAATCATCTAATTTGGTAAGATAGTGACTGAGAGGTAAAATTAAGCCAATTAGAAGTTTAAGCCTTTTAGATCCCTAATCCAAAGACTAATCAACAACATGGATGTCAACTGACCACTTGTGTTTATTGAATTGTCAATTGTGTAAGTTTGTTTATTTGCAATTTAGTCCTTTTTAGTGTTAAATAGTCGATTAGGGTAATTAACCTCGATCATAATTTGTTGTAATATAAGACTTAGTGTGTAGTTAGCTAGACTTCTTTGTTGTATACTTATTGCCTAGGAATCACTTTATCCTCGAACTCTCTTGGGTTCGATCCTTGGAATACTTGAGTGTTCCATTGTGTCACTATAAATATTACAACTAACTTATCACACTTGCAACAAAGCAGCTAGATATTTGAGTATAATAGTATTAATTCTCAGCCCTGACGCACGCACATTAAGGCGCAGTCAAATATTTGGCCAAAAGTATTGATATTTTAGGAGGTTGGTAGCTACAAGCATTTCTAGGAGGGTAAAGTGTCAATACTTGATCTTGAAGTATCAATACTTACTCTAAAAGTATTTATACTTGCCTTAAAGGTATCTATACTTTCTTGTTTCTAACCGTTCTTTTTATGAAAAGTATTGATACCAACACATGGGTTCAACTCGATTAAAAATTCAATATTAAGATAGATAAATATGTATATATCATTGTTTAATAGTCATCTTAATGATTTTACCATTTTATTTAAGTTTTTGCAGTTTGATAATTATATATATATGATAGCAAAATCAAGGTGGTACATAAAAACCGAAGTTATAGTAAATTATTATTCTTAATATAAAATTTGGTACACCTTTCTTTAATTTCATATCTAAAATTTTTGGTCCAATATATATATATTTTTAATTTAGTACTTAAGCTCTTTTTTATTCACTTTGATATTTGAAGTTTATTTTTTTAAGTTATAGTAAATTACTTCAATATACTAATAATGTTATTTTCTTATGAGGTAGTAAAAATAACCAATATACAACTTACATGTGGCAAATGACATGGATTTTTTTATTTTAAATCTTCTATTACTTTTAGTTTAATTAATTATTTTTAATCTAACATAATGATTTTACTTTATTTTGAGTTTTTAAAACTCTTATTTTCTTCTTCAATATCTATTCGTTAAGATAGCTCAAGGCACAATTTTTGAACTTAAATTTCCTATGATATTGACGATATTTATATGAAATTGAAGGCTTTGTGAAGGCTAAGTCATGCTTGCAACCCCTATTGAATCAATCTTGCCATTAAAAGTTAAAAGTAATCTCAACTTTAATGAAAAGTAAATTTTGAACATATCATTTAACGAAACACAAGAAACTCCAAATAAATGTAATCATTCACGCCATTAAATTTCATGTCATGTGCAACATGTCATTCATACATTAGCTATTTTTATATCCTCGTGAAAAACAAAAATCATTAGTATTTTGAAAGTAATTTGTATAACATTTGACAAATTTAAGTATCAAATCGAAAAAACAAAATCTTAGACATCAAATTAATAAAAAGATACCAAATTAAAAAATATATATTTACATGCCAAAAATAAATAAATATATATATCAAATTCGGATACCAGTTCAAAGAAAAATCAAATCAAGAAAAAACCGTACCACCAAATGTAATAATGTAATATTAAGGCAAAGCATTATTTTGGTTTTCATTTGCAGGGAAGCTCAAGTAGACGGCTTTAAATCGATTGAACCAAAAAATAAACAGTCCGATCCAATAAATGTCATTAGCTCCAATTTTCAAGGAATCAGTCAGTAACAGATTAAAACTATATAACAATGACATGACGATTAAATCAAAATTTGATCATATAATCCTCAAACACATTACTTGAACAAATAACACAAGAAAAAGAGAGTTTAGGGCCGGGTGGGGGGGGCGCGGGAACTCAGTAGTCTACTCATAAATAGTTGAATTTATGAAAATCAAGAACTTCAATTCTTCTAGTGCCTTCCATTACCTTTGTTTTATGTTGTCAAAAAAAAAAATCATCTGGTCACTTTCTCAGTCAATTATGAAGAACCAAATCATGGTTTCGCCGCGGCACCTGCACCACCTTGACGGCCACCTCTTCCATTCTGATTAACTCGCTGATAGTTATCTCCATTCCAACCACCTAAACCCTTTGGTCGTCCTGAAAACTCCCCCTGGTTTCTGAATTCATTCCTGCCATAGCCTCCTCCTCGGCCACTGCCAAAGTTCCCTCGACCCCTGAAATTGTCACTTCGAAACCCAGCTTTACCTGAAGGATATCTTGCCCTCCCAGTCCCACTCCCACTGCTACCAACTGCAAAAAGGAGCAGGTTCTCAAAGTTCTTATTAGCCTATATTACTAGCCAAAGCTAATAGGCGGATATCATATATCCACGACTGCATTAAGTATTTGCAATAAATTTTGATAGGATCAATCTAAGGAACAATACCCCTGAACCCCCACCAAACAAATATGTCCGAGGGTTAAACGTACTACAACAGACCAAGCCCTTTCTCCCCATGTATGGCCCAGCTAAATTGATAAAATTGCAGAATTGTTAACTATTTGAGACCATACCATTCCTAAGCTCAGTACTATTATTGGAAGAACTAAAAGTTTGATTTGAGTAAACGAATATGAGAGAAATTATGGAACTTCCGATAAAATTTCAGCATCAAAATTCTAAATTTTGAATTACCTCGAGTATTAGTCCTCTTTTCTTCCACAGCAGCTTGACGATCCCCAATAGTGATTGGTGAAGCCTGGAGTTCATAAACACATCCATAAATTCAAAGATATAACCAGAAACACAGAAGGAAGGCTGACTGAGAGTCACCAGCAACTCTACAAATCCTTATTAGCTTATCGTAAAAATTTGACGTCACTCGATAATATCACATTTAAGTTCTGCAACAAAAAACTCTGATGTAGTTGAGAAAGAAGCAAAAATATGGGATGACACTGTAATTTAAACCTTTGATTTAGGTTAGTTAGGACCATAGAATTGTAGGCCGGGAAAGTGCAATGATGTGAGACTTTTTCAACATCCACAATACACCAGTTAATAATTCGTTGGCTCAGGCTTTTGGATTTCCCAACTTAATTCAGCAATGCTGTGAATTGGATACAAACTGAAAAGGAAAATATAAGCTCTAAACATACAGAAAAATATTACAAGGTCCCACTTTTATTTCTATTATTCCATATACCGTCTTTAAGTTGCAGAAGAATAGAAAGATACCATATCAAGGTGGATTTATTCTTTCAGACCAGTTGATTCAATTACTTTCACAACCAGTAGGGTTTTTTCGAAGAAAGTTCTACGCAAAGTCATGAAATCAGATACATTTCGAGTGCCCAAAAACCCAAGTTCCCGTATTCTAACAATACTGTCACTCAGTAGACTTTGATCTGGTTTTGGATTTTATTTCTTGTTTCTTATTTTTTGCTTTGAAATAGTGCTTTGTTTTAGGTCAGGGAAGGGGGTCATTGGCATGATTGTAAACATCAAGACATTCATTTCTATTTCTGTCCAGCATTAGCGTAAGTTGCAACAATTTTACCAGAAAAATGACCCAAACTTGCCTGACAGATGGCATGTATTCGGTAGACAATAATTATTGAAGTTTTCACGTAAAAAAATTGAATAGAGTAACTTATGACAGTATCTTACCTCAAGTGCACTCTGCACTGAACTTGCATTTTCGAATTCAACAAACCCGAACGTGAATCCCTGCTGCAGAAGGAAAGAAATACACAAAAAGAGTAAGAACCGAGAACTTGAACTTGAAATTGAAATGTCAACTAGTAAGGTTAACTTGAGAAGCCCAAATTAATATCTTAGTCAACCTTATTGCTTCTGACTTGGATGCCGTTGCGCTTAATGGGCCCAAAGTTTTTGAATGCCAGCTCGAGTTGCGCAGGTGTTGCAGTGTAAGGCAAATTCCGTACGTATATGGAGTGTCCTTCAGCTTTCGTAAGAACAAAGTAAATGAGATTTATATTTAAAAAAAAAAAAAAAGAACATTAACCAAGACATCAAAGAGAAAAACACATATCATATAACATAAACCATGCCAATCAAGTACTGTAAATCCTTAATTGATATCTTGATTCATTGAAATTGAAAAAAGTTACTGATCTAATTCCATTAACAACAAGAAAAATGTGCTTCTCTTACTATGCAAGCGTGCATAAATGAAGTTGGCAATTACCTTCCTCATTGTCATTGCTACTTTCAGGTGTATTGTCACTGTTAGGCAATGCTACCTCGGTTGCTGGAGCAGGTTTTGCAGAAACAATGGAGTGAGGTTCTTTAGGTGCCACCCTCACGTTATTGATAGGAACATAGACCGGAGCAGATGCGGTATTAGTTTTCATTACTTTGACCTAATATGAATTTCAGTAAGCTTAATAAAGATACAAAGAACCAGCAAAACATGAATGAAAAAGAAAAATTCATCAATATTAACTCACAATTGAAGCATATGATTTCTTAGGAGCATCCTCTAAAACCACAGGAGGTGAATCAACAACCACAACAGTTTCATTAGGACTTGTAATGTTTTGGGGTTCAACGACTTCATCTTCAATCACTGATCCTTCCTCCTTATCCGAAGGGTCAAAAACTTCAGCACCGTTATTAACATCTTCATCTTCTGGGTAAGTTAATGGGTCTTCCACAAGATTTTCATGAGTTGGCTCTGGAAGAAAAAGCGATTCCATGATTTGAGCATAAAGCAAGTACGAACATAATACATAAAATGAGAGAATAAGGTCAGACCTGGTTCTGGTGTCAAGGCAGATGTTGAAGCCTGTTCATAGATGCCATTATCTGGAACGGTGTTTTGCAACTCTTTCTCCTCAACATATCTGAAAATATCATTTAAGACGAAGTAACCTTTATCTTGTGGAGCTAGAAAGAAGGTTTGTGTGAATTTCCTTCTCACATTGTCTTTTCCGGTTAAGCATCCAGTTACCAGTACAATGACCCCTTTCTCAAAAGAGTCTTGAGCATCTGCAGTTTTTATCTCTGCTGTATAGTCCTCATAATTCAGCGATAGTACCTTCTCATTGATTGCCTGCCCAAAAGCAAATATAGCAGCGCTCATAAACCAAACCACATTCAAGATATATTACAAGAAAAAGAAAATGTTCATACAAGTTCATTAAATATACGAGTCTCCAGAAACAAACAGTTCCAAAAATATCCATTGCCACAGTTAAAGACATGCATCTAATAGATGCACAAAGCTCCTCCCAAGGTCTCCATGCTTTCTAAAACAGAATTCTTCAACAATTATTACAAATATTTTTCCTTAATTATTATTGAACTCGCCATTCACCTTAAGCCCAGGAATTACCAAGGTAAAAAAAAAGGAAAAGAGGCATGTATTTCAAATTCTCAATGACAGTACACCCGTGGCTATTCATATTGGAAGTTATCTCAACTCCCAATGTGGACTTACCTGCATGGTTGTCACAGTTGTCATGTTGCCATACATATCTGGCCGACTTAAACAACTCGAATCTTGATAAAATCTATGCACGAGGTTCGGTGATTGGTGAAGAATATGGTAATACTGCTCCACAAAAGCATTTCCAACAACTTGAGCACTGGGAGTACCCGCAGGATTTCCTTCCTGCATGGCCATCTGCACATAGTTTCAACGAAACCAATCACTAAAACTTCAAATACTGACAACCAACCACACAATTACAATGAAAAAAAAAAATTATTGCCCCAACCTTTCCTAAGAAAGAAAAATACTTTCTATAACTAACATTTATAGCTGACACTAAACATAAGAGAAACCATCAACAAGATGTTTGCAATACATAAAATCATCTAAAGCTCACTAAAAAAATGCCAGATTTTTAACCTCCTAGACATCTTTAACCAACATAAAGCATAGAGATGAAAATAATAGTAATAATAATAATAACAGCAACAACAATAACAACAACCACCTTCTTCACCATAAATTAGAAATTAAAGTTCTTCATATAAGCGCTAAACCATGAAATACTATACTAACAAGTTTCAAGCAATTTAAAAAACCCAAAGCTAAAACAAGTAATCAACCAAACCCATCAAGAAAATAGATGCTTTTAAACATAAAAGTCAGAGTATATATCTGAAAACCAATTAACACATAGATTAAAAAATAATAATAATTACAATAATAATAAACGACTAATTAAAAAAAGGAAATCCCAGAAAACCCTTGATGAAACGAAAGAGGGTGAAGCAGATTTAAGAACCAAATTGAAGAGAAAGTCAGGATCTAGCGGTTGATTAGCAGATCAATCAAATACAGAGGGAATATAAAGATAACACAGAGATCAAACGGAATAAAAGGAAGGGGAAAAGTATGATCACAAGTACCTGATTCGTGAGGTGATTTGAGCTTGAGAGAGAAAGAGAGAAAATCCGTGAGCTTTGAAAGAAAGCAGAGAGAGAAACCGAAAGCGAAGGAGAGTAAGCCTACGAAGTAGGAAATCAATGTGAAGAACAATTGCAAAGCCGAAGAAAAAATACAGAATATATTATTAGTATTGGCACTATATAGTATATACTCAAGGGCTCCAAGTATTATATATCTTTAGGTAAAATTATCTCTCAACTCCGATTGCATTTTAGTCTTTCTAAATTAATTTTTATGAATAAAACATGGGATCAGCATTATTATCTTTTTAGTAAAATTTAATAATTTAATAATATTTTTATAAATTTTATTTATAATTTTTAAATTTAAAAAGGGTTTAATTTATTTTTTTAAATTGTTATTAAGGGTTTTTTTACCCTAACTTTATTAGTTTCAAAATATTTTAATGTATTTCTAATAAAAAAATAAATGTTAAATTGAATAAATGAATAAAGTTTGAGGGTTAAATTTATTATTATATCTTATATAAACATTAAAATAATAATTTAACAGTGTACTTTTAGCAGAGCAGATTCTTTTACTCACTCATCTAAGGGTCAATTTACCCATATTTTCAATAATAATAAAAACTAAAATGCAATCCTGTGAGACTTTTACGTAATTTAATTTCTGTTTAAAATCTAATTTCTCTTCAAATAAATTAAATAATTTAAATGTTGCATTAAGTATTAACTATTTACATTAACAAGATAATTTAATCTTAAATTAAATGAAGTAATTTAATTTTATATTATTTAAATTAGTTTTGTATTTTGTGCAATGTACAGAAAAATGTTATTTATTTAAATGTCTAAATACATAAAACTATTAATTTAGATTTTAAATGTTAAAATATTAAAATCGCATGTGATAAATATTAAAAAGACTATTAAGAAAAAACCTTAAAAAAATTTTGATAAATTATAAGAGGAGGGCAAAACCTTAACAGTAACACAATTTACGCAACTCAAGCTTATTCCACATAAGGGGCGGTGCACACCTTAATCATCAAGCCAACAAACAGGGTTTAAAACCCTTAAATGCTAATATTTCGGCCCGACCTGACTCGCCTGTATTAATTTTTTAATTTTATTTTTATATAAAAAATTAAAAAAAATACAATACACCATACACTAAAAATATTAAAATAAGATAAGTGCAACTTAGCAATCAAATGCCTCTAAAATAGTAGTAAAATTAACAATAAAATAAGTATTATACAATATCCAAATATTAACAACAAAATAGTAGTAACATAATAATAGAATGGTAGCAACATAATGACAAAAAGTGGGAAAACAACAACAAAACATGGAAAACAACATCAAAACATGAAGGGGGTTTATTGCAAAATTGGGTTAGGTCAGGCCCGAGCCAAAAAAATTCTTATATGATGCCCGATCTATTATTTAAACGGGCCTTTTTTTGTCCAAATTCTCTCATTTTTTAGACGGGCTCATAGACAACTCTAATGTGTAGCAGTTTATGATTTTTTTTAGTACACTGGCCAATTTAAAATTAAATATAAAAATAAAATTTTCATTAATTACATGTTTAAAACAATTAATAAAAGTTTATCTATTAACAATGTTGTAAAATAAAATTTTAACACTGTATTTATACTTTTTTATTTTTTAATTACTAACAAAAAATCATTTATAGTTTTAAAATTTTAAAATTACTTTTTCAAAAAAAAATATAAATAACTACAATTTTTAAAACCATCCCTTTTAAATACAATCTCAATAAATAATTATAATTTTAAATAAATTTTGGAGATTTTTCTATAACTTTAAAATTAAAAGATTCAAAATGTTTCTTTTAAAGATAACTTTTAAATTTTTAATTACTACAAAAATATTTTATAATTTAAAATTTTTAAAATTACTTAAATTTGTTTTTTTAAATCTATAAATAATTAAAATTTTTAAAACCATCCCTTTTAAATACAATCTTAATGAATAAAAATTATAATTTTAAATAAAATTTGGAGATTTTTTCTATAACTTTAAAATTAAAAGATTTAAAATGTTTCTTTTAAATAATTTAATAAATAAAAGTGAAAAAAATTTAAGATGTATTATTTAAGAAGGGTAGTTATTTGATACAAATGTCACATTTATTTATATATTTAATTTTTTATTTTTTATTACACTGTATAGTACATTTGTCAAACCATTAACCTCTAAAATACTCTACCAGCAATATATCAAATAATTTTTTATTTAAGAATACTATCTTAATAAAAAATTCATTATATAAAGCTAAAGAAAATAAACTAGGATTTACTATATTAATAAATTGTAAAATTATTTATTAATTTACCTTAATTAACTCAATTAGGAAAAAGATTAATATACCTTTTGTTTTAAATGATAATTAATATTATCTATATCATATATAAAGATCAAACGGGGTAATATTATCTATACCGTATATAAATATTTTAATTGAGTTGGTGTCACTCATAATCGAGTCCCAACTTAATTATTAAATTACTAAAAAGCCTCTTATTTTAAAAGGCAATGAATATCTTTTTATATAAAATCCATAGTGTTTACGATGGGGTTTGTACACAATACACCAAATATATACTCTTCATGAGGAATTTTTTTTGATGTCAAATCTTGATAAATTGAATATGCCATGACCTAGTGCTTTTGACAAACAACACATAAAATGTTCTTTTCCCAATAATCTAATTT
Organism: Gossypium hirsutum; assembly: GCF_007990345.1. Taxonomy (NCBI): domain Eukaryota; kingdom Viridiplantae; phylum Streptophyta; class Magnoliopsida; order Malvales; family Malvaceae; genus Gossypium; species Gossypium hirsutum. Next base: position 53,583,771 of record NC_053448.1, read on the forward strand.
ATAGTTATATGATTTGTAGTTTGGGATGGAGATTAAATTAAATAAATTATTACGGAGGAAATTGTCTAATATTTTGTGAATTAAAAATGAATCTAAAGTAAAGGAAAAAAGACGAGAGTCGATTTTATGGGCTTTAGAAGTGGGCTAGACTTAGCCCTTTCCAAAGGGAAGGCAAGGATTAGGGGATTCATAGGTTCTTGGAATTAAAAATATAGAAATTTTAATCATTATTGTAAATGGGTGATTATATATTTTTAAATTAGTGTTTTTACCCCTACGTGTCTATTTAATAAAATATTTTATTATTATAATAACTTTTAATGTGTGAAGTTGTAATAAGTATGTTTATAAAAAATACAAATTAGTTAATGCGTGTATGTTTAATATTTAAGGAATAATTTGTTGTCTGATAAATTTTATATAATTTGAGAATGTTGGATTTTTTTTTATTTGCATTCTCATCCCCAAGATTCTATCTATTAATTAATCGACGAATATGGAAATGACGAACTGACAAGTTGTGAAAGAGTGGTGAGCTGCGAAACGAGTCGTAACCATCAGGCAGACAAGAGATGGCAAGCTGTTGGGGTTTCCAAATCAGGTTGTCACATTCGGACTATCGAACTGTCAATTGAACTTGATCGCAAGACACATTTTCAATTATTTCAACATAAAATATTGTTTCCATATTTTTCTTTCGAAAAACCTTACGTTTATGACAACCATATATAAGTCCTTGGAATTCGTTCATGTCAGTCTAACAAATAAAATCCCGGTTTTTATACATAGATTATAATATACTTAGATACTCTGCGTAAAATGGTAAAATTAATTGTTTACCATGTATGGTTTTTAAATTGGGTTCAAATAAAATTGATTTATTTTGTATATGAGAAAATGTTTTAATAATTTTATAACTCAGTTGATGTTGTGTTTACCCATGATACCGACTCAATAAAACATTTTTCACCATAATTAAATTAAAAAGTACTTACATTGATCCTTTAATAATAATATTATGCTTCTCAATTAACAAAGATTAATCTTGTCAATAAATTAATTTTTCTTCTCTCAAAAAATATTTGTATGATTTATATTTAAAAAATTATAATCATATAATATTACATTTCTATACAATTAATTGATTGATGGTACCATAATGTTGTAATTAAAAAATCATAGATATGTACAAATTTTTGGACCTAAGAAAGCGTAAAATAAGGAATTAATTGATAAATAATTTGCCAAAAAAGTTTGCATTATTATTTATTTTTATAAAATTGCATTATTTTAACCAGAAAAAAATTAAATGTTTTCAATACAAATTAATTTAATGGGTAAACTACTAAAATAGTCACCTTTGGTTACCTCTGGTTACATTTTAGTCACTTATGTTATCGCGTTATAACATTTTAGTCATTAAGCCGTTAATTGTCATTAACGGTATAATGGTAAGTTGACGTGGCACGTTAAATCATCATTTCAAAGAATAATTTTAGGTTAATTTATACAATCGGTCCCCACATTTTTTCGTTTGGGACAATTGAATTTTTTTCTTTATTTTTCATTCTCTTTTGCTTCTCCCTCTGTCTTCCTCCTTTTTCCATTCCTTTTAACATAGTTTTTCTATGTTTTACATTTATTAAAACTAGTCTCTATACTTTTATTTTTTTGAACAATTTAATTTTTTCGAGTGAGGCAAACTTGTGGATTAGTTTTAACAAATGGAAAGTATAGAAAAATTATGTTAAAAGAAATGAAGAAGGGAGGAAAACAGAAGGAGAAGCAAAAGAGAAAAAAAGTTAAAAGAACATAAAAGAAAAAAATAAATTGCTCAAAATGAAAAAAATATAGGGATTAATTGTAGAATTTAACCTAAAATTTTTATTTGAAATAATGATTTAATGTGCCACGTCAGCTTACCTTTACACCGTTAATGTCAATTAACGACTCAATGACTAAAATGTTACAACATGATAACATAAGTGACTAAAATGTAACATTTCAAATATAAATAACTAAAATATAACCGAAAGTAAACAAAAGTGGTTATTTTAATAATTTACCCTAATTTACTACACGTTTCCATTGAAGAATTAAATTTATAGGTCCCACCCTTTTTTCAACTACTTTCCAAATTTATACCCATTTTTTCTCTATACATTTAATGACATTTTGACCCTAAATTTTAACACAGATAAACAATTGACAATGTAACGCATGAGTGAAGTCGATAATTTTTAGTTAAATAGTAACGTAATGTAAAACAAATGGCAAATATCCAACTATGCCACTTAAGCAAGGTTTATATATATATATATATTTCTCTTAACTTGATTGTTTATTTTATTTTTAAATGGATGATTATAGATTTTTTATTAAAAAAATTAGAAATTCATTCTTTTTGGTGAAAAGATAAAGAATACAAATAAATTAAACTAGATCCTCAAAAGGGGATACTCAAATAATCTTAAACCTAATCTTCTGCTACGAACCATCTTGACAAGACTATATGTGATTGTGTTATCTTCTTGGGAGATATGTAGAATCTTTCATTGCTTTACTATTTTCAGGATTTGATGAATCCTTCTTGCGAGAGTAGAATTAGAGTTTCCAAAAGAACCATCTTGAATGACATTAACAACCTCAAGACTGTTCGATTGAATTAAACCTCTTTGAATCGCCTATCCAAAATAAGCTTCAACCTATATGCCCCAAAGCTCAACTTTCATCACCGTGCAATTTACTAAGTATTTGCAGAACCCAATGATCCACCCACCATTATGATCTCGCACTAATCCTTCAACATCAAGACTGTTCGATTGAATTAAACCTCTTTGAATCGCCTATCCAAAATAAGCTTCAACCCATCCAAGATGCCCCAAAGCTCAACTTTCGTCACCGTGCAATTTCCTAAGTATCTGCAGAACCCAATGATCCACCCACCATTATGATCCCGCACTAATCCTTCAGCAGCAGTGAAGCCCTCTTCAATCCTAACCGAACCATCCATGCTCAAACACACCCAACTGCTAGCTATAGACGAGCTAGCGAAAGAGCTTTGCATCTTATGAGTTGATGATGTCAAAGCTGGAGTGTATTGTCTCACCCAGCTATAAGAGACTTTAAGGACTTCATAAGAACTCCAAGAAATACCTTGAAAAGTGAACAACTTGCGATTCTTCCAAATGTGCCAAGAGATAATTCCAAAAATGCATGGCGAATCCACCCCACCCCAAGAAGGAATCGAATGATTCTGAAGGTTTTTCGTCATCTAGTAAAGAAGGGATCCGGTGTAAAATCTAGAGAGTGTTTCTTTTGGAATTAGCTTGTCCCAAATGCTCTTAGCTGCAGGGCAATCTCTAAGAACATGCAACACCTCCTCATACTCTTGGCCATAAAAACCACATGTGTTGTTATTCCCAACTCCTCACCTTACCCTTTCAACATTCGTAAGCAACATTGCTTGAGGACGAGCCAGATGAAGTAGCAAATCCTTTGAGGGCCTTTAAACTTCCAAGGTAGCTCCCAAATTGGCTATTTTGAATTCAATGCACCTTCCCGAATCTTCCCATAAGTGCTTTTGAAAGAGAAAGAGCCAGTTGATGTAATATTAATGGGTAAACTACATCATTAGTAATTAATTATCCAAATGGGTAAACAACCATTAATGACAAGCATTGATTTAGAAATTTATATGGATAAATTACACCATTAGTCATTAAACTACGGATAAATTTTCATTTTAGTCACTTAACTAAAAAAATTTACAATTTGGTCACTGGACTATTTGAACGTTTTTATTTACTAAAGTGAATCCAATAACTAATTCTCCGCATTTGGTAGGCTTATTAAGGTGGTAGATGCTGACCATGAGTTTTAAAGCTGCTCCATACCCAAATCAAAGATCGAAGCTTTGACCACTGGTTAAGGTAAAAGATACCCTTTTCATCTCACCTAACTCCCTTGATTGTGTATATATCATATTTGATACATATTTACAACATAGATATATAACATTACTTTTGGGGAAAAATTAAAATAAAATATATTTATATATCGAACAGATAACCCAAGTTGTAATAATTACAATTAAAATCACTATGTTAGCACTTAATTAGACTTTTTAACCAACCATCTAATTGCACCCTACCACAATTATGCTAAATAGCCGTCCTATTCTAAGTCTTAGAATATTGTTCTTGATAAAAAAATTTACTTGGATATTGTTTTGCTACCCTTTTTTCTTATATACCTAATTTGATGACTGATTAAAAGCTAGTTTCATACATATATAATTTCCAAGGTACAAAAATTTCAATATTCGGCATAATTTTATTTAGTAACTTTCAGATTATTTATTATTTGTTTTAATTTGGATCACTATATTTAAGTCACATAAATTCAAAAAGCAACTTATTTAAAAGGGTAAATTATAGAATTAGCTATCCAATTATTAGCGTGTTTTTGTTTTGATCATTCAACTATGAAAATTTTCAGTTTAGTCACAAATGTTTTCGATCATTTCTATTTTGGTCACTCACGTTTTAGATCATTTCTAGTTTAACCACTCTCCTTTTAATGGTTAACGGAAGTGATGATGTGATATTTTTCTAACTGGTATAATAACGCATTTAGTCCTCAATACTTACACATTCTGTTAGTTTGATCCTAATTTTAATTAATTCAATAAAATTAACTCTCCATATTTACAAATTCTATCAATTTGATCCTCAAACACATATCATTAAATATAATTATATTTGAATACATATAATTAAATCTTGATAAACTTATATGTAATTTTGTGATTTTGGTAAATCTAAAAACTCAGAACCCCAAAAATCAGCAAATTATGATTTTTATAAACTTCATTCATGATCGTCGTATTAGTATTCTCAACAGAGGAACCCAATTTTTTCTATGAAACTTAACAAATAATTAACAAATAGAAGGGAAAACGAAAATGCTTCCTATAAGCTTTTTTCATATCATCATCTTTTGCATTCTTGTCAACTTGAAGAATTGTGTATAATCTGCACCCTTCTCTGAGCATAATTTTTATTGTAAAATTTATCTTCATCTAATCTTTTTACAATGTATTAATAAAAATATGTAAAATATTTAGGTTTTCGATTTCTCACTTGTATTTTAGATTTTTTTATTTTTGTAATATTTTTAATTTTTTATATACATAGGTTTTTTTATAATTCATAATTTCTTTTGTATTTTAAATTTCTTTTATATATTTTATTATAAATATTTAAATATTTTATAAAAATAGAGTATGAAATCATCAGTGTCGCGTATCACAACCTAAGAGTGTCATGTGTTCTATATTTAGCACCGTTACAAAAAAAAAAGTACCAAAACCCTTGACGGAATGAAAATTTGGGTACCAACCTAGGACAAAAAAACCATAGTACCAACTTGGGAGAAGGTGTCAAATTCAGAGGGCTAAATGCATATTTGAGCCTTATAATTATAATTAAATATAAACACAAATAATAATAGTTATATATATTTATGTAAATAATATTACATTTTGTAGTTTTTCATAATATATATTTTAATTTAATTATATGTGCTTGATGATCAAATTGATAAAATTTGCAAGTGTAGAGGGTTAAATTTATTGAATTATTCAGAATTAGGATCAAATTGATAGAATGTATAAGATTGGGGACTAAATGTGTTATTATACCGATTAGAAAAAGGTCATATCATCACTTCCGTTAACCATTAACGAAGAGTGACCAAAATAGAAATGATCTAAAATGTTAATGACAAAATTAAAAATTTTCATAATTGGATGACCAAAATAGAAATACACTAATAGTTGGGTGACTAATTTGTACAGTTTACCCTATTGTGAAGATATTTTTACTTTTATATTAAATCAAAAAAACTCAAAGCATTTATTTTATCATTTTAACCAATGCGATTAATGTGTAATATTTTTATAAACATATTTCAAAATAATTTGGGAGAGGGGAAGAAGTTCTTGAAACTTGAGCTCAGATATTTAAGTATAATGAGTATGATATTAGAACAGACAAAAAGATTTTTTTGTCAATTGAGCTACCGATGTAATGGCAAACAACTTCATTTGTTTTAATTTTTTTTATTTTTTATATAAAATAAATAAATTAACAAAAATAATTAAAAAATAATATATATTTTTTATAAAGTGACGATATTTCATTTTTTTGATCAAATTGACACTTGATTAATCTGTGATATCAGCTCAATCAAGAGTTTTATAAAAATGTAAATTCATGTGTGTGGAGGATAGAGGAAAATTAAATTATGAAAACAAAAAATAAATGAAAGAAAAAGATACATAAAATTTAATCTACTCTATAGGAATTAAAACACTTAAAAACGAAGACATTAATGTATGGAGAAATTCGAGCTGCATGCATGGTGTGAATGCAGCAGACTGCAGTCTTTGCCTCTACTTTTATTACTACACCGATAAATAATATTTGGACCACCCCCACAGACACAGACAAACTCCATGTTTTTACCTTCCTTAGCATTCGCTGTTTTTACCAACCATTTTTTTCATTCATCGATATCCGATCACTTTTACCAAATATATCAATTTAATCTCCTATTAATTAAGAGTAAATTATAAAAATATCAATTTTAAATGCTAATTTAGATGTTATCGATTAAAATATAACTAAAACGCAATATTTTAAATATAATTTACTGAAATATAATATAAGATAAATAAAAATAATTATTTTTATAGTTTACCCTAAATCTAACATATAAATACACAAATCTCAATACTTTTTTTCCTCCTCGATAGTTTATATGAATTGAACGAAGCTCTAGACCTTTGAGCTTTTGATAAGGTCCGACTTTTTTCTTTTAGTAAGTTTGACCAGGTCCAACTTCTTGTATATATATGATAAACTATCCAGAGCCCTTCTCTAATACATATAAATGTAAGAATAATACGTTTCAATGCACTCGAGTTGACGTTTTCCTGTATTGACAATAATACCTATACTAATCAAGTTAAAAATTAATCGACTATCATATATGTATATTTAAATATGTCTCAAACACAAATATTATAAACAAAATTATTTTAAGAAGAATAAAATGTTAGATTACCTTTATCTTGGTCGGCAACATGTCAATTTGGTGTAGCTATCGAACACTTACAAAATAAGCGACCTATTAATTATGAAAAGAAAAAACGGCATGTATTTGGATAAAAAATATGAATTTAAGTAAATAAAAACTGCATGCGCGTGATATAGAGGATAACAACATGTTGAGTGAATGAGTGGAAAGGGAGCAGAAGATGGAAGGAGATGTGCGGTTCACTACTTTTGTGGACTGCGGCTGCCTCCCCACTTTTCTATAATAATTATGGACCCATTTTTCCATGCCCCCCCCCTTTCTTTTTCTTTTAGGGTTTGGCCAAGTTGCTTTCGCTGCGAAATAGGAGACTATTAACTGCATCACCAGACCTGATAACGACACTTCACTCCCATTCCCATTATATTAAACATCAGACTTGGATTTTTAATTATTAATTTATTACTATTTTTATAATTAATTTCAAGTAATGTTTTTTTTCCATTACTTTTTATCCAAAGCAAGACCTGTCTGTATATAATTTCATATAATATATCTAATTCTTTGCATCCACGTCATTCCTCTTTCACTTTCTCTTTTCTCTGTCAATAATCAATCACTGGGTCAAGATGATCATGATGATGATGGTGATGATAGCTGATATCATAGTGTTGAAAGTGATAGTAGCCTAATTCTTTTTTTTTCAGAATTTTAAGGTCTCCTTCATCTTCCAGCTGTTCTTCCCTTCTACCTGCAATGTTCATGTATGGAAAATGAGTTTTGTTCAGTACTGTTTTATGGTTTCAATGGTTTCCATGTCAATATTCAGTCCATAAAAAATCCATTATGAGACAAACTTTAAGGAAAAGATGCCTGACCTCATGCTATATTGGTTTGCTTTTAACTTCATTAAACTCATTTCATATGTACAATATCTATTAATGGTGCTCTCCTAATAGGGAAACGAGAAAGAAAAGAGTAAATCACTCATATAAGTTTTCGTTTACCACAATTACTTCTAATTCTCATCATTAATGGAAAACCTGAAACAAAAATGATATTTCTGGGAATTTACACATCCACCCAAACAAATCTAATGAATATATGTATACCACTTGAATAAGAATTTGCAATGTTTTGGATGCTTTTTTATAATAAGAAAAATATCTTTGGACCTCATTTGATAAAACAAAAATGAAAAAGACCATCAAAGTAGTTGATGTTACAGATCGATCATAAAGTATAGAAGAAAAAGCAAGCTTAAAACTATACCTTTAAAGGAAGGTTAAACATGTAAGAGAGGTTTAGCAGTAAGTAAAAAGGGGTTTTAGCCAATTAGGTAGTTGACTATTCATTTTAATTAAAACATAGCCAGCCTATACCTTAGTATTAAACCCTAATGTCAATTACATTATTAACTCTACATTTATACAGCTTTCTAAAAGCAGAAAACACAGTAATATTGTGATTTAGTTATCTTCTAGCGTTTTTGATTTGCTAGACACTTGGCCACAAAGTGTGGAATAATCTAAAACCTTTTTTTAATAAAGAAAAAGGGTTAAGTTTCAATCGAACTGCATCAGGTATACAAATAGTACATTAACATCCCTTCAAAATTGGAGATCAAACACTGAGGTAAACTCTCAACTTCCTGGTAAAAAGAAGATTAATGGCGATTTGAGAGATCCAACAAGGGGGTGTGTCTGAGATGTGGGGCCATTTTTAATTTGATAATTATGGAGGCAACCACGTAAGGAAATCAGAGCAGTAGGGTTAATCTATTCTCGTGATGCATGCCCATCTTTTTTTTAACCCCTGCAAAGAAAGGGATAAGACAAATATTGTTTTGATCACAATAATAATGAAAGAGGGCATTGTGTTCTGTTTTTTTTGAAGGGTTTTATTGGGGTTTTTTTGTAGCCACTTCTTCAATCGATTTCTGCCAAAGAAAAATTCTAAAGGCTTTTTGAAAAGCCTTGAAAGGGGTCATTGACTTTGCCTCTTAATTCGTCACTTGTAATTTAATTTGCTGTATAAATTCTATTTGTAATGTCAATGGAACATTGAATGTTTTCCTGTAAAGCTGCGGATATTGCAGGTTCATAGGGTTCATCAAATTGTTAGGGTTTTTCTTTCTCCTTTTCCTTGTTTCGATACAAATATAGAGATATAAATGTTCAGCTTTTGAACTGGTGCAACTGTAAGCTATCTCTGATGGCTCATCTATTAGGGCTTTTTACTATAGTTTTGGTGAAGATCCCCATTTTCTAGATTGTTAAGGTAACTCCAAAAAATAATAATAACAATTGTAGTTTCTCTCTCTCTCTCTCTGATCTTTCACCATTACTCCCACAAGCATATATATATACACATGTAGTCTTCATGGTTAACATTTTGGGTCCTTTTTATTGCGTTTGGATAAATGCTTGAGCAGCCTGAAGTTGATTGCCTCTTGAGAAGCAGGAGCCTCAACATATATATACAAACATTTTCTAATGAGAAACAAATGATCATGAAATCATTTGCAAACTGGAGTTAAGTTGTGTGAACAAGTATATAATATTGTATTTAATATAAGCTTATCAAGTCCAACTTGTATTGTGCAAATCTCAGTGCTGCCATAGATGTGAGTGGTCCTTGTTAGATGCTTTAAAGAAGCTATATATACATAATTTATATGTTGGTCCCTCCTCTACTAGGTATAGCTAAGTAGCCATAGTTGTATTATAATTTACCTAACCAGAACTTTGGAACCCACAACATTCTGATAAAAACTTTTTTGTTCCATTTGAACCTAACTCTGCTTCAAGGCATAGAAGGGGTGGCAGTTAATTTCCTAATCTCTATTTAGGCGCCAAAGACATTAATGTAGCATTAGACATTTTTTTATATCAAACAAATATAAATAAGTTAGAAAGTGGAAGTTAAGCAAGGTATAGGGGAATACATTATATAAAGCTGTATTGTAGCTGCAGTAAAGCATAAGCCTAATTTTGTAGTATATACTGAATGGTCCCAGTATATTTTATATATACGTGAAGTTAAATTTTCTACTTTGTGTGCTATTCAAAGTTTGATGAAATAATGCGAATACATAGTTGAGCGAGAGATATAGCAATAATAATGTAAATACATAGATAAGCAAGAGATATAGCAATAATTAAATTAGTGATTGTTCAGTTTATGGTGTCAACTCATCATATTTATGTTATATATTCATGTGGTTTATAAACTCAAAGTAAAAATAATTTTAAAATGAAAAAGTTGGAATAACATAGTTTCAAACTAATAGCGATGTGTTGGCATGCGTATGTGCCACATGGACATAGATATGCCATTCCTTTTCCTTTTTTCCATTACCATGCAACATGTTTGCAGTGAAATTCCAAGCATCTTTTTCTTTCCCAACAGCTGTGTTTTTTTTTTCTGCTTGCTTTCCTTTTGTTAGGTTTATTCTCAGCAGAATTATTGTTTTAATAGCTTTAACCATTCCTTCCATTACACAGTTCTATATCAAAGCTAAAATGAGGTTTCAATCTCAATTGCTGTCTCTGCAACTTTCTCGTACTTCAAGTTCCTTAGCCTTCTGAAGTACTGTCGAGAAAAACCAAATTACACCCATACATATCTGCTGCAAGTTTTTCCAACATTTTCATCTCTTCATTTTATGTAAGTTTTTATCATGCATCCATCTCCTATTTTTTTTTCTTTTTTAAGAACAAAAACTTCTTTTGTATGATTCCAAACTCGTCTCATCTTTTGTTGGAACAAAAGTGAACTTAGCTTCATTTGTTTTGTTTTTAAATTCCTTGTGAAAATTTACCCTACTTCTAATTGGAGCAACACATCTCTATCTAAAACACACTTTTCTTTTAAAATTTAAACCCAATCCCTCTGTTCCTTTGATCCTGTAATTACTTCCATATTATCCATTTTTTATATATATACATACATATCATATGTTGCTGTATAGTCTTTCCGAGTCCGTAAAGAAAGAAACATGAAGATAGGGCAAGTTTTACTTTGGTTTTTAAACCCAAGTCCTCTCTTCCTTTGATCCTTCACTCACTTTCTTATTATCCATTATATATACGTACATATATATATTACTGTATACTAGTTTGTTTTGAGTTAGTACAGAAATTATATGACAAATTTTACTTTGATCTTTAAACCCAATTCCTTGCTTCCTTTGATCTTTTAATTACTTTTATATTATTCCCTATATAAAAATATATTCGTTTTTTTTCGGAGTTAGTAAAGAAAACTGAACACATAGGTCAAATTTTACTGTCTAATTTAATGCCTTTTTTCAGTTTGATAAACGTATTTTGTGAATGATGAGAGGAGTAAGATGATCTCGAGTTCAAGGGAAGCAAAGCAAGAGGGTGAAACCAATGACGGCAGCGGCGGAGGCAACAAGTTGTCGAAGGGGCCACCATCATCATCAAGTTCAAGGCATTGGTCGTCAGCAGGGTTTAGAAACCCAAGGATTGTGAGGGTTTCGCGTTCTTTCGGAGGCAAAGATCGGCATAGCAAAGTTTGCACAGTAAGGGGATTAAGGGACCGGCGTATTAGGCTTTCAGTGCCCACTGCAATTCAATTATACGATTTGCAAGAGAGGCTAGGCGTTGGTCAGCCTAGCAAGGTGGTTGATTGGTTACTTGAAGCTACTAAAGATGATATTGACAAACTCCCTCCACTTCAAATGCCTCTGGGATTTAATAATCAGTTTCATCAGCCTTTGTTAGTTCCTCATGAACCCAATCCGTCTTTTCTCGATCCTAACTCCATGTTGATGAAAGATGGAGAAGAAGAAGATCAAAGAATGGCAGGTGACAGAGATAAAGGAAAGTGGATCAAAATGAATGAAGACGAAAATCATGGTGGAAATAATAACAATAATAATATTGAAGATCAAAGGCTTTTCCCATTAACCAACCATTCCCCATTTCCTGGATTGTTAAACAATGGCATGCCTTTGAATTCATATTACCATTGGGAACCTTCCAGTCTGTCTTTGTCTCAGTTTGGAAACCATGGATTAATGGCCCCCCAAACTGAGAACTTCTTCAATGGTAACACAACGAGTGTGCCGTTGCCGTGTTCCACGACCGTTCCATCGGCGACAATGGCTTCATTTTTCCCCACCTATCCTCCCTATGGTACGAATCCAGGCAGCAATGATTCAAGACAAATGAATTATCTGCAATTGTTGAGCACAAATTTTCTTTCAAATTCCATGAAGCCTTTTTCGTTGAATGTAAACGCTGGCCTCACTCATACACAAAACGATGATGAAAATCATGGAGATGATCAAGATAATACCGATTCCTGATAATGGAAATTACTTCCATTGCTTCATCTGCTTTCATCGATGTCAGCACGAGCTTGGATGAATTTAACTGGTTTCAGATCATCAAATTAGGAAAGAATTACAATAAGGGTCTCTATGTTTACATCTCTATATCTATCTATATATATATTTATGAAGCAGGAGAAAAGGAGTAGTAACAGTGGGCTTCAAGTTCTTCAGGTGGATTAGTTAATTCCATATATAATGCAGCAGGTAAGATGCTAGCTTAATACTTGTGCCTTGTAGAGAGTTTTTAATTCGGTAGTGTTAATGGAAGTTTATTTGTACTTTTAAATGTTTTGCAGTATATATATATGGCATTGATTCTTATGTTTCTAATCATATATTCCATGCATGTTCAGTAACTGCTGCATCACCAATCATATGAAGAAATGCTCTTGTATATATAATTGCATGCAAAATCCAATTTCCTTAGGGTTTTGTTTATATATATAGGTAGAAGTAATGATCTTTTTCTACTCATATATAACTACTAAGGATAAAAATTAAGGGTCCTAATATTTTAGACTTAATTATATATATAGTTCAACTTCTTAGATTTCAGGGAGTGAATCTATTAAAATATAGTTAAAACTATTTTTATGAAAATTAAAATTAATTTATTCCACAATTTTTTTTTACTTTTAAAATTAAAATAATTCTGCTTTGGTTTTTTCTATCCTTATTAATTTATTTTTCGGTAACATCAACTGTTTTCGTAAGAAGGAAGGATTGTATGAAATCTGATTTGCCATTCTCCTATTAGAAAGTAATATGGATGACGTTGAATCATAATTTCATACAATACATTTTCTTTTGTAATTATATTTAAATGTATGTTATATTTTTAAATCTTAAACCAATGAAAGAAATAAAAGAAGTCAAGTAGAATATTATGAATTAGCTGAAGAAAAAAAAAGGGAAGGTTAATTTGGTTGGGAAAATTATTACTATTTTATCACAAACTTAATATAATACTTTGCTACGTTTAGCATTAATGTGCATGATTTAATAGTTGTAGCACATTATATTCATGATTAGTCTAGTAAACCAGTTTCTAATCCAGCAGTATGAGTATTATGTTATAAGTACGTGAGTTTAAATTTAATATCAAGCAATTACATTCTTCACCCTTATAATAAAATATAATTAACAAATTTAGTATGTTTGTGTCTTGTATTTATATATTTCTATACGTTGTGTTATATTTATATTATTTTTTGATAGAACATTATATAGTTTTTTAGGGTATAGAATATTATCGACCCCAATCTTTCATACTTACAATATAATACTATTGCCACTAGGTCAAGAGGTTGTTGGCAGAATATTATTATATAATTAGTAATTGGTATTACATACATTTTAATAAATTTATATGTTAATGTCATGTTGGATTTTTATCTATTATCTATATATATATATTATCTAATCGGGATGTCTGACTCTCTCTTGGGAGAAATCTTTGAAGTGTTGTCCGTCTGAGAGCTGATAAACCCCTCAACGGAAGGTATTGTCTCTAGCCTCTACGGAGAACCGTTGTAGGTTCGCGAAAGGGGTACAATAATAACATCTCGTCCCTGAGCTTGTAGGTACCTATCTTCACCAATTGAGGCACCCTCCCCCTCTGAACCTAACGCCGACTCTCCTAGGAGGATGGAGACAATACCTTCTATTAAAGGTCCATCAACTTCTAAATAGACGACATTTTGTAAATTTTTCCCAACAAAAAAATCCAAACTCTCCTCAACCCCCTCCATATATTAGAATATAAAGATATGATTCAAGTGCTGCATGACCAATGGATAGGAAATAAGAGAAATTTGCATAAAGTTCCAAATGCGTGTGAGTAAAAGAAAGAGTAAAAATACGGAAGGTGATATGAAATAATAGAATATAAATGACTGCAAATGTGCTGCAATTCTGAGAGACTGAAATGGGAACAGTGATAGTCACACGATCCAATACATACATTCAATAAAGCATTTCATGGATGGATGGGAAGGTTTCCAATTCCCTTTTATTATTATTATTATTATTAATATTTGTGGTCCCTTTTTTTTCTTGGAATTCTCGTTCCAATTATGCTATAATTTTGGACCTGTTTTAATTTAAAATCGGATTCGTCGAGTCTGTTAGAACTATTTAAAAAAATAAAAATAAAAATATTCATATATTTTATAATTAAATTTAAATGAAATAAAAACATTTATTATTAAATTGTAATTCGATTATGATCAATTTTCTTTTAAATTTCGAGTATGACCTAGCTATTAACTCATTCAATTATTAAAATCAATTGATTCTTTCCGTTAATAAAAATTAATATTCATCGACATGATTAATATGGAATTTGTGTAGGTGATTCTTAAATAAAGAAACTTTTCGTGTATGAAAATATTCCGTGTTCTTGAAATTGTGGGATCGATTCACAAAAAAAATGTTTGTGGTAATTTAAAATAATAATAATAAAATGTTAAGCACACCTGTCCAAATAATGAAACAAAACCTTTTCTTTTCAAGTTTTATAATAATGGTCCGATTTCAATTTTAATTCTTATAATATACTCAACTTTCAAATTTAATTTACAAAGCTTTTTTCCTTTTTTTTATAGATTTTATGAGAAAAATTCAATTTTAGTTTTAGTGTTCAAATTTTAAATTTATTTTTTTTACATAATATGGTATTTTAACTTTTATATTGTTATAGTTACTCTAAATATTTTATTTTGATTAAAATGTTGAAATGCATGTGTCTAAATATACAACATTTTTACTTCTTTTTTGCCAAAATTTAATTTCGGTTCTTATATTATGCTCAATTTTGAAATTCAATCTTTATGCTTTAATTTTTGACATAATTTAGTACCTCAACTTTTATATCTCATTGTTAGCCTAAATACTTTATTATAATCAAAATGTTGATGTATACATGTCCAAATACAAGCATTTTACCCTTTTTTTGAGGTTATATAATAATGGTCAATTTTCAATTTTAATCCCTAAACCTTAAACCTATACCATACTCAAATTTGAAATTTAATCTCTACACTTAAATTTTTGACATAATTTAGTTAGTATAATTTTTAAGAATTGCCAACACTTTAAAATTTTATGTTAAATTCAAGTCTATTACAATGTCATTTTTACAAGGCTACCAATTAAGTAACGATTTTTAGTTTTGATATGTCACACTAGCGAATTTAATAGAAAAATTTTAATGATGTTAACTACCAAACCAAAATTTTTAAGTCCGAAAAGTTAAGGAATTAAAATTTTGAAAATAAAAATATTGAGATTAAATTTCAAATGTAGAAAGAACATAGAAATTTAGAAGATATTTTTATTTTCAAATTTTTACTCTATAATTTAGTTCAAAGAAATTAAGAGGTTTATTAACAAGAAAATTGGCAGTAGGTTTCAACTATCCAGCCTAGTATAATTTAGAGATAATGTAACTTTTAGTCTCTGAACTTGACAAGTAGGTTCACATTGGTTTCTAAACTTCTTTTTATCCATTTTGACCTCTAAACTTGAAAATCATTATTCGTTTAAGTCCATTCTATTAATGACGTGAAAAAAAGTGCATAATGTAACTTTTGGCCCCTAAGCTTGGAAACTAGGCCCACATTAGCCCATAAACTTGACAACTAGATTCACTTTGGTACTTGTACTTTTTTTGGTCCATTTTGAACTTGACAACGAGATCCATTTTGACCCCTGAACTTGAAAAATTGAAAAGTTTGATGATATAACATTTTGAAATTGTGCTACATCATCACTTGAAAAAAAAAAGATGATGATGTAGTACAATCTCTAAGTGTCATATTCGATGTTTTAATAAACCAAACTGATAGTTGAACAGGTTAGACCATCAGTTCAATCCATTTGACTGTCAGACTAATAATAATTAATTAATTAATTAATTAAAAATTCGTCAAATCTATTTAATTTTATATTTAATTTTTAATTTTATATTTAATTATTGTTGGTTCGATGGTCAAACCAATCAAACTGGTGGTCTAACTTGTTCAACCATAGGTTTCTATTATTAAAACGCTGAGTATACACTTTGAGATCATACCACATCATTTAAAAAATTTTATTTTTCAAACTTAAAGTGTCACATCATCAAACTTTTATATTTTTCAAGTCCTGGGATCAAAATGGACCTAATTGTTAAGTTCAAAATGAACTAAAAAGAAAATACAAATATTTGAACCTATTTGCTAAGATCAGGGGTCAATATAGACTTACTTAACAAAGTTCAAGGGTCAAAAGTTACATTATCTCCTTTTTTTTTTCATGGTGATTAACAGAATGAGCTTTAATGAATAACGATCTTCAAGTTCAAGGATTAAAATAGATAAAAAAATTCAAGAACCAATATAAACCTATTTACAGAGACAAAAATTATATTATAAAAATTTACCTAATTCTTTATTTTAAAGAAAAAAATAAAATGCAAAGCCAAAATAATAAAAACTCCGAAATTGATGTAAGAGGGTATTAATGAATTTAATAGGTTAACCCAAAGTTTATGCTAAATTTAATGGAAAAAACATTACAAAAGGAAAACTCATATGAACACATGGAGAATTTGTAGTAATCATAGAAATTAAACATTGTTTTTAAAATAAAAAATAAAAAAATACATATTGAGAATTCCTTAATTTTGTAATTCAAATACGTGTAATTAGATTAACGTACTAACGGGTTATAGAATAAAAATTGAACACAAAAACAAAAACAAAAATGTGATTTAAATTCAACTTATTCACCAAATTACAACTTCAATCTAGATCACTCTCCCAAATTTCCCACTTAAAAGCTTCTTCGCACATGAACAATTTAGTTACAACAATTTTGTACTAAAAACAAGTTCCTCACTCATACAAATATGTGATTTCTCTATCTTGCATATAAAATAATGACAAACTTGTGAATTTTTAATTCCATTGTAATCAACTCGAAAATATCTTAATATGAAATGGAATAAATGGGGATGATATTAATGTAAACTTCCTTGGAAAATAAAAAAAAAATTAATATCCATGCTTAACTTGATATTCTTCATGATGTGCTGTTGAAAATTCTCAAAAATGTATTTTAAACAGTCCAACAATTTTGGTCAAAATTTTCTGCTCCGTCAAAATAGTACCGACATTCTCTGCTCCGTACATTGCAAACAGAACAGCAAGATTTCAACATAACTAAATCCAAAAACAATCCGCAGGTGGTGTAATGCAGTCTTCCTCTGCAACCTTACTTTTCCTCGTTGCAAAAACAAGCTCAGTTTTAAGCCAGTAAATCATCCTCCTATTAACACTTCTAAACAAAACTAGTTTCATGCATGTAAGAATTCGTATAAAACGGGGGTATTCCTTGTTACAAAGCATAACAGAAGGGAATTAATGGGGCACTGATCACCAGTTAGTATGCAACCTAAATAGATTGAGCCATATGCACATCTGTGGCCAAGTTGAGGCAATAAATGCATATATGGCTTCCAGAGGGGGGTGTCTAAAGATTAATTCACTGTTTGTAATGATATTTTGGGTTTGTTGCACTCCAAGGTGTCTGCTCTCTACTCATCTGCCAAAATATTAAGAAAAATTTGTCATCAGAAGATTCACTACACCAAATTATGCAAAATAATGAATTCTAATAAGTTGCATGCAGTTTATTTATCTCTCTTAAGATAAAAACGTTTATTTATCATAAACTAACATCTTTAAACTATGTTGCTCTGACTATTTTTCTTTTTTGGCTTTAAGTAAGTGTCGAACACATACTACACTCAACAAAGTCAGAGTAAAATAGGCTTTGAATAATCCAATCTTAAAGCTATGATTTAAAATGCAAAGTTAAAATCCAGCAGCATTGAGCTGTAAAGAACGATGGATGTCGAAAAGCAAGAAGAAAGTGATTTTCACCTTTTGCATGTCCAGAAGATACTAAGATTGGCAGAAAAGAAAATGATTCTTCTATCATTTGTACCTTTCTTGGAGATAAGGCAACGGAGAAATCTGTCCTCACAGATCCAATGCCTTTCAGAACTTCACTGCCAGAGTTTGGTGCATCGTTGGCCTTATCATCAGTTAAGTTGAGATGAGCTACGGATGATTCTTGCTTTGCAAGGTCCTGTGAGAAAAACAAACAGCACAAACTTGTTATATGATGACATATACCAATCAACAACCCATTTTGACACCAACAGACTATCGAAACAAATAATGAATGGCTATTGTAACTAAAAGTGGAGCTTAACATTCTTCAATTATTCCACAAGGGCATATATTGCAATGACTGTTCAAAGGCCTAACCTACATTACTCCGATTCATCATTTTCCCTAAACAACTATGTCCAACACATATTTGGAAATGGGTATGGAGGTACTATCCTCCAAATATATAGAAAAACTTAGAAAAAAAAAAATCAAACATACACAGCTATATCTGATACTCAACACTAAGTCCAACATAGAGCCTTACTGCCTAAGCAATGTCAATCATGAGTGTATCAAAAAAAGAAGAGATAATGGAACCAAAAAGAGATAAAAAGATAAGTGTTAGCATAGTCCACTGATTCAATAATTCTCAACTTCCAGTAACCAAACTGGGTTGACAAGTAGCAATGTGCTGGTAGCAAATTGCATAATAATCCAATTTTTGACAAAGAAATTCAGGGATTTTCATGAACCTTGTGGATTGATAGATCATAAGATGCAGGATTCCTTGAACTCGGAGCAGGAGCTTCCGCCTCATGCAATGAACAATCCTTCTCATGAACATCACCTTGCTTACAATCTCCATAATCCTGCATCATGCTTCTTGAAGATTTTGATTTACTATTGCTATTGCAATCACCAAATACAGAATCCCCACTTTCCATGGAAGTCCTTTTTCTGAAATGAGTACACAGTATTAAGACCAACCAAAAGTATCCGAGAAGTTACTTGCAAAGCGAAGGATGCTGGTAGACAAACCAGAACTATATAAAAAAAAATGTTGCTACCATGTCCAATGTTGGTTAAAGGAGGGAGGATGAAGTAAGAATTTCCTACCTACAGAGATTATAATTGGCTACACCGATAGAGTTGGGTTTGTTTGAAAACAGTATTCCTCGAAGATGCGTCCCATCTATAATAGTCTCGATGGTATATCCATGTGGGAAGCTCTCTGTAACATTAGCGTGAAATATCTTCTTCCCCTGAAGTAGAACTTCGTTTGATGGAAAACTATCTCTTCCTGCAGAATTGGATGGTAATATAAGTACTATATAACAATACTTTTTCCAAAATTTAACTCATACTAATGAGGGAACAGTTCCATTTTGCTCTGGCTCTTCATTTTTCTTAAAGTACTCATGTCTGACGCATATCCTGGAACACCCCCCTAAAAGAACATTTCCGTATCTCTAAATTGAATATATCAGTCTGGTTCCAACTCACACCCAAATCCGTGTAACATAGAAACATTCTATTTGTCTGTGTACTCGCTTAAAAATAACATTTGTCCATTGAGACTGTAGTTAAGTTAGGCCGCCAAGAACATTTCACTGTCATACATAGGATAGCACAAAACATTAGAAACAAGCAACCTATACCATTAAAGAATATAAATTGAAGAAGAGTGGCATATAGTTTTAAGTTCATGAAACCGTCCTTACTTGCTTGGCCACAGCTAAACAAAGATATGGGTTGGTGGTGCACATCATTGTCAGCTTCAATACTAACAAAAGCTTTATCACGTACAAGATTACTAAGATTTTCTTGTTGGCACTTTAACTTCAATTGCTTTCTCAAGGATAATTTCTCTAACTTCCTTTCATCCTTTACAACAAGTCCTGAAAGTCAAATTAATTGCTATTAGAAAATCAGCAGAAGTGGTTGACTAAAAGATTTATGGAATACTGGGGACCAAACCACATGTGAAAAGCAGCCAAGCCATTGCTATTTTTAATTCAAGGTAAACAGAATACAAAGATTAAACCTGTGTACAAGTAATACATGTCATCCAGTGCCTCGAGAGTCTTATTGCAGCCACCAATGAATATAAGAACACCGCCCTTTAGGGGATCCAAACAATCCCCAGAAACAGAAAATCTAGCTGAAGGGCCATCACCCATAGTAATCACCTTGGTCCACAAGCCAGTTTCTGCATCAATGATAGAAAACATAAATTGACCAAACCAAACTTATAAGTAATATTGTCTTATCAGCCATAACCCTTTCAAGCCGCCAAAAAAACCCTGAAGCACACACATTCTAAGAAAACACATAAGAAGTCTCTTGATTCCCATGTAAAGGAATGGCAAAAGAACACTAAGTACTTGACTCTTTAATGTTTCTTCTTAAGACTCAAAAGGTAAGTAAAGAAACAACTTGCTGAAACTGAATGTTTACCATATTTAGGCAGCCAAGAACATAGTGATAAGTTCTAAATTAGGGATTAGTCAAGAACACCTGGAAGCGCAATGAGTCTATTAATGGCATTTCTTAGGTTTCCAAAACAGAAACTAATCCATGTAGATATCAAGAAAGAATAAGTTCAATTGAAGATGATGATAACATGATAAACAATCATGTAATACATACCAACATCAAGCATGTAGAGATCATCATAAAGATTTTGAGCATAAGAAAATCCCCCAAAAACAAATAAGTTCTTGCCGAAAGCAACAGTGGAGTGACCAGCACGAGGTGGCAATATCTGGCCTAAGGTATTCAACTCTTTCCATGCAAGAGTATCTAATACAAATAAAACAATTCCAAAACAACATTAAAAGCAGCACATTAAACTTAGATTCATATATCAGCAAGCTATTAACTGTTTCATACATATAAGTAGTACGGTAAGTCAAATATCCCGAGTAAACTAAGAAAACTGTAGACATGTAACCATAGAAGAGAACACATAAACACGCAAAACTCTGTTACTTTTTTTTTTTTTAAATTGATACCTGCATCAAAGATATGGACATCAGACAAATAGTAATCATGCGCATCTTCGCCGCCAATTACAATAATTTTATTCTTCCAAGATGAGCAAGTATGGCTATCGCGGGCAGATGGGGGGTTTCCTGATATTGCCGCAAGTTTCCAGACAAAGGTCTCTAAAAGTCAAGACTCAAGATATCAAAAACATGTAATATAACCATACACAAAAAAAGGTCAAGATGTAACAATTATTGTTATGATGTTCACCTGTATTTAAAATATAAAGATTGTTGTAATATACTTCATCATTGTTATCTGAAGATTTCCCACAGCCACCAAATATGAAGAGTCGTTTGCCAACAACAGCTGCACCGTGACCCTCACGTTCCTCTGGCCCTTCACCTCTTACACTTGGACAAATCCATGTGTTTGTGCCTGCAACATAAACATGTAATGAAGTACTGCATTCTCTAGCACTAATTATCAACTGCTGACTTTAGGCAGAAAATTTATTAAATAAACCACAAACCAATAAATGTGCAATGTTGTTTCCATGCAAAATCTTTAAGGCAAATGATAATGGCTTAGCCTTGAAATAAAAAATAACTTCCTGCAATTGCTCTAATTGCCATCTAGTATTTTCCAGTAAATTGCTCCGCAGGGCCCACTGCTCTCCATTCACTTTGTATAACCGAAAGTACAGTTCCCTATAAGTTGTCTGTCTTTTACAAATTATATGAGCACCATTAAACCAAGTTTCAAGACAATCTCCAAAATACATTAGTTCTTATAAAAAAACTTTAAAAGGGGGAAGTTTATGTTGATTTCTATCATTGATTCTAAAGTAGGATTATTAGTTTTCATAGAATTTACTTTAAACAAAAGCAAACGCAGATAAAGGGTAATGAAAGGTGAATCAAAGAAATCCAAAATAACTCACAGGTTTCTAATATATGTAGATCCTTGAGAGGTTTCACACCATCAGTACCACCAAAAACAAATAGATTGTCACCAATAGTGGTACAACTATGGCTGTCTCTTGCAGAAGGCGGTGTGCCCTTCGTTACAGGTTGGCTCCATGTTTGCTTAGCTGAAAAAATATTGCAATTATGGGAATATTTTAAAGTGATTAAAGAATTGTGAATGAAGCCCTATATCATAATGCTAAACAACCCAAGTACAAAAAAAAGAGTGATTCAAGCAAACAAGTCTGAAACCCCAAGATTGCAAAAGTTTGCAATGAAACATAAAAGAGTGATTAAAGAATCTCTACTGACCGTTATTGATCGTAAATGCTAAACAGCCCAATTACAAAAAGAGTGCTACAAGCAATTAACAAGTATCAAAACTCACTTTTCACTATGGGAATATAAGAGGGGTTAAAGGATCTCAAATGAACTCCTAAGATCATTTATGCTAAACAACCCAAGTATGTAAAGAGTGATACGTGCAATTAACAAGTATGGAAAAACAAGAAATGACATCTTATATGGGGAAAATGGTTCCAAAAACATGAACCATAATAAACGTAAATTCCTTTAACCAAACAAAAAGCAAGAAAAGTTTATACTAGCATTATTTGCTAACCCAAGCACAAATAAAGGGATTAAGAAATGTATTTTATAACACGATTAAACCCAATAAAACCCATAAAATGTAAACTTCAGCAACATATCCACCAAAAATAATCGATTAAGAAAACATATATAATACATCCATTGTATCTTAAATACCAAATAAAAACCACAATGTAAACCTCAAATTTTCACGTAAAGAAGAAACAAGAATGGAAAAGAAAACCAGAGTTCAAAAAGGAGCCCACCAGTGTCAAAGACATGAACTTGATTGGTTTGGCAGTAATCCTTGCCATAACCACCAAAAACATAGAGAAATCTGCCTCCTTTAATAGAGTTACATGTGTGTCCCCATCTTTTGCCTGGCCCTGAACATGCTTCTCCGATACCTCCAACTTCTTGTTGATAAAGCGGGACCTTTTCCCATCTCATTTTTATTTCTTCTATTATTTTCCTGGGTCTTTTACAAAAATAATACAAACAAAAATAAAACAAAACTAAAATAATATAAACTTTTTTTATTTACCAAAATAATACAAAAAAAACAGTTAAAAGAAAAAACATACCTGAAAGAAGGGTTTGGGGGATTTTGAGACTTGAGAGTGGATTTGGAGGAGTTCATGCAAACAAATAATAAAACTCTCGAAATAGAGGTTGCGGACACGTGTGCTAATATTTGGTTCATACATGCCTTGTGGAGTTGGAAGCCAAAAATAAATAAAGCCACATTTCAGTTTTCAATGTAATTTCTGAAGAGTTCTATTATAAAGATTTAGGGAAAAGTACCCTACATAGTTGGGATATTTATAATTTGTTTATCGATTGAAAGGAACAAATAGGCGGCTGAAAAGTGATGGAACACTGCAAAAATTGTTCATCTATTTCTATCACAATCTGCTTACCAACTTGTGCTTTTATTGATTGTTGCTTTAATTTTCTTTTTTTTTTTTGCCAAATGCTTTAAATTGTTTAGAATAATCAATTTTTCGTCTCAAAAAGCAAAAGATTTTATGTACAGTAGTTTTGGAAAAACTACATCAATCCCCCTCTAATCTTTGTTTAAAATTTATCAAATATATAAATTTATCTAAATACGGAATTTTTATGAACGTCAAGTATGGCTTTATTTTGATAATTGAGGCACTTTGGGTTCGATTGTTACGAGAGAAGTATAAAGTTTTTTACTTGGTTCCCACGAACATTGATAGACCGAGGCACTCCAATGTTTGGCGATCACTTTCATGAGTGAGGAAGAAGGTGCACATCAATGTCATTTGGTGGTAATGGTTGCACTTGCCGGTTTTGGTTGGATAGATGGATCGTTAATATTGATCCGCTTTTTAACTATGTTGAGGGTAAAGTTATTGGGGTGAAAGATATTACGGTTGCGAACATGGTGGCAGAAACATAGTTGATCGCACACAAGGCTGTTCGGTTCCATCTGATGTACTTGGAGGAGATGCAGTTAGCTTGGGTAGTTCCCTATTGGGGCAGTTCTCGTTACCTCACTTGTATCAGGACTTTGCTATTAACAACTAGGAAAAGGAGAGACTGATTTGGAAGCGGGTTTGGAAATTGGCTGTGCCGCAACGAGTGCGTTAGTTTATATGGTTAGTGTTGCGACGGAGAATCCTTACTAATGAGAAGCGTCATCATCGGTGTTGATGAGTATTAGTGAATCCATAAGAGTTGCGAGGGAGAATCCATATTGTAGCCTATGCCAACAGTCTACTAAGTTGGTATTGCATGCCGTTCGCCACTGCGAGCCTGTTAGGGCGATTTGGCGCTTGGTTGTTTGACCGATGACATGTTCTTTACCAAGCTGCTGGTTGCTTAGATAATGGAGAATATTAGTGAAGTGGCTCGCATTGGAATATTATTGGGGCAGATTTGGGAGAGGCTAAACAGGTATATTTTTTAGAATGAAAGCAAGTCGAAGTCTAAGGTTGCTAGGCACTGTTGGGCGGAGGCCATGTCTCATGGGGTGGTCATGGTACAAGCTAAACCCGATGGTGGGAACGTGAGCGGGGCTGGTTACTATATGCCGTTGAGTGGTTGAGTCAAGGTAAACATCGATATTGCTATAGATGTTGCTTCAGGCACGGTTGTTGTAGGGGGTTGATTCGGAACTCTTACGGGAATTGGCTATCTGGGTTCAAGCGAAGCATTAGACAGATCTCTGTGCTATGGGCAAAGTTTTAGGAGATGATTGATGGCTTGCGGGTAGCATAGGGTAAAGGGTACTGTCAGGTGATCTTGGAGAATGATAATTTGGAAGCTACACGGGTAATAACGGATGGGTCCGTTGGTATCACTGCCAACAGCTCGATGCGACACATTCAAGGTTTGTTGGCGTTGCAATGGGAGGTGCCAATGCAACATGGTTGTGGACTTTGTGGCCAAGGCGTTTCACAAGAAAAGTGCTGCCCTTCAGCGGTTCGAGAATCCGATACCAGGGTGTTGGGCGATACTAGCTCGGGATATAGGGCGCAATAGTCCGTAGTGGTGTTGCAACTTTCTTGTTTCAAACCAACTGTTTTATTTAAAAATTCATATTAACAATATATCAAAAGGGATTATATGAAACTGTGATATCCTATTATCTATCTCTTTCTAATAAAATAATGACAAATTAGATTTTTCCTCCTGATTTTTAGCTTTTTAGTTAGATTTAAACTTTTTTTTGAAAAAAAAATTAAAAATCAAGAAAAAAATATGATTTATTATTGAAACAAGATAAAAATAACGCAAAATCATAGTTTCATATAATTCATTCGATAGGCAACATGCATTTGATTGAAATCATTATTTTAAAATTAATTTATTCTGAAAAGATCCCAAAGCCCAAATGAGTCCGAAGTACTAGTCAACAAAGAAGCCCAGCTAAGTAGAATCTGGCTTTCTTGCAGGGTCCATTTTAACACTGTAGATTAGGGGTTTGGCTTCTCCAGTTCTAGGGTTTTTCACCATTTTTCCTAAATGAAGACTTAATTTATTTTTCTCATCAGTGACTTCCTTCCACTCTCTTCTCTACAACCCATTTTCATTCTCTTTGAAAAAAAATGCCACCATTAACGTCTCTGCAACTCCGTCGGCTGCTTCACCGTTGCGTCTCTTCGCCTTCTCCCTTTCAACCCCATGCTTTGCTTTCCCCGAAACCTCAATTTACGCCCACCCATTTTCCCAAATTGCCATTTGTGATATCTAAACCCTTCTCCAGCCAGAACCCTAGCCCTCAAACCCCAGATCCGGTTGCTTTATCTCTTTCGGCTGAACTCCTCAAGGACCCTTCTTTAGACCCTGTCGCTATCACCCCTAGACTCCAGCTTCACTTTTCTCACATCAAACCAACCCCTTTGTTAATCTCCCAGACCCTCAATCTCTCCCCTGAAGCTGGCCGAACCGTTTTAGGGTTTAACGATTGGGTTTTATCGGACCCCGATTTCAACCACACCGATGAAACGCTTTCGTTTTTCGTCGATTATTTCGGTCGAAGAAAAGATTTCAAAGCTGCCCACGATCTCCTTGTCAATCACAAGTCTGTTGCCGGGCCTAAAACTCTTAACTCCTCCATTGATAGGCTGGTTCGTGCTGGCAGGCCAACTCAAGTTCTGGGGTTTTTCGAGAGAATGGAGAAGGATTATGGTTTCAAAAGAGATAAAGAATCACTGAAGTTGGTAGTGGAGAAATTGTGTGAAAATGGCTACGCGAGTTATGCTGAGAAATTGGTGAAAGACTCAGCCAACGAGATATTCCCGGACGAGATGATATGTGACTTATTGATCAAAGGTTGGTGTGTTGATGGGAAGCTGGAAGAAGCCAGAAGATTAGCTGGGGAAATGTATAGGGGAGGTTTTGAGATCGGTACAATGGCGTATAATGCAATGCTTGATTGTGTTTGTAAGCTTTGTAGGGAAAAAGATCCATTTCGACTTCATTCGGAAGCTGAGAAAGTTCTGTTTGATATGGATTTTAATGGGGTTCCAAGAAATGTGGAGACTTTTAATTTGTTGTTGAATAACCTTTGTAAGATTAGGAAAACTGAGGATGCAATGAAGTTGTTTTTTAGGATGGGGGAGTGGGGATGTTATCCGAATGCAGAGAGTTATTTGATTATGATTCGTAGCTTGTATCAGGCTGCTCGAATAGGAGAAGGAGATGAGATGATCGACGGGATGAAATCTGCTGGATTTGGTGAACAGCTTGGCAAGAAAGAATATTATGGATTTCTGAAGATTTTGTGTGGGATTGAAAGGGTTGAGCATGCCATGAGTGTTTTTAAGAAAATGAAGGCTGATGGGTGTGAGCCTGGCATTAAGACTTATGATTTGTTAATGGGGAAATGGTGTGCTCATAATCGGCTAGATCGAGCCAATGCACTCTACAATGAAGCTCTGAAAAATGGGGTGCCAGTGGAACCTAAGCCATATCGTGTTGATCCAAGATATATGAAGAAAACTAAAGCTGTGAAGAAGGAGAAGAAGAGGGAGACTTTTTCTGAGAAAATGGCTAGGAAGAGGAGACGGCTCAAGCAAATTCGACTGAGTTTTGTAAAGAAGAGTAAAGGAAGAATGCGCAGTGCCTAAACTTAATTTTTTCCTTACTGAAAATTTAAGTGAAATGACAATGTCAATTGGAATTTGAGGTTCTTTTCTGATCTTTGGTCATTTGTCTTTTTATGATTTATGTTGTAAAATTTCAGTTCTTGTTTTTACTCTAATATTGGCAACATTAGAAATAAAAATTGTTCCGAGTAATTCATTTTACTCAATCTAAGACCTTACAACAGGAGGATTGATAGTTTAGGTCTTGAGTTGTGACATGCATTTTTAGTTTTCAAGAATCTTTCAAATAGAATAGTTGGACAAACATTGCAGATGCAAAATATATATATGACTTTGATCTTAGGACATTGCTATTTTCTAAATTTACTGCAAGGTGACCGTGCAACCCTGTCCCTCATCAGTGTACCAGGCAATGAAAATTAAACCAAAAAATTGCCTTCCTATTGGCTGTGTCACCCATTGGTTATGATGTATTGCCAGCGAAATCATAATGGTCAATTGCGAGTGTCGATCCCTAGGATCTATTTTATTTGTCTTCTTCTGGTTTATATTTGAAATAGGTTTGAGTTTGGCCTTTCTTACAGGTTCCATGTTAGTGTTATGGTTATTCTGAGTGCTTAGATTGCAGAATTTATAAGCAAAATCTGTGCCTGCTTTTGCTATTCTGTTGATAAACTGGTACAATGTTGGAAATGTTGATTTATCATATAGTAAAGATAGCATATTCTAGTTCCGTGTTTGCATTAAAAATGTAGGAATTTGCCTATGTTTGGAGATAAGGAGTTTGTAAATATTAAATGAAAGGCACGAAATTGGCAATATCATAATGCAGATGGTTAAGCTTCCGTACCGTTTTAGGTCTTTCGGCCTCCTATTTGTTGCCAAGGCAGTAGCTTACCAGCTTCTCAGTAAACTACTGACTTTATACCCCTTTTTGAGGGTCTTTTGGTGGCCGAGCCTGTAAAAGGTAGAAAACTAGCTACTAGCGGGGAACCGGAGTTGATATTCTGAGGTGCACCAATGATGCTAAGTTAATAAATGTTGGAGGGGCAAGATAGGGAAATTTAGACATATAGTTTTTAAAATACTCAGAACGCAGTATCTTTCATTTATATTTGATACGGTCCATTTAGCTAACGGGTATAATGGTTGGTCTGTTTCCTCGAGGCCTGAAAGCTCATCTTAAGCAAAAGCCGGTTGAATTTGGTCTCTGAACTCGTTTAGGTTTCAAGTACTGTGATATCTACAGAGTACCCTAGTTTCCGCTAACCATGAGATTTCAGTGCTGTAATTTGATGGAAATGTTTGAATTCAAGAAATGAAAACTCCCTACGGCACTAAAAGCTGCAGTGGCATCCATGTTTCAGGGTGTATGAAGTTATGTGGCTTAAACATTTTGAAGCAGATAGATGCCAAACCAGAGACGTCAGCACCTTTGGGTGTATAGTGTGTTTTTGTTCTGATATTGGTATGTATACATGCTAGTATGAACTGATTCCATAGGTAGGCTTTGCCAAGTCAGATGAATTAAGTTGTACAGATCATCCCATGTGCTCAGGATTTCCCTTCCAGAATCGAACAGAGCTGTCAATCACACTGAATCAGAATGCAGGCTGAGTGAAATGGGGGGAGAGGTCTTGTTGGTCGGAGTTCCTTTGGAGGAAAAGAAGGTTAAGAGGGTGTTTGGAGTTTGCACTTTGACCCTAAGTGGTAAGGGTGGGAAGAGAGATGGGAGGTCTAATCCAACCGCTTTGCCATTCTTTCTATTGTTTATTGTTAATAAACAAATCCAGATAAAAGACTTTGAGATTCCATAATTAAAGGACAAATAACAATTGGATCGGTTTTGTTTAGTGTGTATTTTTATACAGATAAAAATCACATGCAAAGGTGCTAACATGTGGTAGCTTTCAAGCATGTGATGGGAGGGCTTTTCTTAATTTTACCTTTTGATTCATTGAATGAATGTTACTCCAGTTTGGGAGTATCAAATTTTAGATTTTCTTGTATTATTTTGGAGGGCTCCCCACGGTTTTAATATTTTTGTTTCGAATAGACGCAGTACGTGAATTTTAGACCCAATACTTCGTCAAAACCATACAAAAAGTGAAAGGCTTGTGGTTAACAAAAGAGAGAAAAAGATGCTTGGCGTAATCTTGAATTAATATTTTTAAGGGTAAAATATTTGTTTTAATTATTTTTATTTTATTTAATCAGTTAAATATTTTAATCACAGTAATAAAAAAGATGATATTATTTGCCTAATAATAAATTAAATTTTCCAATAATTACACATTCCATCTTAATCTTAAATATAATAAACTCAATAAATTCTATCAATTGTACTCTTTCTCACTCTAGCAACACACCCCTCAACCCTTTTGTCACCCACCATATGGGTCTCATTACCATTTGGATCTCATTGGTTTTTGTCAATTTGCGGCGTGGAAGCTCTATCTAGTTTTAGTTGGGTAAACTTAAATATGAAAAGTTATCACTTTTTCAACATTACGTTTTTGGTTGCTCAACTGCGATGATTGATCTTGGCATAATACTAAAATCAACCTTTAACGTTTACATGTTATGTCATTTAATCTTAATTTTAATATATTTAACTTTCAAGTTTAAAAACTCAGCCAATTTGATATTGATACTAAAGAATTAAAAAAATATATAAAAAAAAGTTTTAAAAAAACTATAATAAATCCAAAATATAAAAGGTTTTTATGCAATAAGTGTTATTTGATTTATCACCGCAATCTACTTCTATTAATTATTTGTGGCAAACCTGGAAATGATTTTGCATGTGTTTTAATGTTGAAATGAGTGTTGTAAGTTTTATTGTATTCTATTATGCAAATTTATTCCACGGTTAATAAAATTAAATAAACTTGTTTGAATTTAACTAATTTCGATTACAATATTGTTATTTTGTCCTAAAATACAGATCCAATACAAAACCATCAAAACTCTAAGCTTAAAAAATTTAGTAATATATTTTCATGTATTGAGCTATTTTAAAGGCTGCTATATAACCAATTATCTAAATTGAGCTTTTTTCTACATCAAAAAACCAAGCAAACCACACAGAGTAACCCACAAACCCGAAGACTCGATTCAAGAGAAACGACCAGCTCCCAATAACCGAGCTTCTCATAAAGCCTGAATGTTTTCTTTGAAAATTTAGCTATATAATCAACAACCTAATTATGCTCCATTGGTGTGTGCCTGCCTTCTCATAGTAGCACGTAATGTATGCTCCTAATTAAGATACCCCATAATTGCTTGCACACTATCACTGTCTAAAGTCATCTTCCTAAATCCATTTGCCAAGTAACTTCCAATCCACAAGTATTGCCTGAAGCTTTGCTTGGGGCATTGAGATATTTCACCCAAAGCCAACTACCCAGTTTTCTCGACTGTTCTGTATGACTCCACCTGCTATTGTAGCGTTCAATTTATTATCACAGGCATCATCATTATATATTTTGGTCTATCCCCTCAGTGCAATGCACCATCTATTTCCCTAACATTGCCCTTTGCCACCTCTTACATGTCTCACCCAATCACTAAGAGAGGTTCTAGTTGTTTATTTATAAAATTTGTTTAATTTTTAGATTTATGATCAAATTTATAAAATACATAAATATTGGAGGGTTAGATTTATTATTACGCTAATGAAATAAAGTTCATGCAAACTTTTCGCCATTCATCTAACGGCAACTAATGAAAAAATAACTAAAATATTTAATTTTTCAAAATTAAACAATTATATCTAAAAAATTAATAATTAAATGATCAAAATAAAGTCAAATATATAATTAAGCGACTATTCTTATAGCTTACTCATATTTTAGAGAAATGGTAAGGAAAGCTTGCTACAGTGAGCTTCCCATAAGCTCCCTTTAATAATAAATAGAGTATTGAGTAATTTGGTAAAAAAATAAAAGAAAAGGTTTTTTTTTTATAATTTTTGGTACTCTCTTATAATTATTAGTAATTTTTCATAACTTTTGTTATACCTTGATAGTTTTTGGTATGTTTTTAAAATTAAGTTTTGGCCTAATAATTTTTTTTAAGGTATCCATTTGAGCGAGTCGAGTGATTAATCCTCCGCATTTGTAGGCTTATTAAAAAGGTAGATGCTGAACTATGAGTTTTAAAACTACTCTATATGCTGGCCATGAGTTTCAAAATTAAATGTTTTTTTGTTTGTTTGTTTGATACACCTTATAATTTTTTATATGCTTTCAAAATTAAATTTTGATATGAAAAATCAATTTTTGGTATAAAAATACCATTTTTACATACTAAAAAATTTAATTATATATATAAGGATAAATAAATAAATATTGAAAATTACATAAATAAAACAAACCACTATTTCATACTCCCTCAAATTAAAGGAAAATCCTAATATAATAATCCTAAAATAACAAAAAAACATAATATAATATAATAAATACCCTTCAAGGAAAATTCTAAGCGATTAAATTCAATATTTATAAATCACATTAAGCACAAAATTGCGCCTCCGCAGTATGAACCATAAAGCACAAGTTGAATCCGTATAGAATCATTATTATTTTTATTTGACTTTGGTTAAAACAAAGTAAGTAGATGTAGTCGAAACTCCTCTTATATGATTTGTTTTTTAACATTAGTAAATTTTTCTTCCTCTGTCTGTGTTTATTTTTTTAAAGAATTTTCACTTAAAATCTTTATTTTATGATCGTTATACTACCTACATTACAACAAAAACATTAATAGTTATCAATGGCAAATGATTTAAAGTATAATTTTATATGAGAAAAAAAAACCCTAACAGCGTGTTTGGTTCGCTGTTTTCCCCCCCTCTGCATGCGTATTCCCCCCCTATGCAGCAGGCCCACCAGGAAACGGTTGTTTGGTTCGCTGTTTTCCCATTCCCCGCCGAATCGGTTACTCCCCCATTACATTGATTGCGCGTAATAGGCATTACGGCCCCTCAGCGCCGATTACCCATTCCGCGTCTTTCCCTTTTTTCTCTTCCGTTTTCTGCCCTCGTCCTCAACGCTGTCAAAAGCTTCCCCAAAGTAATCGACGGAGTCCTCGACGTTGTCAAAAGCTTCCCCAAAGTCGATCCTTCCAAGGTCACCCCTTTTTCTCACATCCATTTCACGATTTATTGTTTGATTTTATATTTCGGTGCTTGGGTGCTTAGGAAGAAATGATTTTGAAGTTATTCTTTTCTGGAACTACTTGATATTTCACCCGATTTATAGTGTTTTATGTGCATTTTTGGGTTTCATTCCCAAAATTGAAAGCCAAATCTTTCACCGGTAATCAATCATTTTTATACAATTTCTTTTCATGCTCATGTTTCCTTGTTTGGGTTTCTTTCAAAATTTCTGAATCAAATTGCTGTAGTTATTGGTAGATATTAGAAGAAGATAGTGCTGGTTTTGGCTTTGGGGGATTTGCATATACCCCATCGGGCGGCTGATCTCCCTCCCAAATTCAAGTCCATGCTAGTTCCTGGAATGATCCAACACGTCTTTTGCACTGGTAATCTTTGCATCAAGGTATCCCATCTTTCTTTTCCTTTCTGGATTTTTTTTTGTAGCTGAAATCATAGTTGAATTTGGTTCCACTTCTTTAGCACTTTGGGTTTTATGTTTCTCAGCAAGCAATTGAATATATTAATTTTCTCTTCCTTTTTTGGAACTATGGATTGTTCATTCCTTTGTAGTAGTTATGCTAAATTTATGCCTAATTTAATCTGGATTTCATGTTTTTGCCCAATTATTTTCTCTTTGAGTTGTAATATGCGAAGAGATATTATTTGCTAGTTTGAATTTGGGAAAAGCAGCAGAAGCTACCATACCTGAATTATCAGTATTTTAAATGATCGCCAGCAATTGTTTTATTTGATAATTGTAATTTTGATCCGAATAGCCATTACTGCTACCTTGCATTTATACATGCAAAGAATGATTCCTGTCATGTTTGATCTGAAATGCGTATAATCACGTGTCAGATACTAGTTTGTGCCCAACTCTGACATGAGTATGTTCAAAATTTCCGAAGCTTTTCCGTATGTTTGAAGGATTTTATCTCAATCCTTTGAATATGTGTAGGGCATATGTGCCACTTTTGAGAAAACGAGAAGAGTCCATGTAGCATAGCATTAAGTAGGATTGAAGTACATATTTGGTTGAACTTAGAAACATGTAGGAAGTTAGTCACTAAGGGCTAGTTTCTCATTGCTTTTGAAAAGTGCTGCAAAAAAATGCTTTTGAAAAATGCTTTTGAAAAGCTTGGTCTAAAATTTAAGAGTTTACTATCTGTTTAGTATTGCTTATGGCTCTAAAAGCACTTTTGAAAAGCTATTTTTCTCTTATTTGCATAGCCAACAACAAATCAAATGAACCTGATTTGTTAGCTTTAGCTTTATGGAAATTATGCCATAGTATTTCTACCAATTGAACTTTTACGGTTTTTGTTTTTCTTATTAAAATTACCACTGGCCCAGCTAATTCGGACTAAAATTTCAGGAAGTTCAAGATTACTTGAAGACACTTTGTCCTGACTTGCATATTACCAGAGGTGAATATGATGAAGATACAAGATATCCCGAGACCAAAACATTAACTATCAGACAATTCAAGTTGGGATTGTGCCATGCCATGGCCATCAGGTATTATTTTCTTCTTTCCGCTGGTATATAGTATTGGACTCTGCATTTTAAATCAGTAAGTAGTTTGCCATTGATGCAGATTATAAATTTATATTGAAGCATGCATCTCCTGCTGTGAAAAATATGTGATTTCATGCTAATGGTGTTAAATAAATATAAAAATAATCGTTCATGCCTTACATTTCAAGTTAAAATATGTTCTGTTTGGAAAACTTGTAGACAGAGATCTTGCTCTCTTTTTCTGAAGCTGCTAAAGGATGCACGAAGGATCTACAGTTTTATGCATTTGTAACTTGTGATTCTTGCGGTAAGTAGCGCCTAAAATTTGTTGGAATCATGTTGTGTTCAAGAACCATACAAGCACAAATGTAATCCACTAAATGCATAATTCCAAGTGGAGAGAAAGGTAACCTGGTATGTTCATCTAAGTCACTTACATTTTTTGCAAGTTAATTAATCATAGACTTACTGTTGCTTCTTTGTCCTTCTGCAGCAAGACCTGCATTCTACAAATATGTTGCCTTCATGTTCATTTTGAATGCACTAGAACTGTTTGCTTTACCTAGAGCTTCTTTCTAAAGATCAATATATCGATATTGCTGTGGGAACATATCCAAAAATGTAGAATGTGCTTTACCTAGAGCTTCTTCCTAAATATCAGTTAGTCCTTGATTTTTTTTTCAGTATGTACTATGTGTTATCAAGTAGATTTGGAGTTTGAATATCTACATCTAAATTATTTTCATTTCCAAGCAGAGATCTTTTCTGATCAATTTTCTTGTAACAAAATAAATAGTATCATTGTGTTTGTTATTGTAGAATTACAAGAGTCTTGTACTAATAGAATTTGATGGAGTTTGAATGGCTCACAGGTTTGATGGAGTTTATTTTTTAATTCTTTTTTAATTTTTTAATTATGTTCAATTATAATTAACACTACAAAAATTATCTCAACAAACGAAACAAAAAAAAAGTAAAATGCTACAAACAAATCATGTTTTCTTTTTTTAAAAAAAGAAAGATATTTAACACACTATATTATTCAAATGGGTTTTTTTAATAATAATTATTAAGTCATCAATTAATCAAATCCACAAAATCAATTATTTTAGATTATATTTTATAGTATTATATATTATGATTTTAGTAAATTCGTATAAGAATATTTAATACTAAGAATTTTATTAAATTATATATTTATATTAAATTATATTTAATAATAATTATTTTAGATTATATTTTATAGTATTATATATTATGATTTTAGTAAATTCATATAAGAATATTTTAATATTAAGAATTTTATTAAATTATATTTTTTTATTAAATTATATTTAATAATTATTATTTTAAATTATATTTTATACTATTATATATTATAATTTTAGTAAATTCATATAAGAATTTTATTAAATTATAATATATTTAATTATAATTATGTTTAAATATGATTAAATTATTTATTATTGATAATAATAATCTTATTAAAATTTAAATAACAATAACAATAATCATTTACCAAAACAAATTTATGCTAAGGGTATTCTAGTCATTTTAGTTTTTTCCATTATGCTATTACACCTCTATTCCATTCAACCAAACACAAGATTACTATTACGCCTCTATTCCATTACATTCAACCAAACAGTTGATTTGCTATTACACCTCTAATCCATTACACCTCTAATCCATTACACCTCTATTCCATTACGCCTCTAATCCAATACAGCGAACCAAACGTGCTCTAAAAGTAATAGTTATTGGTGAGTCCAGATTCTAATAGAAAATTAAAAACTCGTGTCGGCAAAGCCAAAATATCTTGTATTAAAATGAGACACATTGTCCATGACATAATTTCTACCTAATTGCAAAATTATATGCCATAGTGGTCCACATTTTGGTGTAAAATGATTAGAAATAATTGGCACAAAAATTAATATTAAATAAATAATAAGAAAATTAGGAATAAATAGCTAAGGTTTGGTGGTTGGGTGCTGGGGCCATTCAACAATACAAATTCTAATTGGAGAAAAACGAAACAAAGAACACCCAGAAACGTCTCCTTTAGTCCTTTTGGCTTTTACTACTTAGCAAGTCATTTTGAATTCTGTGCACCGACAGTACCTGCATTTACCATTAACCCCAACCCCATGATAATATATAATAATTATTTTAAATGCAATTAATAATCTAATTTTTCGTTTTCTTTTATGAGTTTATGTCCCACTTGCTTTTATTCCCATTTCCATATTTAAATGTTCAGCCGTTCCATTCCAATGTTGCCCCCCCTATTTTGTATCGTGACAATTACACAATGGAGGTTAAGAGAGTAAATTACATTATTTAATAATTGAAG
The DNA here is from genome assembly GCF_007990345.1 of Gossypium hirsutum. Classification (NCBI taxonomy): domain Eukaryota; kingdom Viridiplantae; phylum Streptophyta; class Magnoliopsida; order Malvales; family Malvaceae; genus Gossypium; species Gossypium hirsutum. The sequence goes on from NC_053448.1 coordinate 53,620,344, forward strand.
TAAAGAAAGGGGCAGGATGGTGATTTGAGTGTGTGCATGTGGTTAACGAACGAGTAATAACCGACAGCTTGCACCCATATGGATGGAGCATGTACCTCTCTGTCTCAGACTCTGTACTAAATTGCTTTTATAAGCTTCACTTGCAACTCAACAGCTGACCTCTCTCTTCTCCATTTGATGTGAGAAGGATCTTTCTTTCTTTATTCTGCACATCTTAACCTTAACCACATCATAAGATAGAGATCTCTTAAACGATCGAGTTATGGAGACTGTCTTTTCAGCAGCAAGTAGATCCATTTCCAAGCTCATTAGCTTCACCGCTTTGCTTCTTTTCTTGTTTTCCTGCTCTACTTTCACTTCTACTGGTAAGTTTCCACTTCTACTTCAATCTGGTTCTTTATTTACTTCAAGATAGTTGGAGCTTGAATGTTTTTTCATTGTTTTAGTTTTGGAATCTGACTTTTGTTGATATAAAAAGGCAAATTGGGTTGCTGAGATTAGTTTCAAAACTTGATTTTCTTGTTTCTTTATACAATGTGTTTATTGGATTTGGAAACCTTAATTCAATTATATCTCATTTTGGCTTTTGTTCTAAATTTAAAACCTTCTTCCTCAGTGAATGGATAAGCTACTTTTTTTTCTTTCCTTTTAATCAGTTTGGTATTTGTTTAATTTCCCAAAGAGGAAAATCTAGGCATACTGACTGAAAGATCGTTTTTTTTAAACATTTACCGTCCTCATTCTTGCTAAAATAGCTTGCTCAATTTGGGTTTTTTTTTTTTAGTAACGAAGAGAGGAAAGAAAGGACTAAAACAGATGTGAACACAAGATTTATGTGGTTTTACCAACTGAATAAGAGAAAAAAGTCTACTTAGGATTGGAGATCTGTGAGGTGTGATAAAATTTTACGCTGTTTTTTTTTTCGGAACATAGAGATGACCAAAGTTGACCCAACAAAGATTTTGAGATTTAGTATCATAATGCAAGATATAATTATTGAAGCTTAAAATTGAAGTCTCCATCATTAAAATCATAACTCTAATACACACACAAAAAAGAAGGATGCCATCTATTTCTTTTATGGTGTACCAATGGAACCATGGAACTGCTTAACATCTATGCCATTAGCCTATCTTAGCATTTCAGAATCTAACTTCTCATTTGGATCCTATATGTGTCCAGAAATTGCGACAAGTACTAAGTACTAAGTAGTGCTAGACAGGCTGAAAGGGCAAACTGCTATTGATTTGCAAACTTCATCTTTCTCGTGTTCATTTTGGATTTGTGATCCAGTTCCAGACCTAAATTATCAATGGTTTTTTGTTTGAAATTCAATGCCTTAAGTGTCTTGTAAATTAAAGTTTTGAGATCTTTTCTTGGTTGTTTCTGCAGAAGCTTATGATGCGCTTGATCCAACTGGCAATATCACTATCAAATGGGACGTAATAAGTTGGACCCCAGATGGCTATGTTGTAAGTTTTACCGAGGGTCCATTTTCTTTTACATACAAAAGACAAATGACTTCAACATTGAAAGGAGCATCTACTTTCTACCAGAAGTTTAAAGATCAAAGCATTCTTTTTACTTTTTCTCTGTTTGCTCTAATTTAAAGTTCTTCAAAAGACATCACTTATACATACATATTTACTTGCGTCTTGTAGACAACTGCCTTTTAAAGTATGGAACAATTGATGCCATGTCGCTGTTTCTTGTTTTCCCTTTTCTTTTGGAAGCACACTAAAAGTATATACTCTTATTCAACACTTATAGAACTTATAACACTTAGGCTGAAATTTTACCAATTCAGCATTGCAGTTCCATTATTTTTCATTTTGAAGTTAAAAAGGTGTTATTTTGCTTCATATGATTTATAATATTATTTATCCTCCTTGTGAATTTGGCAGGCTGTTGTTACAATGTACAATTTCCAACAGTATCGCCATATTCAGGCACCTGGTTGGACATTGGGGTGGACATGGGCCAAAAAGGAAGTAATCTGGAGCATGATGGGAAGCCAAACCACGGAACAAGGGGATTGTTCAAAATACAAAGGAAACGTCCCTCATTGCTGTAAAAAGGATCCCACAGTTGTGGATTTATTGCCTGGAACTCCTTATAACCAGCAGATTGCAAATTGCTGCAAAGGCGGTGTATTAAATTCATGGGTTCAAGACCCAGCCAATGCAGCAAGCTCATTTCAGGTTAGTGTGGGCGCTGCAGGAACAACGAACAAAACTGTGAGAGTGCCTAGAAACTTTACCCTGAAAGCACCAGGTCCAGGATATACTTGTGGGCCTGCCAAGATTGTGAAACCCACTAAATTCATAACGGCTGATAAAAGGAGAATAACTCAAGCTATGAGTAAGTTACTTGCTAAGCTCATGTTCTGCTCTTGTAGTAATCAAGTCAGATATGTCCCCTTTTTGGCATGTTTTATAGATTTTTCATTGAGCAACACGTTACTGACTCTCATTTCAGTAATATCTACAAGCTTACATACGTGCTTCACTTGTATATCTGCTGTGAGACAATTTTAAAACTTATATGATGTTATGTTCTCAATATGAATGTACATAAAAAAGAATCGAACTAAAGTACTAAAGCTTGATAATTAAGTGAGATAAGATATTTTTTGTTAGTAATAAGTCAGCATGAAGGAATGAGAATTTAAGTCTCATCTTATCTGCGAATAATTGCAGTGACATGGAATGTTACATGCACATATTCCCAATTTCTGGCTCAAAAGACTCCTACATGTTGCGTCTCGCTCTCTTCCTTCTATAATAACACTATCGTGAATTGCCCGACATGTGCTTGTGGCTGTCAGAATAACTCAACTGAATCTGGGAGTTGTGTAAGGTAAGTTTCTCAATTTTCTGTCCTTCCTCTGGTTGTCCTTTTACATTTAGCAGTCGTATTTATTTTCTTGTTGATGACACTTTCCAGCGAAAGGTCTTCACATTTAGCTTCAGCTGTTCCGGGCAAATCTACCAATGCACCACCTCTGCTTCAGTGTACGAGCCATATGTGTCCAGTTCGAATTCACTGGCATGTTAAGCTCAACTACAAGGAATACTGGCGTGTGAAGATCACAATCACCAATTTCAATTACGCATTGAACTACAGTCAGTGGAATCTAGTTGTGCAACACCCCAACTTTGACAATCTTACACAACTTTTCAGCTTCAATTACAAACCATTAACTCCTTATGCTGGCTTAAGTAAGTCTATGTTTGCCATTAATTATTTCTTTGCAGTAGCTGCATTTTGTTTTCCAGAATCTGTGCATTGTTTCAGTTATATGCTAATATATGCTTTTCGACCATGAACTGAAACTATAATAAACTTTTCTTTTGCAGATGATACTGCCATGTTATGGGGACTTAAGTTTTATAATGATTTCCTCAACGAAGCCGGTCCTCTTGGGAATGTGCAGTCAGAACTATTATTCAGAAAAGATGCATCAACTTTTACTTTTGAAAAGGGATGGGCTTTTCCACGGAGAATATATTTCAATGGTGATAACTGTGTCATGCCACCTCCCGATGCCTACCCTTGGTTGCCGAATACTGGTTTGAAGCCAGTTATCTCTCTGTTTCAGCCAGTCATGACGATCTTGGCATCATGTGTTTTCTTATGGGCTAATATGTGATGAATGCTGTCTGCGGAAACCGCTAAAACTATTTGTTCGACATCCTGCAATTTGCATCTGGTTTCATATTATCACACTGAAGCTTTTGGTGATCGATTCAATGGTGTTGGAATAGTTTGGTGCGGCAATGTAACACGCTAAAGAGTGGATCAAGGTGCACAATCTCTGGTCCCTATAGCATGTGGTGTATTATTTATATGTTGGGGTTTGTAATTTACACCATTTCCTTTTGGAGTTAACTGCTTTGTTGTATGTTTCATTCACATCATACACATGATCGATTTATTTGTAGAATATCCTTGAACAAGTTTATAGCATTGTATTCAGGAACATCTCTGAGAAATTATAGTGATATATTGTTTGTTTTGTTCCAATTGAGACATGCACCATGATGCATTGATGCAGCTCAAAAGCAATTGTATTTAGTTCACATTTTTTTCCAACTACTATAACAAATTTCCATCCGGACTTGATCTGTAAGCTTCTAGAAATCATCCCAACAAAGCTCTATGGTAAACAAACCACTCTTCTTTATGTGTTGTAATAGTTTCTTAGAATCTTCTTCTCTGCATGCGATCTCTAAAGGGTCAAAATAAACATAAGGAGTGATAACATCATTGCCGGTACTGCAATCGAATTTATTTTGGCAGAGTTTGGTAGAAAAGGGTAGGTATCTTGAGGTGGCAGCAAGCATTCATCGCCGTTAAAGTAGACTTTCCGAGGAAATGCCCACCCCTGCTTGAAGGTAAATGTATCCTTGTTTTTCCCAAGGAGCACCTCTGACTGAACATTTCCTTGAGGCCTGCTTCCATTAATAGGTCATTGTAGAATTTCATGCCATAAAACATGCCTGTATCGTCTGCATCAATCAAGGTGTTAATGAGTCTGGGTTTCGATAATGCTTTGCCAGGTTAGTTCTGCAAGAGTTTCATTAAAGAGAAATGAGTTTCAGGCACTCACTCATGGATTCATAGGGCACCAGAGGCTTGTAATCGAAACTGAAGACTTGGGTGACGGAATTGAGATTCGGATGCTGTGCAACAAGTGTCCACTGTGTGTAGTTCATGCGGTAATTAAAATTCATGATGGCGATCTTCACACGCCAGTAGTCCTTGTAGTTTAATTTAACATGCCAATGCACCCTAATAGGGCATATGATGTGTGCATTGCAGCAATGGTGCATTGTCTTTCCTTGGAGTGTTTATCCCTTTCCTATGTGCCTGCTTTGAATCACTCCTGCAAAATCGAGCTATAATGAGCTTTGAGCACCAGGAATGAAATTATCGTCCAGATTTATAATGTAAACACTTGAATATAGAGATCCAGCGAGAGGCTTACATAACACAGTTGTTTTTGTTCTGGCATCCGCAAGCACAAGTAGGGCAAGGTGTGATAGTCTCGTTATAAAAAGACGAGAACGAAACACAACAACTCGGGTTCCTTGAGGCGAGATATTGTGAATAAGTGCATGTCACATTCCATGTCACTGCATTACAATGGAAAACATTTAGACGACTGTGGAGAATTCGGTAGAGAGTTGCATTTGCAGGTGAAAAAATGCTTACTCAATGCCTGAGTTTTTCTCCTACGATCGGGTGTGAGGTAGACTGTGGAAGGCACGACTTTAGCAGGTCCGCAAGTGTAGCCTAGTCCTGGACCGAGCAAATTGAAATTTTTGGGAAGTTTAACCGTCTTATTCGAAGTTCCTGCAAGTCCGACACTCACTTGAAAGGCTGAGACGGAACCTGTAGGATCTTGTCCCCAAGCAGACATGACGCCGGCCTTACAACAATTGGAGAACTGCTGGTTGTAAGGAACTCCAGGGAGCAAATCAACCACTATAGGATTTTTCTTACAACAGTGAGGTACATTTCCTTTGAACTTGGAACAGTCTACTTGCTCAGTAGTTTGAGCCCCTACCATGGACCATATCACTTCTTTCTTAGCCCATTGCCACCCTAGGGTCCATCCAGGGTTCATGATGCTACGATACATTTGGAAGTTGCTCATCGTCACCGCAGCCTGTTAGAACACAAAGATCAATATAGACCATGATCAAGGCCTCTCCCTTCAGCCTAGTAGCATAAACACAAAGATCGATACTCCTATTTGAAACTAGCAGCATAATCACTCAAAACCAAGTTAGATAGGCGAGAAGCAAGTCTTCTTCCACAATTTGTTACTAAAAATCAATATAAAGAAAATCACAAGCTGACATGTTAAAGAAACCCACCACATAGCCATCTGCTGTCCAAGAGACAATATCCCATTTTATTGTTATATTTCCAGTTGGATCCAATGGATCAAATGCATCTAAAAACATCAAATAAAAATTAGAAATCAGTGGTAACAAAAATAGATCAAACATGAAGTTTTGTTTTTTGTAGCAGGAACTTTACCAGCATTAGGAAGCATTAGAAGAAACACAACGACCAGAATACATATGGACTTCATTCCTGGAAATAAGCAGCATTTCCGACACCCATAATAACGTGTTTGGGTAGATTGATTGAATCTCATTTCTTCGATTGAAGTCTCCAAAACTTCAGAGCAAAGAACTCAAAGGAGAGAGTGGTTTGTAAGTTGTGTATGTATTACTGCATTGTGTTAAATAAAGGTAAGGGAAAAAGTCTAATAATATTGGCAATGAATGAAGCTTGGAAAATGTCTTACCAACTGGTTGTTAACATTTCATGGGATATTTAAGTTTTAATTTGAAACACGAACACACAGAAAAGGTATAGTTGTCTGTATTTTGAAGCAAAACTTTAAGCAAGGAATGATAGCAAAGCTGACTGGAAATTTTGAGAGTTAAGGAGCAGCAGAAGTGTTCAAAGATTATTCAAGCTTTCAGTGCATTGCTGCTATGCCAAGAATCTGGATATTTCCCTGTCGTACCCTATTCCTTTTAAAGATCCATCTTCATTCCCTTTTCTTACTATCCTTGGCTTAAAATCAAATTTCCATTAAAAAGTCATAACGAAAAAACCAGTAGTAATACAAATATGACAGTAAGATAACACGTCAAAAATTTTATAAAAATTTATGTAACATTTTAAAAATGATTTATGACAAAAAAAAAAGGTAACAGGAAACTGTAGGGTTTGAAAGGATTGGATTTGGCGTCAAGAGGCTGGGGGAGCAAGGCAAATTAAAGATACAAGGTAGTGAATCTGATATCTCAGCTCATTTTCAGAGAAAACAAAATTAAAGATATAAGTTAGTGAATCTGATATCTCAGCTCATTTTTACAGAAAACAAAATTAAAGATATAAGGTAGCTCTCTTGTACGTTATATCCATTATTATTTCTTCCGAATAACCTTTTCACTATATCTATGTAGGGAACCATAATCTGAATGCTCTTACATTATGGGTTGGATTGAGTTGAGGCTTCCTAAAATTAGACACCTTCATGCTCTTTGCAACAAGTCATGGCAAGTTATAGTTTCACATATAAGTCGTGATCGGAATAGTTGCGCGGACTGTATGGCACGTATCCAGCGGAATTGACCATATTTTAGGCCCCTCCAGTGGCTGTTCCCGGGTGTCTACTACAAGACTATGCTGGTGCTGTAGATGAGTTATAAATAAATTTATGTTAGCAACTGCTGGGAGAAATTATTGTTCCACTTTCTAACTTTGCTCAATCAACTTAAATCCAACCAGACTTGTTTAACAGGGATCGGGTTACTTTTCGGTCGGATATAGCCCAAGTGTCTGGGCCCTTATAAGGAGGCAAAACCCTTCAACTTGAAGGGTTGCATGGTTCCTACACTGCTGGACATTTCCTTGAAATAACCAGCTTCTTCGAATAGTCGCTTATTGGCCTTGGCCACCCACAAATAGCAGGAAATAATAATAAAACCCTTGTATAATGTATATATATTGATAATGTGAGTTCGCTTCAAATATATTCTGGTTCAAATACTATCATGCGTGAGTTCTCTAACCTAATTGTTCATTGTTATGGTTTTTTCTTTTTGTACAAAAAGGAACAAATTAGGTAGATAACCGTAAGCATCAGTTTTCAAAAGAGGGGAAAGACTTTCTTTACATTAAACATGCACTTAAGTGACATTCTTTTCCAACCTTGATGGGAGAGCCTTACAATCAGAAATAAAAGTTGAAAGTAAAAAATTAGCAAAGGAAGGCTTGCGTATCATCAATTTCAAGATGACACAAATGCTAACTCTGCCACTAGTATATGGTATATGATACGAGCTAAGGAGGTGACACTCAAAGGGTTGTTTTTCCTAGTGGTCCAATCACTCGAAGCAAGGCACGACAATTAAAATCAAAGATGAATGCTTTTGTCCAAGACTTTGTTGCTGCAAATTTAATTCATCATGTTCATGACATTGACAAATACGGGAATGCAATTCACTGGACCAATCTTGGAATAGTGAAAGCCCATAAATTGGTGGATTAATCTTTTATGTATCTTATTATTATTATTATTTACTTGATTCTCATTGGTTGGGACACATCATTTATGAGTTAAGTAATTTTATTGGTTAGGTTATTATTTATTTATTTTCTTAGATAATTTTAAAGAATTTTATTAGGATTCAATTACTCTTTAAAGAGTTTTTATTCAATTACTCTTATAATTTGCCTATAAATAGGCTTGTTTTCTACACATTGAAGGATATAAAAAGAGAGAGTATTTGTTTTCTTCCAAATTTGTGTGGCAAATTTTTGAGAGTAGAGTGATTCTTCTCTTGCTATTTAGTTTGGAGTTTGTTACTTTCGAGGGTATTTCGGAGTTACAAATATTCAAATTTCTTTCCCGTTCATCGGTGTTTCTAGAGGTTCTTCTTCTAGGGGTTTCGTAGGGAGCCGCTCAATTATTGACGTTTTTGGTTGCAAGTTAACCAAGGGTTTCATAGGGCAAATCTATCCTTTTATTATTATTATTATTATTTAACTAATTTTATTTATTCTCGTTTTTATTTCTAATTTGTGTTTCTCTTGTGTCTAGATTCGGGGTTCCGCATCAGTTGGTATCAGTTTTAGGCCATTTGGTGTTATTTTTTAAGCTAAAATCAAATCTGAAACGAGTCAAAATACCAAAAACACTTTTCATCGGTTTTGTCGATTCTATTTTTTTTGAAGTTTGTGTTTATTCTCCTCTTATTCTTTAAAAAAAACAGCAAAAAAAAAGAAGAAGCAAAAAAGCGCAAAAAAAACTGCAAAAAAAAAGTTGCCTACCTTTCATACGTAGGTTTTTTCTTTTCCTATTATTGTTATTATTTTTTATTTTTCCCAAAATTGAATTTCTTTTCCTTCATCTTTTCTTAACTCAAGTATAATTAAAGCTTCAATTTTTTTTGAAAATCTTAAGACACCAAACGTTTCTGATTTTTTTTTTTAAATTGGGTAGAGTTTTCTTAAGTTTTCTTCTTATTAAAGCTTTTCTTTGACTTTAGAGTTAGGGATCGTTGCAGGTCTACGTTTTTTGTTTCTCTTACGCTTTCTAACACTTTGTTTCTTCTTGTGTTAGCAGATATTAAAGGCACGCACAATTCCTTCATCCGTGTAGCCTCCATTACAAATTGCCTCATCAAGTTTATTGGCCTCTTAAAGCAATTAGGATCTTCATTGTTTCTTTGAAGTTTGCACCTCCGTTATTTGATCTTGATTAGTAACCCTCTCCTAACATATTTACAAGTTTTGAATCATTCAGAGAGTTATTCTTTTGAGAGCTAACGAGTGAGGTTATTATTATTTTTTCTTTCTTGTTCCTGTTTGTGTGATTTTTCACAGATACCATGCCGATCACTAGATCCCAAACTAGTAAAAATGAAGAGGATGAGCAAAAAAGAGAGAACGATCCTTTGGTCGAGTTGTTACAAAAAGAGATGAAAAAGTTGCAAACTCAATTCGAACATAGCATGACCTAGATATTACAAGAGCAAAGGGAGTATCTTGATACAAAACTTACAACTCAAGAGAGATACATTGCCGATAATTACAAGAAGTTGAACGAAGCCTTTATAAGCTGATCAAATTCGTGAGATCGAACTTTTAAACGAAGGGAGAACCATGTTTTTTATGATGACTTTGAGTCTGAGCATGTACCTAGAGAAAGATTGGAGCGAAACAATGACACCCCCAAACCAAAATTTCCTTCTTTTTTAGGGAAGAATGATCCTGATGCTTACCTTGATTGGTAGGAAAAGATGGAAGCAGTCTTTGCTTGTTACAATTACTCTGATGAGAAAAAAGGTAACATACGCTGTCGCTGAGTTCATTAATTATGCACTAACATGGTGGAATCAATTATGTAAAAGCAGGATTCTTTATAGAGAGCAACCTGTTACTACTTGGGTTGAAATGAAGCGCATCTTGCGAAAACGGTTTGTTCCACCATACTATTATCGAGAACTCCATTAAAGACTCCAACATCTTGTTCAAGGAGATAGATCTGTGGGTGACTACTACAAAGAGATGGAGACTATTCAGATTAGAGCTAATCTTGTTGAAGAGGCTGAGGTGACTATGGCTAGATTCCTTGCCGGCCTAAAGCCTGAGATTGCAAATCGAGTTGAGTTACAACACTACATGGATGTTGAAGAGATGCTTCAAACCGCACTCACCATTGAAAAGCAATTACGAAAGAAAGGGACACCGAGGGGTGCTAGTTCAGTTTCTAATCCTGCTTGGAGAGAAAATTGGCAAAAACAAGATGATAGATTGTGGAATGGGAGAGATGCACGGTTCAAGCCAAATGAGCCTAGAACTTACTCCAAAGATAGAGGTATGCCTAATTCATTTAAAGGTTCTACTTCTACTAATCGAGCTCCATCTTCTTCTTCTACTTCTCCTAGTGCCATTAAGCAGCCAAAAGATATTACCTGCTTCAAATGCCAAGGAAGGGGTCACTATGCTCGAGAATGCCCTAATAAAAAGTCATTGGTGATTCGAGAAGATGGCGAGGTTGATTTTGAGTCCGATAACGAAGATGAGATGCCTCCTTTGGAAGATGCTGATGATGTGCATACTCATGATGAGTATGAAGAATACTTAGAGTATGGTGAGAAAGCACTTGTTGTTCGAAGGGCTTTAAATGTTTAGTTTAAAGAGGAAATGCGCGAACAAAGAGATAACATTTTCCACACGAGATGTTTGATTGGTGGACAACCTAGTTCATTGATCATCGATAGTGGAAGTTGCACCAATGTGGTAAGTTCTTCCCTTGTTGAGAAACTTGGCCTACCTTGTGTGAAGCATCCAAGGCCATACCGCTTGCAATGGCTGAATGATAGTGGGGAGGTAAAAGTATCTAAACAATGCTTAGTTTCATTTTCCATTGGTAGATACTCTGATAAAGTTTTGTGTGATGTTGTTCCAATGCAAGCTGGACACATATTACTTGGACGGCCATGGCAGTTTGATCGACGAGTAAATCATGATGGTTTCCTTAACCAATATACCTTTGTATTCCTTGGAAAGAAGTTTACTTTGGCTCCACTTCCTCCTCAAGAAGTCTACAATGATCAACTCAAACTTGCTAGTGAGATGGGTAAGGGAAGTGAGGTCAAATCATTGCAAAAGGCTGAGAGTAAAGAGACCCTTAGTGTTAAAAGCCAACTTAAAGGCCCAACATTGGTGAGTGATTGCACACACAAGTCACGAGATGAGAGAGTGAGTTTATTCGCTAGGTTTCGAGATATCAAATTTGCTCTTTGTACAAAACAAACATTTGTAATTATTAGGTTTAGGGAAAACTTTGTTTTGACTAACCCTAATACACATTTGCCTAGTTGTTTTGTTGATCTTTTGCAAGATTTTGAGGATGTATTTCCTTCTGAAATGCCTAAGGGATTACCTCCTTTACGAGGGATTGAACATCAAATTGGCTTTGTGCCTGGGTTGAGTATTCCAAATAGACCAGTCTATCGAAGCAATCCTGAAGAAATTAAGGAGTTGCAAAGGCAAGTTGAAGATCTCTTAGAGAAAGGGTTGATTCGTGAGAGTCTAAGTCCTTGTGCGGTTCCTGTACTTCTCGTCCCAAAAAAAGATGGTTCTTGGAGAATGTATGTTGATTGTCGTGCTGTCAACAAGATTACGGTAAAGTATCGATATCTAATTCCTCGATTGGATGATATGTTGGATGAGCTTAATGGTGCATGCATTTTTTCTAAAATTGACTTAAAAAGTGGTTACCATCAAATAAGAATGAAACAAGGTGATGAATGGAAAACTGCTTTTAAGACTAAGTATGGCCTGTATGAGTGGTTAGTCATGCCATTTGGCTTAACTAATGCTCCTAACACATTCATAAGATTAATGAACCACGTACTTAGACCTTTTTTAGGGAAATTTGTCGTTGTGTATTTTGATGACATACTGATTTATAGCAAAACTTTGAATGATCATGTTGGGCATGTTAAATTAGTACTGGATGTGTTAAGGCATGAGCGACTCTTTGCTAATCTTGAAAAATGCACCTTTTGTATGGATAAACTTGTTTTTTTGGGTTTTGTGATAAGTTTTACAGGAATCCATGTGGATGATGAGAAGGTAAAGGCAATTAAAGAATGGCCTATCCCTAAAACTGTTTCTGAGGTAAGGTCTTTCCTTGGGTTAGCCGGTTTCTACCGCAGGTTTGTTCGTAACTTTTCCACAATTGCTTCGCCTTTGACTGCACTTATTAAAAAGAATGTATCTTTTCATTGGACAGATAAGTAAGAATTAGCATTTAATGCACTTAAAGATAAATTGTGTATTGCTCCTATTCTTGTTTTACCTAATTTTGAAAAGACCTTTGAGATTGAATGTGATGCTTCTGGTGTAGGTATAGGTGTCGTCCTTATGCAAGATAATAAACCACTAGCCTACTTTAGTGAGAAACTTGGTGGAGCACATTTGAACTATTCGACCTATGATAAAAAGTTGTATGCCTTGGTAAGGGCATTAGAAGTTTGGCAACATTACCTTTTACCAATGGAGTTTGTGATTCACACAGACCATGAATCACTTAAGCACTTAAAGGGACAAGGTAAGTTGAATAAGCGACATGCGAGGTGGGTTGAATTCATTGAATCTTTTCCTTATGTTATAAGGTATAAGAAAGGTAAAGATAATATTGTGGCTGATGCTCTATCAAGGAGGTACACTTTACTTAGTACTTTGCATACTAAGTTATTAGGTTTTGAGTATCTCAAAGATTTATATGCGACTGATTCTGATTTTGCAAGCATTTATGACGCATGTGAACATGGTGCATTTCACAAATTTTATAAGCATGATGGCTATCTTTTTCGAAATAATAGACTATGCTTACCAAAGTGTTCAATACGAGAATTGTTGGTTCGAGAGGCTCATAGTGGTGTTCTTATGGGTCATTTTGGAGTCACTAAGACTTATGATGTTTTACATGAGCATTTTTATTGGCCTAACATGCGAAAACTTGTTGAGAAAATTTGCTCTACTTGCATTACTTGTAAACAAGCTAAATCCACTGTGATGCCTCATGGTCTATATACTCCTCTTCTTGCTCCTAGTTCACATTGGACTGACATTTCAATGGATTTTGTAATAGGTTTACCAAGGACAAAGCGTGGACGAGATAGCATCTTTGTGGTTGTGGATCGATTTTCTAAAATGGCTCATTTCATTCCATGCCATAAGACTGATGATGCAACCCATGTTGCCGATCTATTTTTCGGTGAAGTTGTGAGATTACATGAAATCCCAAGGACTATCATTTCCGATAGAGATGCAAAATTTCTTAGTCACTTTTGGAAGGTGTTATGGGGTAAGTTAGGTACTAAACTACTTTACTCTACTACATGCCACCCTCAAACTGATGGTCAAACCGAGGTGGTAAATCGAGTTTTGGGATCTTTGCTTAGAGCCATAATAGGTAAGAATGTTAAATCTTGGGAAGAATGGATACCCTATATTGAGTTTGCTTATAATCGTTCTGTTCATTCTTCCACAGGTTTTACTCCTTTTGAGATTGTATATGGCTTTAATCCACTTACTGTTTTAGATTTGCTTCCTTTACCTTTGAATGACATTGCTAATTTAGATGGTGAAAGGAAAGCTGATTTAGTGAAAGAGATCCATGAGAAGGCTCGTAAAGCCATTGAGAAAAAGAATGAGTCCTGTAACACCCCCTAACCCCCAAACCGTCACCGGAACAGGTTTATGAGGCATTACCGGACATATCACACAATTTACACATAATTTAAAAATAAACAACCAACATATTAAAGTAAATCATAATTCATATAAATTTTACTAATTGATTTCATTCATTCATTTTTTTTATTTTATAAAAATTTCGGCAGCATTTCGGCTTATTTTTACATTAAACCCCCTGCAAAATTTCAAATATAACCAACTCAATTCCAGTATTTCAACCAAGGCATTTATATATTCAAATATACCAAAATACCATTTATCAAAGTGCACCCAAAATGAACATAACACATAATGTTTCCATTCTAAACTAAACATTTCCAACTCAAGCCATATCACATAGCTTGATCACACCCCAAAATTCATACCAAAAAAATTAACTATACATGCCATATTTACATTAATTACAAAAGGTCTAAAAGTACCGAAAATTGCTTGGATAGTGTGATAGCAAATCTCCGACCTAGTCCAAAATCGAGCTAGCTTCCGAAGTCTATAGAACATAAGAAAATAAATGAAGTAAGCATTAAGCTTAGTAAGCCGTATAATATAGAATTAAACTTGCCAATTTAACATTTAAGCATTTTAAACAATCAAATTCAACTCATTTGTCCACATAGTCTATTAACACCACCATCCACGAGTTAGTCATATAGCTAAATATATCATGTTGTCCATATAATTCATATATTCATAAAACAAATAATTCATGTAAATCATATAGCATTTATATCAATTCCATCCTAATCGTGTAACCTGTAATTCATCCAAATAATTATATAACTTTTTCATATGATCAGTAACAGTAATTATGCCCGTTGAACCTATTAGAACATCGAGGGATACACGGGTGATACACTATAAGTGTATTTATCAGAAATTCGTCAATTCATTGTCATTTTCGCTCTTTCGAGCCATGATCGGTAAGCTCATTCCGAGCTGATAAACGGTAAGCTCTATCGAGCTGAAACGGTAAGGTCCGTAGAGCTGAAACGGTAAGCTCATACAAGCTGTGGTGAGTCCGCAACAAATGTAGGAGCTCGACCAAACGGTAACCCTAGTGGAAAGTCACTCGTATCCGACGATTTTCTAAAGTTCAAACGGGCTCAGTATTATCCAATTTCATCAATTAAGAAATGAAAAATCAATAGCTCAATTCCTCAATTCATATGCGTATTTATATATTTAATATAATTAAATACATACATTTAAATACTCAAAATTTAATATTCAATGCCTATTATTGTACCAAATCTATATAATGTATATAGTATTTGTAACATTTCATTTGCATAAATAGTATTTGTAACATTTCATTTGCATTCATGTAAACAGTAATATAATAGCATATCGGTAATTTAAAATTCAAGTGGATCATTCATTCAACTTACATACATTCATTTTTTTTGACAATTACAAATATTTAATAATTCAATTCTAGCTACACGAACTTACCTCGTATTTGCTCGAATACTTTCGTCTACCCGTCTAACTTTTTTTTCCCCCGATCAAGTTCCAGTATTTGTTTATCTTGATCTATATAAATTCAAATTTAACTCATTTATTCACCAAATCAATCAATTCAATCCATATAAATATATTTTGGCATTGTTACAAAATAGCCTTCATATTTTCGCATTTTGACACTTTAGTTCCTAATTCACAAATACACAAAATATACGAAATTTCTTTATACGAATTCTTAACCGAATAATATATATCTTCTAATCAGCCCATATTTTCATTTATTTCACATTTCTAACATAATATTTCTATTTTTTTTATTAAATCCCTAAAGCTCATTTTTGTCAAAATTTATTTTATAAAACTTGTATATGTTTCAACACCCATCAATAATCTAGCATAATACTTCAAAATATACCAGTATTCAACAATGGCACATTTCAAAATCATCAAAATTTTCAGAAATTAAGGTACGGGCTAGCTAGAATACAAAACAACGATCTCAAAAACGTAAAAATCATCAAAAACCGAGCAAATAACATACCTTAATCAACAACCAAAAGTGCCGAACCCTACTTTGCTCATAAGCTTTCTTTCCTTTGTTAATTTGTCAGTATAGAAGAATGGATCATTGATTTTTCATGTTTTGTTTTACTATAAAAAAAAACTTATTAACATAATGACCATATTAACCTTAATAGTTAAAAATTACAAAACACTTAATGGCTGTCTATTTTTGACCATGCAATATTCTAATGATTAAATTACCACATAAGGACTCTATATAATAAAAGTCATAACAAATAGGTACCTTTACATATAACATTCAAATTTTGCATTTGACGCGATTAAATCCTTTTAATTAAATTAAGTATTTAAACGGTAAAATTTCTTAATGAAATTTTTATACTATAATTCCATCATGCTGTAAAACTTATTAAAATAATATAATAAATATTTTTACTCGGTTAAGTGGTCCTGAAACCACTGTTCCGATTAGACTCAAAAACGAGTTATTACAAGTCCAATGCACATCGAGCTAATAAAGGGCGAAAGCAAGTCTTATTTGAACCTGGAGATTGGGTATGGGTGCATATGAGGAAAGAACGATTTCCTTCTAAGAGAAAGAATAAACTTGATGCACGAGGAGATGGACCATTCCAAGTACTCGAGAAAATTAATGACAATGCTTATCGCATTGATCTTCCTGGTGAGTATAGTGTTAGTGCTACTTTCAATGTTTCTGATCTTTCTCCTTTTGAATTTGATTTAGGTTCAGATTCGAGGACGAATCTTCTTGAAGAGGGGGAGAATGATACGAGCCAAGGAGGTGACACTCAAGGGATTGTTTTTCCTAGTGGTCCAATCACTCGAAACAAGGCACGACAATTAAAACCAAAGATGAATGCTTTTGTCTAAGACTTTGTTGCTACAAATTTAATTCATCATGTTCGTGACATTGACAATACGGGAATGCAATTCACTGGACCAATCTTGGAATAGTGAAAGCCCATAAATTGGTGGATTAATCTTTTATGTATCTTATTATTATTTACTTAATTCTCATTGGTTGGGACACATCATTTATGAATTACGTAATTTTATTGGTTAGGTTATTATTTATTTATTTTCTTAGATAATTTTAAAGAGTTTTATTAGGATTCAATTACTCTTTAAAGAGTTTTTATTCAATTACTCTTGTAATTTGCCTATAAATAGGCTTGTTTTCTACACATTGAAGGATATAAAAAAAGAGAGTATTTGTTTTCTTCCAAATTTGTGTGAGGCAAATTTTTTAGAGTAGAGTGATTCTTCTCTTGCTATTTAGTTTGGAGTTTGTTACTTTCGAGGGTATTTCGGAGTTACAAATATTCAAATTTCTTTCCCGTTCATCGGTGTTTCTAGAGGTTCTTCTTCTAGGGGTTTCGTAGGGAGCCGCTCAATTATTGGCGTTTTTGATTGCAAGTTAACCAATGATTCCATAGGGCAAATCTATCCTTTTATTATTATTTAACTAATTTTATTTATTCTCGTTTTTATTTCTAATTTGTGTTTCTCTTGTGTTTAGATCCGAGATTCCGCATCAGTATACCTCGATAGTTAGGAATTTATAATCCATCTTTCATTCTCATCATGAATGATCACCCCAACATCTCTGTCTTGCGGAGCCATTAGAATTAAGTTTTGCCCACCCTCTTTTAGTGGCCTCTCTATGATCAGTGTGGGGATAGCAAATCTTGTAGTGTTGGCAGTGAGTGCATGAACAGATCCTGCTTGATGCAGCCCACGTTAGGGAGTGTGATCAAGCAATGCAATTTACCTTACCAAATGGGACATATTATTGTTGCCCCATTAATGTTAAAGTGGGTAGTGGAGTGTGATCATGCAACTAGACTAGTTAAATATGGGTTGACTTAATTTTCGGTCTGACATAATTCCCTCAATTACAGCAATTAGCAATTATTGGGTTGTATGGGTTCTTCTAATTACAGTGTTGGACCTTTCCTTCAAATAACAATCTTCCTTTTTATCAGTCGCTTATTGGGCTTGGTCAACCCCCACTTATGGAATGAGTTTCAACTCTTACAAGCATAATCATAATCATAAACCGTCAAAATCTCTCAAAACCCCACACAGTGATTTAAAAATGGGTAAAACCCAACTTAAATCTGAGTTTTTTTACCACAAAAAGGGATCTATGGATTTTGGGTGGGCACCCAAAAGCTTAATAAATCCTTGCTAACGAAAACTGGAATGATTAATAGCAGTGAAGAAAAGAGAGAGAATGAAACCCTAAAAATAAAACTTAGTTTTTCCATTTAAAATTGTTTTCTATTTCATGTTATACATTTCTTTAGAGTATATTGCATTGAAGGTTGAATATTAAAGTTTTTAAAATTATATATTTTAGTATTATTTTCATAAATATAATAATGATTAAGCAGAAAAATTCTGAAACAACCGACAGCCAATGATGACCCAGTCAACCAATTTTCCAGTTTCCATATACAGTGTTAAAAGATAGAGTTACAGGGCCAGTCATCCGGACAAGGAAAAAAAGGTGACCTCCCTCTGCCAATCCGCCACGTTTCCTTGGCTGGAACACTCAGGCACGTCACTGTACCGACCACGCTCGTCTCACACGTGCCAACTTTATTATTATAATTATCGATGATCAGTTTTTTACATGGGAGAAAAAGTAAAAAGGAGTTGGGAGAAAGTGAGAGGAAATAAAAGATAATATTTTTTATTTTTAAAATATCATTTTTATCCTTGATTTATTTTAATGATTTTTTTATTATATCTTAGTTTTTTTAATCAAATTAATAAACTATCAAAATTATATTTTATATTTTTGAATTATTAGGACTCTTTATTTTTTAAGTTTGTAAAAATTAATTTATATTTTTTTAACACTTGTAATTATTATTTTATGAAGAACATTAATTTTTGTAATTTATAATTTAATTTAATTATTATATATTATTTAAATAGGTTTTAATTGAAAATTTTTATTTAAACAAATTATTTACTTTACTTTTCACATCTTAACCAAATAAAAATGTTAAAATTACTTTCCTTTCCTTTCTTTTATTAAATTTAGCTATTTAAACAATAAATAAATAATTGTGATAAAAAAACAAAAATATTTCTTTATTTTTAATTATCTAAACATAGGACTAGTTTCCATTATAATAAAAAATTAAAATTTTAATAAAATGTTAGTAAATGAAATAATAAAAAAGATTAAACTTTGAAAAATTAATAAACAAGTATTTACAATTTTAAGTACAATTAAATTGACAATTAAAATATATCTAAATTAAAATAAATTTAGAGAAAAACCCAAATATAATTTACACAAGGGAAGATTAAAACCTAAAAACTCTGAGATCCCAACACCTCAATTTTACTATTAAAGCAAAGATTGAAAATAAATTAATAAAATCAAACTTTGCATTTAATAGTTAAATCATTATGTTGAATTTAAGTTTTTTTATTCTCTTAAATAAATAAGTTTTTAAGCTAATAAAATTTAAATATTATTTTTAATCTAAAAATTTGGTATTTAAATTTTAATTTTAATTTTAAACCTCAACCCTTCCTAATATTAATTTTATTAATGATATAAATTTCCAAAATCAACACAGTTCTATTGTTTTTTCTTTTATGAACAATCCTAAGTTTTTAAATGGGATAAAAATAAAGTTGTCATAATTTTAAAACTTGTCACGGGATTAAATTTAATCATTAAAATTTGGATTATACTTCTAAGTACATTGCCATTTCAAATAATAAAAGATTTTTCTATTTAGATTTTGAGACGAAAGAACATCCTTATTTATATTAAGATTACAATTAAATATGTCGAAATTTTTCGTGGGTTATCAAAACTATAAATAGTCTAGAATCCATAAATAATTGAAAAATTTTATGAAAAAAATTATGCTGATAAAAAACGGTAACAAAAAAGACAAAAAAAAGTTATCATTACATTATAAGAAAGAAATCCATTTGTTTAGTTCTTTAGTTCTTAAGGAGCACAAAAAAAAAGAATAAATGAGTTGAGAAAATAAGAGTAAAGAAAATTTATAAGATATTGTAATACCCCTAACTCAAATCTGTTGCCGGAACAGGGTTACGGAGCATTACCGGAATTTACAAATTAAATACGATAATTTCTCAACTTTTCAATTTTTTTTTAGAAGTAGGGGACACATGCCCGTGTCTCTGCTCATGTAAATGGAAATAGGCCATTATTAAACAAAATACCTATACATGCCACTATATCCAAAATCCAATCATTCGAACATACCGACATAACCAATGGATAGTGTGATATATCTCTGACAAGTTTTCAACTCAATCGAGCTTCCGATAATCTGTAAGATAAATAAAAACAAATACGTAAGCAATGAATGCTTAGTAGGATTTTAAATAATTCTAATACTCCATAATTTCTTTTGTCAAAAACAATATAATCAATAAACACACTTCCTTCAAATCGATATCAATAATAATCGATAATTCTTTCAATTCAAACACATAAGTCTCTTACCATTTCTTACTGAATCAAAGAATGGCTTACGGATATGAGTATATCATTCTTTTTGTGCCATAGTCCGACTATGGTCTTATCGACAATTTATCCTTTGTCACAGAATGATTGTACTCAATCCCGCGTTCAATCTAAACTGAGTATTAAATTCAATAATATATTTCCAATAACAATTCTGTAACACCCCTAACCCGTATCCGTCGCCGAATTAGGGTTACGAGGCATTACTGTACAAAACACAACTCAAAGCAGTCATAAAAAAAAACATTTGTATGCAATTCGTTTGGATATAGGTTTATATAAACTATTTCCAAATCAAAATATATGCATTGTATATAAATAAATATATAAATTTAAATATATATACATAAAAGTAAGCATAATTAAAAATTCTACTTAACCATTTAAAACAAAACATAATATTTCAATTCAACTAATCTATAAGAAAATAAGCCATATTCGTATGACTGTTAATTATATTTACAATACTTCAAAGTACAACTTTCAAAACATAATCTAGCCTATACATGCCATAAGTTTAAGTTTAAACATTTCAATACCGAGACAGTAGATAGAGTGATGAACTTGCTGACGATCCCCGAGCTTGAAGCTTGATCTTTAAGTCTATAAAACAGAAAGACATAAACAAACAAAGTAAGCTTTTATAGCTTAGTAAGTATATAGCATATCAAAAATATAAAATTTATTATGAAATTTTTGGTACTCTTAACGAGATCGCAAATACCATATACGTTAACATTTACACATAGTCAAATGCACACATAATTATTAAGACTTAAAACCGAATACATATACTCTATAAACATGAATCACCGAATGCATATATACATATGCTTAACAAATATTATAATCAAATATATACATGTATTTATCACATACATATATCCAAAGTCATATAGGTACTTACCAGGTACATATAATCGAATATATACAAATTTATCAATCACATTTCATATCCCATTATACAAGTATGTATATCAATTATAAACTTTTAACCTAACTCATATTTATGCATATAATAGAATGCATTCTTGTTCAACTTTTACTTATAAACAAATATATATATTCATAATTGCGCATAAGAATACTCATCAATTTCTTATACCAAATGCACAGATATAAATATATATATATACTTTTCAACTACACTTAACAGATATATAGATACATATACATATATATATCAACCACCAATGTCAGATATATGAACAACTTCTTCAAACACATAAATCTGAACAATTCACACAATTTAAACAAATTCACCGGCACTTAGCCTGCTAGGCTTAAAACCTGTTTCAATACACCGGCAATTAGCCTGCTAGACTTAAAGTCCGAAATATTTCACCGGCATCAAGCCTGCTAGACATAAAGTCTGAAATATTTTACTGGCATCAAACCTGCTAGACATAAAGTCTGAATTATTTCATTGGCAATAGATCTGATTGGTACTGAACTTTAACAAAAAAAATCTCAATTCCCAAAAATTGTATCTCATATTTGTATATAGAATCCACATAAAATTCAGTTCAATAATTTATAAACTATATCTTTAAATAACATAGATGTATAAAGTTCAAACATCAATTCCAGCTCAATAATTTAATTATACATCCAAACACATATATATATGCATTAACCTACTACTAATATCATATATTCGATCATCTTTTAATAATCCAACTAATAATTTCATACTTTCAATGCTATTCAAAAACTTTACATGAATATACATACATAATTGAACCTCTCATATATATATATACATATACATACATAATTCATTACAAGAATATATACTTGTATATTAGCATAACCGAACCTCATGTAACCTTGTATATTTGTCATACCTAAATTCACTATAAAATCATATACATGTATGTATACCTGATCATTCGAATATAACATATATATATAATTACCAACTCACATATACAAATATAAGTTACATATCTTAATCAAATCTAAGAGTTTATACATATATATATTTATATACATATATTCGGACCTAATATACATATATATGTATATATCATATATTAAAACCAAGAATTTATACATATACAACATTCATACTTCCACTAAATTCAAAAACTATATATATACACATAAGTATATATATTCGATCATTATGTATATAATTATAAATATATATACATATTCATACAGGTTTATTCATGCTATTACATATATTTTCGAATCTATCATATACATGTATAATTTCTTACCTAATTTCATTACAAGAGATTTTCATATATATACATGCCTATCAGAATCTCACCTTTACTTATATAAAATTTAAACCTATAATTTAACTCATGAACTTATACAAGATTATACTTGTATATTTGAAACTATCAAATACTTATATAAAATTTATACTTATACTTCAAATTATAAACATTTAATTACAGCTCATCAAGTATACAATAGATATACATGTATAAATATTGGTTTAATAACTTACCTCAGACAGTGAAAAATTGAAATCGGACAATTAGTCAACGACTTTGGCTTTTCCCCGATTTAGCTCCGATTTCTTTGGTTCTTGATCTAAACATATTCAAAATGAGCTAGTTTAAATATTATTATATTCAAATTAATCCAAAAACATGTAAATAGGTAAATTACCGTTTTGCCCCTACCATTTACACTTTTTGCAATTTAGTCCATATTGCATAAAACACAAAATACACAAAATTTGTCTACAATATACAAGGGCCGAATATCCCTAGTGTTCATACAAGTCCACATAATTCATTTATTTCACATTTTGGTCCCTCAAAAATTTAATTTCACAAATTAGCCCTAATTACTCAATTTCACCAAAAATTCAAAGACAAAACATGTTAATCTTTCACTTACTTTCATATTTCATCATCAACTATCACAAAGCTCAAGAATTCATCGATGGCATATCACAAAATTAACACCAATTCCAAAAATTAAAACATGGGTCTTGTAATACACAAAGCAACGATCTCAAAAACGTAAAAATTATCAAAAACCGAACAAAGAACTAACCTTAATTTGAGCTCATCAATGGCCGAATATAGCTAGGTTTTACTCTTTTTCTCCTTTTTCAAATTCGGCAAGAAGATGCTGATGAATTTATTTTTCTTTTGTTTTAATTAACCTATATTAACATGTATTTTAATTTATTATTTAAACCTTATTTGAATAAATTATAAAACACATAATACAAGGGAAATGGTCCGCTATCTAATTTATGGGCTAATTGCTTCTTAACTCCTCCCATTTAAAAAGACAACAACAATTGGGTGCTTTTAAATTTAACCCCTAAATTTTATTTTATGCGATTAGCCCTTTTTATCAAATTGAACCCTCGAAAAATTAAAATTTTATACAAAATTTTCACAAATAGTAATTCACTCATTATAAATGCCAAAAATAATTTTAAAGTATTTTTCTAACTCGGATTTGTGGTCCCGAAACTACTTTGTCCGATTAGAGTCAAAATCAGGCTGTTACAAATTCAATTTAGCTTTCATTAGTTAATATCATATACTATCACATTGAGCCATTATTTATCTCATGAATATTTAGTTCATGTTTTCATTTCACATTTTCATATTCAATTCACATTTTCAAATTATATTCCACAATCACGTTTCTTTCAATAGCTCAACTGTTTCATTTCATTCGATTTAACTTTTCATTTAATTACCCTATTAACAGACTCGGGCTTTGGCGGATACGTGGATTCCAACCAAACACACCAGTATGGCATATTGTACCTTAACGGTACATAGTACCTAAACAGTAATCAGTAACGGTAGCAGTAACAGTAATAGTATTCAACACACAAAGTGTCGACTCTGTAATAGTACGGTAACAGTATTCGACACACAAAGTGCCGAATTGGTAACAGTAACGGTAACCGTATTCGAAACACAAAGTGCCGAATCGATAACAGTAACAGTATTCGACACACAAAGTGCCGAATTAGTAACAGTAACAGTAGTCGGCTTATAAATGCCTCATCAGTAAGCCGGCAAAAACCTGTACTCTTCCATGTCCTATGGTATACCAACTATATCTGACTAGCCCGACTAGTTAATAGGATACTTAATTCACTTTTCAGTACAATTTCCATCTTAGTTCAGTATCAATTATAATTCCTTATTTCAATCAGTTTCACAGTATTGCAGTAATTCATTACTTCAATAATTTCACAGTTCAATGTAGTATACATAACAATATTCAGTAACTTCACAATTCAACTCAGTACTCAAAACAATATTCAATATTCCATAATTCAGTTAAGTATCAGTCTCAATTTCAATACCCAATCACAAATTTATCATTTTAATAAACACTTACCTTAAAATACTTACCACACATAATTAGTAAATTAAACACATAATAATGATAATGTTTGAATTTCAGTGATACAAACACATATTTCTTATTCAATTCAGTTCAATACTAACACATATACATATATATTATTCATCACCAAATAACATTCACTTTAATCAAAATTGTGTAGAATATAGTTCATACGAACTTACCAGGTTAATTTGCAGAAATACCAAGATACAGGGGCATTTTAGAAATTTTCTATTTCTCTCGATTTTCTGCCCGATCTTGATCTAAATTAATATTTCATTCAATTTATTAACTTAAATAATAAAACAATTCATTTCATGCAATTTGGTCATTTTTGACATTTTTACAAAATTACCCTAAAAATTTACTTTTATTCAATTTAGTCCCTGAACCTATAACATGTAAATTAGCTATTTCAAAAAAAAACTCATATTAGTTGAATATTCACATATAATTTTCCTCCTCCTCCTCTCCATTCCACATCCTTAATGTGTATAACACATTTAAACAACATTATCCATATTATCACTATTTTTCTGTATGTAAATTTAAGCTATCTGTCTGAGTCTGAGTCACTAATTTATTTATATATCGAGCTAAAGAGCTCCAAATTAAGATCTGTTAATTTTCCCTGAAACTAGACTCTCATATCTTCTTACCATAAAATTTTCAGAATTTTTGGTTCAGAAAATAAGTACAATTTATTCTTTAAAGTTTCCCTTGTTCACTGTTCGACAGTTCTGACCTCTCTTCAGTAAAAAATAATTATTTCATTGTACAGAATTCGAATGATGTCCTCATTTATTTCTCTTGAAAATAGACTCATTAAGGATTTTAAACATATAAATTATAACCCCCAATTATTTTTTTACAATTTTTAATGATTTTTCCAAGTTAGAACAGGGAATTCCAAAATCATTCTGACCCTGTCTCACCCAAATTCAAATATCTCATAATATAAAATTCTTTTGTATACACCGTTTCTTTTATGTGAAAAGATTCATTCAACTTTAATTTCATATATTATTTAGCCTCTAATTCAATTTCCACCATTTTTGGTGATTTTTCAAAGTCACACAACTATTGTTGTCTGAACTGTTTTGTTGCTGAATGTACTCTTTCATAATTTTTCACTTTTTCTCACTTTTCTTTTTATCGATCAAGGTCAATTTCTCGTCTTTCTTGATTTATAACAACACTAACTTTTTTAACACTCATATTATTCAATTTAGTTCAAAAATCACTCTTTGAAAAAAATACATTTTTGCCCCTAAACTTTTCATTAATTCCTATTTCGTCTCTAGGCTTAGAAAATGAAATTCATGTAATTCAATCCACTTTTCAAGCCTAAAAGAAATTCATATATATCTATAACAGTCCATAGATTTCACAAAAATCAAAATTTTCCTTTGAATTTCACAAGTTTACCATTTAGTCCCTAAATCTCAATTTCATCCAAAATCACTTTGTAAAAGTTGTTTATTTACTAACAACCTTTCATTTTCTACCATAAATTTTCAATTTTCAGCATGTTCATCTATGGCACAATTTCCATACCTTGATAACTTTTCAAATAAATTCTCAAAATAGAGAGAACATGTTATCTCGATCTCAAAAATATAAAAATTATTAAAAACGAGGCATGATTACTTACCAATTTATGCCAAGGAAGTCTCTTTTCTCTCTCCTAGGGTTTCCATGTAAATTTTGGGGAATAAGATGATAAAGAAAGATGATATGTTCATGTAATTAATTATCATATTTTAATTTCCCCAAATTCCATTTTAGTCCTTTTCTTTTTCTTAAATTCCATGATGATTCATCCATAAAAATCTACCATATTTTGATTGATAGTCTATTTATCATATAAGGACCTCTAATTTTGAATTGCATAGCTATTTAATCCTTCTAGCTTCTAGAATTCAATTTCTACATTTTATACTTAATTAATCACTAAATCGATAAAATTTTCATATCAGTATTTTCATGCAACCTTTCCTATCATAATGCAACCCATGTCAAAATTTTAAAATAAAATTTTCCTCGTCGGATTTGTGGTCCCGAAACCACTGTTCCAACTAAACTCAAAATCGGGCTGTTACAGGTATGATCTATTTGTATCTAACGTACCAACTCCAAATATTTAAAAAAAAGCGTAAGCCTTTATTTCAAAATACTTTGATATATGAGATGAATTTATTATTTTGATTTCTTACTTGTTTTGTTATTGAATTAAGTTGAGCAGTTTTACATTTACAAACACACAAAAAACAATTTTTGTGGAAAAAACAATTTTTTTATGTTATGACTCTTCCATATATGCCCGCTTTGGTTTGAATGGACATTTTGAAGAAATTTCAATTTAGTTCTGCAATAAAAAAAAAGGGGGGGGAATACTTGGATTGAGTTTTTTTCTTCCCAACGAGAAAGCTTATCACACATTGAAAATATAGGGGTTTAATAGAAATGGTTAAATAAGAATTGAATTAGATTTGATGGCTAAGTGTTCAAGGGTCCTCTCTAGATATTCAAGTTTGAACTCCCTTCCTCTCATTTTATTTTCGACAGCCTAGGGTAAAGTCACACTCAAAATATATATAGTCAATAGTTAAGACTAAACAAAAAATGAGTCTTAAGCTTAATAGTTAAGTGTAAGTTTCCTTTCTTACAGGCCCTAGGTTTGAGCCACTTCTTTCCCTTTCATTTTCTTTTGAATTTTGACGGATTTGGGTAAATTTAAAAGTGTCACCCCTAGGTTTTCAAACCCTAACTATTTAATCATTTTTTCCTCATTTTGATTAGGGTTGCCTCCTTTCAAATTCTAGTAAAATTTCACTTTATCTTCTATTTCTTTTCTTTTTTTTTTCATTTTCTTTACATCATATTTTCATCCTATTGCTGTTGATTATTTTGTTTTCCCGAATCAATCGTCCCATGTTCAATCGTTTCTATACCGATTTTGTAATTTCCATCAATAGCATCCGTATCATTGTCAAAAAAACAATAGACACACCTCGTTTCGATGATTAGATCTTGTATTTCTATAATATTACTATCCGATGTTAATCTTTCGTTTGATTAATCAATATTTTACTGTTCTTGACAAATCCTTGATAATCTTGTTGAAATCTTGACACCAATTATTAATTTGAAATTATTCAAAATATTATTTTTATTAAATTTGTTCTTAAAATTATTCAAAATTAAAACTAAATAGTAAAATTCAATAAAAAAGAGAGTAAAAAGTGAAGTAATAATATTGAAATAAGACTTTAACTACACGATGAAAAGAAAAGAAAAGAAAAGAAAAGATTATATATTGTGGATTTCATTTTAACAAAATAAAATAGATATCAAATCTAAAGCTTAGATTTATTTATTTTAATCTGATGGTTAAAATCATTTTGATTTTTAAAAATTTTCACAATAAATAAAATCGAAATGGTAGGCTGCGTTTTCCTACTAAAGAAAAGTTACCTTAATTTTGTTCGCACGTGCCACCCGTTGTAAATCCTTCTCTTATAAAAACACGGTTCCCCTCTTTCATTCCCCTATCTCAAGCAGTCAAACTCACCCCTCCCTTCCTCTCTGCTTTTACTTTGCTAAGTCCAAGCTTTCGACAATGGCCGAACCCTCTACCATTTCACCAGCTCCCCTCTTGAAAGATGAGCTCGACATAGTCATTCCAACCATTCGGAACTTGGACTTTTTGGAGATGTGGAGGCCCTTTTTCCAGCCTTACCATCTCATCATTGTTCAAGATGGCGATCCTTCCAAAACCATCAAGGTTCCGGAGGGCTTCGACTATGAGCTTTACAATAGGAACGATATCAACAGGATTTTGGGTCCTAAGTCTTCTTGTATCTCTTTCAAGGATTCTGCTTGTCGCTGCTTTGGTTACATGGTTTCCAAGAAGAAGTACATTTATACCATTGATGATGACTGCTTTGTAAGCTAAAATACTTATCTCTTTCCTCCTTTTCAATTTTGGGTTTCGGGTTATAGAATTAAAAAAAATAAAACACAAGTATCTGGTACTTTTGGAGATCTGGGTTTCAGTCAATTCTTGGAATTGGAATTTGGGTTCTTTTGTTTTTACTGTTTTGCATGTGGGTTTTATGTTTTGGCTCTTGATGTGATCTTTTAGTCTTCTGGGCATGCAAGTTTAGATCTTGATGTGATTTGGGAATTTTGAATTTTGTTTAGTATTAAAGTTCAAAAGTTCTTTTTTAATACAATTTAGTGGTATTTCCCCATCTTGATTTGCTATTTGGATCTGCAATTTTTTCCCTGCTTCCCGGCTTTAGCATGTAACATGTGTTTATCTGTGTTTCCTGGTATATTTTCTATAGTTATCTGCTTTTACTTGTTAGGCTTTCGAGATAGTCATCCTACATTTACTCATTAACTAATGTTGAGCCGTTGTTCATTCAATGGTGATGTAAATCTTAGTAGCCTTTCTTAACAATTTCTTAGTCTTTTGCTGTTTTGTTATGTTTGTCTGTAAATTTTGAAATGTAGGTCGATTTTCAATGAGATCTGACCATGAAGTGTTGTGCTTTTCTGGTATTCTATACTCCATCTTGCGATGTATGTAAATCTGAAGTTCGAGGCTGCTTGTGTTACAGGTTGCGAAAGATCCATCCGGCAAAGACATTAACGCACTGGAGCAGCACATAAAGAACCTTCTTTGTCCATCTACTCCGTTTTTCTTCAACACTCTCTATGACCCGTACCGAGCTGGTGCAGATTTCGTTCGTGGGTACCCATTCAGTCTCCGCGAAGGTGTTCCCACTGCCGTTTCTCATGGCCTCTGGCTCAACATCCCGGATTATGATGCACCAACTCAGCTTGTCAAGCCTCTTGAGAGAAACACCAGGTGTGTGTGTATATATATAAACTTCACATTTTGTCTGACGTGTGTACTCGTACAAATGAAGACTAAATCCAATGTCTAATTTCTACCAGGTACGTTGATGCTATTATGACAATACCGAAGGGAACCCTCTTTCCCATGTGTGGTATGAATCTGGCATTCAACCGTGAATTGATCGGCCCTGCTATGTACTTTGGACTCATGGGTGATGGTCAGCCTATTGGTCGATACGATGATATGTGGGCTGGCTGGTGTACCAAGGTATCTCATCATTCTTGCCATCACCTACTGATTTGTTGCTGTTACACTTGTCTGTAGCTTCATGTAAGTTTCCTCTTACACTGCAACTGCTAATAGCCTGTCGGTTCACATTCAGGTCATATGTGATCACCTCGGACTGGGAGTGAAGACAGGATTGCCTTACATTTGGCACAGCAAAGCGAGCAACCCGTTTGTGAATCTTAGGAAAGAATACAAAGGAATTTACTGGCAAGAAGAGTTGATCCCGTTCTTCCAGTCTGTTACCCTTCCTAAGGACTGCACCTCGGTTCAGAAATGCTACATCGAAATCTCCAAGCAGGTCAAGGCAAAACTA
Organism: Gossypium hirsutum; assembly: GCF_007990345.1. Taxonomy (NCBI): domain Eukaryota; kingdom Viridiplantae; phylum Streptophyta; class Magnoliopsida; order Malvales; family Malvaceae; genus Gossypium; species Gossypium hirsutum. Next base: position 53,650,515 of record NC_053448.1, read on the forward strand.
GGCAAGGTAGATGACTACTTCAACAAGCTGGCTGATGCTATGGTGACCTGGATCGAAGCATGGGATGAGCTGAATCCATCTGGTGCAAAATCCGCCGAGCTGTCCAATGGTGCTTCGAAGTAGGCTTGTTCAGTAAGCAGCTAACATATTGTTTAGCAGCCCCAGGCTTGTTTGGGGATCACCGACACTTGCCAAAGCTCCATTGCTTGGAGTGCTTATTTTGCAGGTTGGAGGAGGATGGGCACATTGTTATTTTATCATATTATTACCGAGTTTAGAACAATAAAAAATGGATGGCTTTATGGCTTCTTATGTATTTGGCACTAGAAATTGATGGCTTATATCTTAAATTATTTTTATTTATACAATGATTGGGATTGTTTCTTTTTGAAAAGTTGTTGTTATTGATTTCGATTTCTAATTTGTGGAATATCAACGATTCGGATTTTAAGATATTTATTGTATGATTTCTAAAACATGATATACGCATAGTTACCAAAGTACGTGGATGTTTCCGCCAAATACTCATACAAACGGTCTTTGTGCCGGCAGATAGATCTTGGATCTGTGACAAAGCTGTAATTTTATTGTCGGTATTGGGCAGTGGAGTCCCATGTGATGTGATCCCAAATCCAATAATCCGACCTTGTTTCCTTGTATTAGAGCAATGCATGGACATTGACATTCCAGCGAAGCATCATTAGGTTTCCACGAAAAGGAAAAAAACATCAGACAAAACTGTCATCTTCTTGTTCTTGGGAACATCCAGCTCATTTTGGGATTTTGGTTTGGTCCCACCCTCTCCCTCCTAACTTCATTATTTATCTCTTATTTAATTTTTCATTTTTTTGGTATATCGTATTTGGATGATCTGTTTATATTATAGGCTTCGTATATAATCATTGAGAATCCAAAGTTTAGCTGCCTCAATGTGTTCTAAAAGAGAATCAAAAACTGATTTTTTCATTTTTTTTTATTATGTTAAGAATATTAATTTAATAATAAAATGTTAGTCATGGTTAAACCAAAAGCCCGTAAATGCGGTTAATGATTACATAAAAAAGACCTCCAAAATTCAATTTCACCGACAAAATCTCTACTGGAATGGGGCCACGCCCATAAGGATTTCTGTAAAAAGACTATAACGCCGTTGCCGGGGATCGAACCCGGGTCACCCGCGTGACAGGCGGGAATACTCACCACTATACTACAACGACCTTGCTCATGATGTCGGTTGTTTTACATTTTCTACGATCTGTTGTTTGTTGCACTTTCCTTCTCATAGATTGTTGACCACTTCTGTACGTATTGCTATCATCTTTTATTTTTGGGTAAGTTAACACTTCATTCACTTGACCTCATTTATAGCTATATTCTAATAATTTCCTTACCATGGAAAAATATATTGAACCAAAATCCTTTTTTCTTTATTCAATTTTATAGCTTAATTTTCTTTGAAATGATTTAAATCCAAAACCTTAATGGAAAAGTTCTCTGATCTCCATTCACCATCATTGGATGGTTGCTTGACTCCGATATGTTCATATTCTTAGCAAGACTTTTTCCTTGACCTTTGTAATATCCGCGTTTTAACTCGGGGTTAGGTACAGTGATGGATTGGATTAAAAATTAGTATAAAATTTTTGAAATATAATAAATAAGATTTTTGAGTATTAAATTAGGAAGTATATAGATCCAATAAGAAATTAGAAAAAAAAAAGAGACTCTTTAGATAGGAAATTTTAAAATAGACACCATTGATTTAGTTGAAAGAATAAAAAAATTGTTGTGACCAAAGTAGGAAAAATATTAAGTTAGGAGATATATAATTGTAGAGGAAAGGAAGAAATGATTAAAAAGAAATTTAACCAAAGTGTTGTATGAGTCATACTAGGAAATATGAAAGATGAGGAACGACAAAGTGGTAATTAACCAAGTAGATATTTATTAGGTGTAATGATATGGGTAAAAGTAAAAAGATGATGGCTTAAGGACTTAGTAGCAATTTGACCATTTTAATTAAAAAGGTAAGATATTTTAGTGGAATGGTGTAGAAAGTGGGAGAAAAGATGAAAATATATATAATCTTTTCACAAGCCAAACGTCACCTCTTTCCCCCAAGTTTTATCCAACTTTTCTTTTAATTCCCTTCATGTCCTTCCACCATTATTCAACCATCCAAGTTTCAAACTTTCATTTTTCTTTGAAATTTCCTTAGTTAAAGTAAGAAATGATGAAATTATCATACCATACATGTTTATTTTTATTAAATAGTATAGGAAAGTCACTTGATTGTGGTTTTTTAACATATAAATGTTATATGTTTTATATGAAATTGAAGAGAAAGAAAAGAAAGGAGATGACCTAATTGAAGAAAAAGGGAAAGAGAAGGTTAAGGAGTGAAGGAAGAAGAAAATACATTATCTCAACCTTTTTGTTGTAAGTACTACAAGATTTTTAAATTATTTTTATTTAAATGCTTATATTGTAGTATGAAATTACTTAGAATAGAAATGTAAAATATATATTTGAATTTGTAAATAGATAAAAAAAAGATTAGATTATGAAATTATGAAATTTGTAAAGAAAATTATTGGTGGAGAATATGAAATGGTATATTGTTTGAACACTAAGTAATGATGTTGTGGTAAAAAGTATATGTATGAAAAAGGTGTGATATTTGTGATATGTGAAATGGGGACTAAATTGTAGATGATGGAGAAATGAGAAATCTTTTTTGAAATATTTATGTAAAGTATTTAAATGTATGAAATTCAGCTTTAATGCCCAAGTAGACGGAATTTAAAACTACTAAGATATTAGTGGCATGCCATTAAGGGACCTTAGCGCGGTCTCCGATTATTAGCACATTAGTGCTCTCTGTTTAGCACATTTGTGCTCTATGTATAGCACTTTAGTGCTCTCTATTCAATAGTGCATAATAATGCACCTCTGTATTTGTTCCGTATATCCGGTGTGTTCTATAAAGTCTACTTTGGGCTAAGAATATGAGTTGTGAACAAAAGTGAATCACCAATGTGTTGAGGTAAGTTTGATAACTTACAAAAGGTATAAGTTAAATTTTATTAAAGTAAGGTATAGTTGAAGAAACTTGTATGTGTGTAAATATGTATTAATTGAATAAGTTTAAAATATTTTGTTATGATTCATTTACCTATTTATTCTTGTAGTGCTTACTAAGCCTTCACTGGCTTAACGCGTAAGAACAGTTAGACTCGAAGAGGTAGAGTTGGGTTAGGAGATCTCTCATCTCATCACATCCTCAAGAGCTTCAAGAGTAGGTATCATATTTTGAATTAAAATGGCATGTACATAGGTAGACCAAATGTGGTCCCATGTGTTAGGGACTAAAATACAAACTCTTGAAACTCTATCTATTTTGATTTTACTTGAAGTATTTTAATTCTATATGAAATGAATTATTGAAACTATAAGTATGTTTGCAAATGTGGTTTGCTAATATGATGATTATGATTGATTTGGAGTAGTTTTAAGTAATTTTAATATATTTTGAATTGGTCTTAAGTGTTGAGAAGAATATATTTATATATATTGCAGGGGTTTTAGTGAACTTTTAAACTGATTTTTACCAAATTTTACCCAAGGGTATAGGTATCGATACCTAGGTTATGAAATACAAAATTTCCAAAATAGAATGTGATTTTGGTATTGTTTTTGTCATTGGTATCGATATTTTTTTCCCCTGTTTTGAGTAGAAACAATGTTAAAATCATTTCCAAACATAATCTAGCATCCAATAATGACCCCACACGTTTATATTAATAATTTTTTAGTTAAATAAGTTACAATACTATGTATAAATGCTTAAATTAAATAGTTTCTAGCCAAAACTATTTTGGCACCAAATATAATAGTCTTATACCGGGTTTGTACGTTCGGACCAGGTATAAGGGTGTTACAACCTTGGATTAAGCCTGGATCTTCTAGAAGTCTCCAATAATGCCTACATGAATTTAGTATGTTTGTATTCTTTTTTGTTGTACTTAGGTTCTCTTTGCTTTTGTAGGTCATGTTTGGGGCTTAAAACAATAGACTTTCTTATTATTATTATTATTTTCTTTTTTGGCATTTTTGTTTGGTTTTATTGTGGTAGTGGTGATATTTAGTTGTTGGTTTTGGGTAACGGTGTGTGAATATCTTGATTGCAAATTTTTTTGGGTTACGATTTTAGCCGAAGGGAAACAGTGAGTGGATGAAGTATGAAGGGTTGCTGAGTTGGTTAGTTAGAGGCGAGGCATGAGATTGATAATGACTTTGCTAGGGTTTGGGGCTTGAGCTATTGTTGATATTGTTTAGATTATGAGGCTAGGGAGTAATGGTGTAAATATTGAGTAACAAAAATGTAAACTTACTAATAATTTAGTAATCAACTTGTAACTTTCTGAAATTGAGTAACTAAAAATATATTAATTTTAGCAAGCTTAGGAAAATGTTTCCTCCGATTGAAGGGTTAGAGAATAATTATGAATAAAAATATTTATTAACAAAACATGACATTGCAATTATTTGAAGAGGAAACACAATATTGCTAAACTAACATTATAACATGATTGAATTAAGGAAAAGATTAATTAAAGACATGATTAGAAAGGCACCACATTGGGGAAATTAGAGTAATACTACCCAATTTAGTTGTTAACTTGTTGGCGGTACTTGGAGCGCATCACGCACTCAATTAAACAAAATATTTATACAAAACTATATAATTTTAGCATGTGGGGTTTGATTTCAATTATTAAATATTAAATTATGGTACATGAGTTAAAATAATCTTGTAACAAATAGATATGTGATTGACATAATATTTATTTTTGTATTATTAAGTTAATACTTTGTTTAAAAATTAATTATTTTGTCCTAATCTTATCACATATTTGATATAATCAATTGAATTTGTTTCTTCAAATATTGAATATTTTTCAAATTTGTAAAATATTTTAATATTTTTTATTTAATTATTGATAATCCATAAAACAAAACTCTACCATCATTTAATTATTCCTAAAATTTCAAAATTTAAAACGAATTTAATTTTAATGTTGTTGGAATCAAATTAGATTAATCGATTTAATCTATTTATAAAATATTGAATTTTGAGAATCACTGTTCAGCTGATAAATATCAGCGAAATGATTAACATGAAAATTAAATAAAATATAACATAAATAAATCTAGGGGAAAAAAACTTAAAATTGTGGAACAAACTTTGATAATATATTTTTAATTAGTTAACTTTGGATTTTGATGTTTAATTAGTTTTGGATTTTGTTAATGTATTTATTATTTGAAATGATTTTAATTAATTGAACAATATTGGATTTTGTATGAATCTTGACTCAGTTTAAAGATTAGTTATCTTGTTTACTTGAATTTATATTGTTAATGTTTATTTTAGTAAACCATTCATTGAACGTAATACTCATTCAATGGAATGACTATTACTTACTCTCTCGTAATAGCTATTTTTTTTGTGATACCAAAGAATAGCTATTCCATGCAACTTTCAATAACAAAACAAAATTAATTTCTAGATTAGTCCTTTAAAAATTGGACTCAGAAAATATAAAAATAATTATATTAAGAGTGTTATTAAATTATATTTAATAATAATCCTATTATATTTAATCACAACAAAAATAATCATCTACTTAAAATAATTCTGAGTATCACGGGTGTGATTTTTTGAAGGAACATTTTTTAAATTATTTAATTAAAAAAAGTAAAATTTAATTAATTATTTTTTTGAAATTATTTTTTTTTCAAGTAATACTGTTTTTTTTGGCACAATAATAATTTTAGTATTCAATTTTTATGTTTTCTGTTAATTTATCACCGATTATATATAAAATGAAAATGGAACTCTTTTTAAAAATTTTAAATTTCTAAATCAAAAATAGATATAATGAGAGAAAATAAGGAAAAAATATTTTTAAACCCTCTAAATTTTTTTATGTATTATTTGTATAGAAATACCCGACACTTTATTCTTTAAAAAAACATAGAGAAAATAAAAAAAATTAAGTAAATTTATTGCTTCCCTGTTTTTACCTTTTCTATTTTTTGACGTTTTGTTATAAGAAAAAAAATTCAGAATATAATTTGTTTTTGAAGAATAATTTAAATGAATTAAAATTTTGAATTGCGTTTGGAAAAAAAATTTTGTGGTATATTTTGTATTTTGTAGTTAAAAAAGGGCATCAAAGTTAATTTTATAAGTCATTGTAATATTAGTTCTAAATGTTCTGCAGAGGCATGAAACTCGACCTGAAGATATGACTAATTTGATTTCGAGAAATATTGAGGAAGCATGTAATGATCAATTTTTTTTGTTATGATTTCAATTTGTTATTAGATTCTATTGAATGATAATTTCTTTATTTTTCATACATATTAGTTCTTCAACTACAACATATTCGAGATTTTATTTTTCTAGAATTTTTATATAGAATTTTCTATTTTAAAAATAATTTTGAGTTTTCTTAATTTTTTTTATATAGAATCAGAATTAAAATGACAAAAAAATATAAAAGAGGAATGATCAAATTATTATTCTACCAATTAAAAAATGCCACTTAATAGCTAGGTGATTAAAAAAAGAACAATTTTGAAAATACTAGTGCTCAAATTATATTTTTTTTAATTAAGTGACCAAAACAAAAATTTAAGCATAGTTTAATGACTACTAGTGTAATTTATCCATATTTATAATTGTAAAATTTTTCAAAAACACTACTATATGAGACGTTTGAGTTATATAATTCAATTTGAATCGGAGGCTATTTTTTAAAATTAAAAAAATTATAAATAAAATAATTATGAAAAATCTATATGACAATTAAGAGAGAATCTCTAGACAAGTTTGTTGCTAATTATGGTTTGATATATTTGTTTTCTTCACTTGTATGGTAATAAGATTCTGTGTCATATTTAAATAAATTAAACATTTTTGAAAAAGCTCTTCTGCAGACAAGACTTAACCCGCCATACCTAACAATCTGTTTCATATTTTTTAAAAGGCTATTTATAGAGCCATAAAGCTAATTACACCGCACCCATTTCATCATGGAATCCTCCTTCGATTCCCAACCCAATTCCACCGAGAAAGAAAACGGAGACCTGTTTTCAAAATCATTCCAAGATATAATATCGACTCTCCCCAAAGGAAATTCCTGGGGCTTTCCCGACCATTTTTTACAGTACCACGGGTTTTGGCACAGCTCGGTTTTCCTACAAGGAATCTTGTCAGCTCAACAACAGTTCCAGGCTCAACCTGCTATATCATCCTTTGTAGCGCCCCTAAAACCGGCACAACCTGGTTGAAGTCCCTCACTTATGCCACCATCACAAGAACTTCATACGATGATTCTACCAGCCCTTTGCTTTCCAAGATGCCTCATGATGTTGTGCCTTTCATGGAGCTTGATCATGCCCATTTTTCCACTCATCGACATCTTGGAATCCCTGTTTTGGCTACTCATATGCCTTACTCTGCCTTACCCAAATCAGTAATTGATTCCGGTTGTAAAATTGTTTACATATGCAGGGACCCCAAGGATTCATTTGTTTCATTGTATCTCTTCCTTTCCAAGTACCAGAAATCCCAAAATATGCAGACCTTTAATCTTGAAGAAGCGTTTGAGCAGTTTTGCCAAGGTGTATGTTGGTACGGACCTTATTGGGACCATGTTTTGGAGTTCTGGACAGCAAGTTTGGAACATCCGGATAAGATTTTGTTCTTGAAATATGAAGAAATGAGGGATGATACTATTTTGTATGTTCAAAGATTGGCTGAGTTTATTGGTTGCCCTTTCTCATCCGAGGAAGAGGAAAAAGGAGTGCCTGAAAAGATTGTAAAAATGTGTAGTTTCGAGAACTTAAGTAACTTGGAAGTGAACAAAAATGGGAAACATCGTGTAGGAGGGGCGGAAAACGCGAATTATTTTCGGAAAGGGAAGGTTGGGGATTGGGAAAATTGGTTGATGTTAAGAGTAATGCAGTTGTAACTGCATGCAAAAAGTAGCTAGTTTGTTAAAAGCTGGTGTTAGTTAAATAGCAGTTACTTTGCTTACGTCAGTTAGACTTCACTTGTATAAATGCATGCACGTATCAATTTTGAAAGTAATGAAAAACAATAATTCTCTTCTTGATCTTTTATTTCTTTCTGTGTTAGTTTCTATTTGCTTTAACATGGTATCAGATTAAGGCTTCTCCTGGGTCAGCTTTCTCGTCTATCCGCTGTGCTACTCTTTTGTTTTTGTTGTCATGGATTGTGCTGCGGCTGATGGTGTAGTCGACAATAGGTTATTTTCTACAAAGAAGATTAGTATTCTTCTTGATGATAATACCTATTTGCTGTGGAGGCAACAGGTTCTCTTGGCACTAAAAGCGCATAAGCTTCAAGGGTTCTTGGACTCACAGCAAACTCCTGTCCAGTTTATTGCAGGTGACAATGGTGGTCTTCGGGAAAATCCAGAATTTGAGCGGTATGAACAGCAAGACAGTGCGCTTGCATCGTGGTTGCTATCTTCGATTAATCCAACTGTTCTTCCTCATCTCATTGGTATGGACACCAGTGCTAAAATCTGGGATGCTATTATTGCTTTATATGGTACGCAAACAACCTCCAAATTAATGTTTCATCGAAGATCTTTGCACTCCCAACGCAAAGGTGACTTGAGTATGAAAGAGTTCTTGATGAAGGTTAAGAGTTGTTGTGATGCTTTGGCTAGTTATGGTGAAGCTATCAGTGAGCGCGAGCATGTTACAGCAATCTTGAATGGTCTTTCTGCTGAATATGAATCTGTAATTTCTATTGTTGCAGCAAGTCAAGTTCCTTACACAGTTCAAGGAGTCACGTCCATGCTTCTTGATACTGAAAATCGGCAACAGGTTGTGATCTCTGATGTTTCTAGCTCAGCCAACATGGTGTCTCATCAGAATTCAGAAATAACTATTGTTGACAATAGTTCTGTACCTGCTTACAAATCATCAACTAGTTCTCGGTGCCGTGGTCGAGGGCGTTTCTCTGGCTCAAAGATTCAATGTCAGCTATGTGGAAAGCCTGGGCATCTAGTCGACCGCTGCTACCATCGGTTTGACTCCACTTACAAAAGTAGTAACTATCGGCCTCCTCCTCAAGCAAACGTTTGTATGGTCAACTCCATTCCCACTACAATACCGTGGTCATCACCTCCTCAACAAAATATGCAGTGGTTTCCACCAGGTTGGTGTTTTCCAATTCCCTCTCCATCTACCTGGCCTAACCCGTGTATTGGTAGCCCATCTCAACAGGTCAGCATGCCTTCCTCTGGCGTAGCACAATCTCAGGCTTATGTGGCTACTCCTGAAACAGTGGCTGATAACTCCTGGTACCCAGACTCAGGTGCCACACATCATCTTACAAATTCAATTACTTCTCTTAGTGACAGTGACTCACACAAAGGACCAGGTAAAGTGTTTGTTGGCAATGGTTCTGCTCTTCCTGTTCTGGCTACAGGGCAGTCATCACTAATTACTCGATCTCGACCATTGTATATGAGATCCTTGTTGCTTGTGCCTAGTATTACTAAAAATCTTTTATCTGTGTCAAAGTTTGCTAAAGATAACAGGGTGATGTTTGAGTTTTTTCCCACTCAGTGTCAGGTCCGTGATTTGCAGACTAGAGAGGTTCTCCTGAAGGGTTCTGTGCATCATGGCTTGTACAGACTTCATCTCAACAAACTTCCTCAAAGTGGACTGTCTTCAAAACATGCTCAATGTCTTACAGTTAGCAAAATGCTCCCTTTAAATGTTTGGCACTCTCGGCTAGGGCACCCCTGTCGTGCTATTCTTACAAAAGCTCTTTCACATTGTAATATTCAGTTTACTGATAATAAAAAGCTTGTTGAGTGTGTTGCTTGTCATATGGGTAAAGAGCATAAACTCCCTTTTTCCAAGTCAACTACAACATACAGCTCTCCTTTACAGTTGATCGTTGCTGATGTTTGGGGGCCAGCTCCAATTGTCTCTAATGGTTTTCGTTACTACGTTGCCTTCACTGATGCCTATTCTCGTTATACATGGCTTTACTTCTTGAAGAGCAAGTCAGAGGTTGCTACTGTTTTTCCTCAGTTCCATCGTCAAGCTGAACGAGTTCTTGGAGCAAAGCTACATGTTTTACAAACGGATGGGGGTGGAGAGTTTCAGGCATTAAAGCCCTATCTAGCTCAGCAAGGGATTGTCCAGCGTCTCTCTTGTCCATACACTTCTGTACAGAATGGCCTTGTTGAGCGCAAACACAGACAGGTGGTTGAAACAGGTCTGTCCATGCTTGCTCATGCTACCATGCCTTTAAAATTTTGGAATGAAGCTTTTTGCAGCGCAGTCTTCCTGATCAACAGGTTACCCTCTCAGCCTTTGGGAAATATATCACCTTATGAGAAGCTATTTAAAACAAAGCCAGACTATGCATTCCTTCGAATTTTTGGTTGCCTGTGCTTCCCAAATCTTAGACCATTTAACAAAGTCAAACTCCAGTTTCGGTCTTCACCCTGTGTGTTCCTAGGTTACTCATCATTGCATAAAGGCTACAAATGCCAGGACACAACTGGAAAAATTTATGTAACACGTCATGTCACATTTTATGAGCACATTTTCCCATATAAAGTTTTTTCTCCATCACTTGTCTCGTCTAACCCAGTGTCTCAGTCTAGTGCAAAATTTCTGGTCCTACCTCTTAAACAAATATCTCATGCTACCCCACCTACCACCACTTCTTTTCATAATCAACCTACACCACCTAGTCCCTCACCTACATCACCTCTTTCCTTGTCTGACCATCAAGCTGTACAACAACAACCTAACCCCACTATTTCACCGAATTCACTTTCACCTCATACGTTAACACCTATCACCCCTACGTCAGCCACCTCATCAATGTCACCTACACCTCAAACATTACAAGCTTCTCATTCAAATTCCCTCAACATACATCCCATGGTTACCAGAAGCAAAGTTGGAACTTTCAAACCAAAGGTTTTTATGAGTACAGTCCAATGCTCTTCAGCAGAGGTTCCTTCTGATATTCACACTGCAATGACATCTCCAGACTGGCAAACAGCTGTTCGTGATGAATTACAAGCATTGACTCGTAATAACACTTGGACACTCTGCTCACTACCAAGTAATCGGAAGGCAGTCGGATGCAAGTGGCTGTTTAAGATAAAGAAAAAGGCTGATGGATCAGTGGACAGATACAAAGCTCGGCTGGTAGCAAAAGGCTTCTCTCAACATGCAGGATTTGATTTCCGTGACACGTTTAGTCCGGTGGTTCGAGCCTCCACTATTCGCACGGTTCTTGCTCTTGCTGTTATAAATGGGTGGTCGTTAAGGCAAGTTGACATTAATAATGCCTTTCTCAATGGAGAACTGACTGAAGAGTTGTACATGGAGCAACCCCCTGGTTTTGAAGTATGTGATTCCTCGGGTCAGAAGCTCGTTTGTAAGTTGCACAAAGCTCTCTATGGTCTGCGACAAGCACCCCGTGCATGGTTCCAAACTCTTAAACAGTACCTTGTTGATCAGCTTGGTTTTCAAGCATCCAAGGCTGACTCCTCCTTGTTTATTCGTGAATCTGATGGAAAGAAACTTCTGCTCATGGTCTATGTTGATGACATTGTTCTCACAGGTAGTTCTGATCAAGAAATGGCAGATGTCATACTTCACCTTCATAGCAAATTTGCTCTCAAGGATATGGGAGAGCTCAATTTCTTTCTGGGAATTGATGTTCAGCACACTAAACAGGGAATTCTACTCAGTCAGAAGAAGTATATTATTGACTTACTTAAAAAAACTGGGCTAATCGAGGCCACCCCCACACCAACACCTATGGTAAGCAATCCAAAGTTAGCCGCTTCAGTTGATAGTCCTCCATTGGTAGATGTTCACTTGTACAGAAATGTTGTAGGGATGCTACAATATGTGTGTATAACACGGCCGGATCTGTCGTTTAGTGTCAATAAACTCAGCCAGTTCATGAATGCTCCAAGAGAAGCTCATTGGAGAGCACTAAAACGGGTTCTGAGATACCTAGCTGGTACCATAGATCATGGTTTGTTTCTAACACCCAGTCAACTCAAACTAGTATGCTACTCTGATGCAGACTGGGCATCATCCATTGAGGATCGACGGTCAACCTCCGGGTATGTTGTGTTCTTAGGCTCAAATCCTGCTGTTTGGTGTTCAAAGAAGCAGCCAGTTGTGTCAAGATCTTCTGCTGAAGCAGAATATCGTAGTCTCGCAAATTGCGTTTCTGAGCTCTTATGGCTTCAACAATTGTTGGCTGAAATAGGCATTTTTCCATCCAAAGTGCCAGTTGTGTGGTGCGACAATTCCTCTGCAGTCTCTGTGGCTGAGAATCCCACGCATCATGCTAGAATGAAGCATGTTGAAATCGATCACCATTTTGTCAGGGAAAAAATCCTTGCAGGTCACTTACAAGTCAATTTTGTGCCATCTGATCAACAAATTGCAGATGTTCTAACTAAACCAATTACTCCTAAGATGTTTTCTACGTTTCGATATGCTCTTAGGGTCTTGTCGCCTGATGAACTTAAAAATCAGAAATCGACTGACTAGGGGAATGTTAAGAGTAATGCAGTTGTAACTGCATGCAAAAAGTAGCTAGTTTGTTAAAAGCTGGTGTTAGTTAAATAGCAGTTACTTTGCTTACATCAGTTAGACTTCACTTGTATAAATGCATGCACGTATCAATTTTGAAAGCAATGAAAAACAATAATTCTCTTCTTGATCTTTTATTTCTTTCTGTGTTAGTTTCTATTTGCTTTAACAGTTGACACCTGAAATGGCTGCACGGTTGGACCAGATAACAATGCAGAAATTGAGCGGTTCAGGATTAACTCTTTAATTCAATGTTGAAGAACTGGTTTAGAGTTGGTGTGTGTTTGTCTACCCTTTGAATAAGGATTAGTTAAAGCTTGTATTGTAGTTCGGTGGAACATGTTTGATCTATGATTGTCTTTGTGCAACAGCTGTTAAGTTTGTCTCAGTGAAAAAGAGCAATAAAATCCTAACATTTCATGCTAACGATAACAACTATAATCAACGATATTGAATGTTGATTGAGTTCAACTAAACATATCGTCGGTCAATTCCATGTTCTTGGGGCTAATTTACATGATAAATTTTAACTACTAATTCAAGTCTTATTAAAATATATAATATTGAACTTGAGGAGTAATATGTTATAATAAATTATTCACCCCCGATCGGTACCGGCATATTGCCAGTGTAGAAGAATACGAGTTTGAGTGCGTTGAAGAGTATTATCCTCCCATTTAAGGGTTGGGGAAGGGTTATAGATTTAAACATGTGGTTTGACTAGTTTAATCATCGGTCCAGTTTTGAAAATTTTGCTTAAAGTATATTTAATCTTCAAATTTTTACTTTATAATTTTTATAACCAACCCAATGCGAAACATGAATGGACTATACTAGTAATGTAAGAAATTAGAGTGAAATAGCAAAGAGTAATTGGATGAAGAAAAAAAATGTTGTTTAATAAATTGAAAATTAAGTGATGAAAATTTAAATATTAAACTATTAAATATTAAATTGAAGTTATAAAATATATTTGATATATTATTTAAAATTAGATTTAAAGAATCATGTTAAAAGAAATTATATGGTATTTCATTGAAATTATTTTTGAAAAATGAAATCTTGTAATTGATTAGAGTTTGAAGTGTTCCAAGAAATATGAGTGTGTGTTCTATAATATTTCATGTTCTCCATAAAACATAAAATTTAAATGAATTATAATATTGGAAATTTGACAACATAGGTAAGTATATCTTTTATAAAAATGAAGCACAAGGGTCATGTTATTCTTCCCAATTTAAAGTCAAAGTTCGGATAAAAATAGTATGTTCAAAACATGAATTTCAACCCCAAAAAAATCCCTTTAAAATATATTAATTAGTTTATGTTTAAAATTTTATTAACATATGTAATTAATAGTTATTAAATAAATAATTATATTTTAAAAATAAAAAGTAATATAAGTGTGCCTAAATAGATTTGGATTAGTCATTACAAGTATAGAAGAGTTTGGGCAAATTTTGAGATCTATATTTTAAGTTAGACCTATTCGTGGGTTCATTTACATGTAAAAGTCCACTTAAAATATGAGAGGGTTTGGGTAATGAGTTTGAGAAAAAAAATAGATCTAGAATATGGATCAGGCTTGAGCTTGTCCTAACTCAATCGATTTTATAAAATATTTTATATGATATTTATATATTATGTAATTCATATCACATAAAATTAAGTATGTTCTTTTTTCTTGTACAATCCGCACACCATTAAGTCTGGGTTGGGATAGGTCTTTTTGCACCATAGATCGGGTTAGTCTGAATTTAATCTAAATAATAAAAATATTTTTAAAATTTAATTATAAAAATATATAAAATATCAACTAAATATATATTTAAAATATATTTAAAATTTTTAATTGTAAAATGGGCTTTTTGGGCAAATCAAGTGGGCTTGAGATTCTTTTTGGAATTTGACCTCAACCCTACCTTGCCCATAGATACCACTACTTAAAACACATAAAGCCAAAAAATTGGTAAAAGTATTAGGGAAGCCTATGTACTAGGGATGTATGGCATTTTGGTCCCTCTACTGAAAAAATAGACAAATTAATCATTATATATTTTGGAATGTGCAAATTAGCCCCTCTATTAAATTTTATTTGCTAAATGATGTGGGACGTTAAATCCATGCTGAAAATTATTTTTTATGGATAAACTATAAAAACGGTCATCCAGCTATGCCATTCGTAAACTATAAAAACGGTCATCCAGCTATGCCTTTCGTTCTATTTTGGTCACCCAACTATTAATTTTTTTTAATTTAGTCACTAAACTTTTAGAAATTAAATATTTTAGTCACTTTGACTTGATGTGAGTTTTTTTACCGGTCTAGTAACAAAATTAGCCCTTTAATATTTACACATTCTATCAATTTGATCCTAAATATAAAAAATTCAACAAATTTAACCCTTTATTTTTACAAAAAAATTCATTTTATTTCTAATTCTAAAAAAATCAATAAATTTGGCCATCAACATTTACAAAATCTATCAATTTAGTCTTAATTCTGGAAAAAAATATTTAAAATATTCATTTCTAGCCTTTTATGACCAATTGGCTAACCCGTATGAGATATTAAAATAAGAAAAAGAGTACCCTTTTTCAAGTCACTTGCAAAAGAACTCTAAAAGGTTGGGATAAAATACAAAAAAAAAAATTAAGATCCAAAAGAAAATAAAGACATTAAAAACCTTATCTGTTCGGGTAGTAATGTAGCCAATTATTGGTTTGGTCCAGTGTGAAGCCTAAATTATAGTAAAAGAAATTATTGCAAGTGGCTTAAAAGTAGAGGTGATCATGGGTTAGGCTATCTGGCCCGGCCCGACGGTCTGCCCGAAAAATAGGAGGGTTCGGGTAAAAATATATGCCCAAAATATGAGTTTGGGCAAAAAAAGAGGCCCGTTTAGAAAATGGGCCAGGCCCCGGGTAAAACTTTTTTAGCCCGGGCTCAGCCCGGCCTGACCCAAATTATATAATAAATATATATTTTTATTTTTAATCAAATATACTTTTTAACTTATGAAATGTAAAAAAATAAATTTATTTTTAAAAATATATATTATAAGTTACAAAAAATTTATTAATCAGTATATATGTATAGAATTAGAATAAAAAAATTTAATTGATTCTAATTCTATTTAAATAAATATATATGTATTAATCAGTTAAAAATATTAGCTGACCAATAAATTTAATTTAGCTTACAATTTATAGTTTGTTATAAAATTAAATATGTTGATTGGTTAATGCATAGACATTCTGGTTGGTTGATTATTTTTTGCAGGTTTTTAATGTTATTTTGGTGTTATAAAATTTAATATGGGCTAGGCCCATGATCACCTCTACTTGAAAGAGGGCACTCTTCCTTATTTTAATATCTCGCATGAGTTAGCTGATGAGTTATAAAGGGTTAAAAATAAATTTTATTACAATATATATTTAAAATTTTTAGAATTAGAACTAAATTGACAAATTTTGTAAATATTGAGGGCAAAATTTATTGATATTTTTAGAATTAGAACTAAAACAATAAATTTTGTAAACATTGAGGGTTAAATTTGTTGAATTTTTTTTATATTTAGAATCAAATTGATAGAATGTGTAAACAATAAAAGGTTAATTTTGTTACTGGACCAATAAAAAAAGCCCACATTAACTCAAGGTGACTAAAATATTTAATTTTAAAAAGTTTACTTATTAAGTCCAAAAAATTAGTAACTAAAATAGATCGAAAGACATATTTAGACATAGTTGGGTGACTATTTTTGTAGTTTACCCAGAAAAAAATAATTTTCGGTAATTAAAAGATAACATTTCATGTCCCCAAATGCTAACGACGACAACTATACGAACCTTAGATCATGTTCTTATAACAACTTTCCGGTCTCTTTTTTTTTCAGGCAAATGACTGCAAATAGCTTAAGTTTAGCAATGGCTTACTCTGTTGGAGAATCCCAAATGGAAATTTCTGAATATCCATCTTCAGTAGCACAAGCACGAAACATGCCAGTGGTGTTGAAGAGCATAGCGACTTCTCCGGTGGAAGACACGGCAATTAATCCTGCATTGCCCCGTGGAACTCGGTCCATAGCGTAAGCAGCAGCTTCCTTGAGGGAAAGACCTTTGAACTCCATAACAGCAGCAACATCCCTTGCGATGGTACCACGGATTATTGCTTCTCCTCTGCCTGT
This sequence comes from Gossypium hirsutum, assembly GCF_007990345.1. Taxonomy (NCBI): domain Eukaryota; kingdom Viridiplantae; phylum Streptophyta; class Magnoliopsida; order Malvales; family Malvaceae; genus Gossypium; species Gossypium hirsutum. The sequence continues at coordinate 53,667,400 of NC_053448.1, forward strand.
AGCAGAAACGGCACAGAGATGGTTCGCGTAAGTCCCTGCACCAATGATTGGTGTGTCCCCAATCCGGCCTACCATTTTGTTCACTATTCCACCAGTTGATGTTGCAGTAGCCAAATTCCCTTCACTGTCAACAGCCACACATCCAACAGTGCCAATCTGGCTATCACCATCAGCAAGTGCAGCGTCTTTTGGCACCTCCTTTTGAATTGGTTGCGTGTAATCAAGCTGCAGATTAAAACAAAACCAAAGACATAAAACTTGAAGCATCGGTTCAAAATCAAACTTTGGACAAGAATAAGTTGAAAGCTGGGGAAACATTTTCCGACACAAGGATAAACAAGCAGAAGAATTTTGTTGGATGCCATACTAAGATATTTTAAGCAGTATTGAGGTCTGATGTTCTATGGTTTTATAAGTTATATTTTCGAAAATTGTATAAGAAGTAGACAGTTTGAAATTTGAACAGACCAAGACTAAAGTTTGTGTATAAAAAATACCTGAACTCTGTCAGCTTCTTGTGCCTGCTTAAGTCTTTCAATGTTTTCAGGGGTGATAAAATGGCTCATCTCAACAGTCTCAAGACCCTGACCCGACGTAGAACAAAACAGAGACAAGAAAAGCAGATCATAATCATTTCTATAGTAATTCAAAGCTATAAGCACCATATATTTAGTTTTCTTTGGCCGGTTATCAGAATTAAGGATGAGTGTCGTATAGTACGTGTGTCACATGGATATACTCACTCGTTTTAAAGTTTTTGCATATGTTTGGAGGATCATAATCTCCTAAACATGTTTGCTATTGTGGCTGAAGAAGAAGGCAGAATTCGAAGCGCTAATGATATGTTTCACTCCACTTCATTGAACAAAAAGGATACCAAACTAAACAAATAAACAACATAGTATATGTAATTGATTGCAGGGGTGATTGTTCGATCGAATCGAGTCGAATCGAATGAAAAAAAATTGAGTTAATCGAGTTGACGAGTCCTATTTTATCATCCTAACACGATTCAAAATTTTTTCGAATCGAGTCGAATAAAACGAAATTTGAGTCGAATCGAATCGAGTGAAATTATTCAAGTTAAATTTAAAAATTAAACATGTATTGTGTTATAGTATAACTAATAACATGTTAGAGCACAAAACCATATATATTTGAAAACTTTTTCAAAGGAAAATAATAAGAAAAAAGATAAGATACTTTAGTATTATATAATTGAATCATTAATTAATTTATTTAGATCCCAAAATTATCTTTTTAGAAAAATTTTAAAATTTTAACTTTCTTTACATATTCTTTAATTTTTTAAATTATTATAATTATTAAAAAAATATAAAATTTTGAATTTTTATAAATATTTTGAATTTTAAAAAATTATTTTGAATTTTTTTTTGTAATATTTGTTAAGAGAGACCAATTTATTTATTTTCAAAATTGACAAGGGTAAAAGGTGTATTTACACCAATACGTTATTTGAATTATTTGAGTCACTCGAATTGTAAAATTTAACTTGATTCGAACACAAAATTCGAATTACTTATTTTGATTGACTCAAATAACTTAATTTGATTAGCTCAAAATTTAATTTTTTTTAAAAAATTTTTAATTGAATTGAGTTTTGCAAAATGAAAATCGCAGAAAACTTACCTAAAAGAAGAATATGTCGCCTAACATTTGACAAATTAGAGCAATAACTTCAAATATTTGAAAAACCTTGAATGTTTAAGTAGGAATAAAGTAGAACAAATAATACTAAAGGCAAGCAACAAGGAACTAAAAGCTAAAGAATAAAAGGTTCAGATTTTTACAAAATTTAAGAACAGACCCGATAGACCTTTCAGTGACATGGATGTTAAAGAGCATTAGCAAATCAAAGATTGCATGTCACCTACTTGTTCCCTTGCGAAGGCCTCAGCACCATCAAATGCCAGATAAATATGAGGAGTCTTGTCCATGACTAACCGCGCAAGGGATATGGCATTCACAACAGTGCTGACACCTGAAACAGCTCCACATTTCATTGTCTTGCCATCCATGATGCATGCTTCCATCTCAACTGTACCTGAGGTGGTGAGGACAGACCCCTTTCCTGCATTGAAATGCGGATTGTTTTCCAGTTCACGAACCTATGAAGCAAATGACCGATAAACCCAGAACTCCTTAGAATATGCTTACAACAACAGCAAGAAAAAAGAGACTTGTTTTGGTCTATTCAGAATCAGATAAAGAAAAGAACCCATTTCATGTTGGCATAAGCTCTTGAAATCTAGTCCCTCTGGCTTCTAGGTACTACATATCACTCAAGTGAAACCACTAAATCTTGGCTAAACCAATCGTTGTTTCAAAGTTGCAGAATTTCACAATCAAATGTGCCCCCAAAAGTAGTGATTAAAAAGAAATTTCAGCTACAATCAGAACATCCCAAATATTTATAGCCCACCCATTTGGTCATACTATCTACTTTACATCGGCACCAACTATATTGCAAAACAAACTACTTATTTGACATAAACCAAGACTAGAGATGCAGTGAATATAAATAATAAAAATAAAAATAAAAATAAAAGTAAAGGTATAGATAGCAATAAAAGCCAATACCACAAGTTCAACAACGTCCAAGGGGTGGTTGTGGGCTTTGAGAGCGGCGATCCCAACGTCAAGGCAGCGGCGGAGGGCAGCTTCACGAGGGAGACGTTTTTCTGGGGGCAAAGAAAGTGGGATGTCTCCAGCTCCTCCATGAACAGCAATTGCCCACCCCATTTCTCCTTCTTTAGCCTTGTAAACTCTAAAGCCCCCACTTTCCCTCTCCCCCTCCTCGCTCTTATTATTGGCTTTGTATGTATCTCTTCCTATTTCTTGGGTAGTTGGTAATTTATATTTTGGATTTTTTACCCAGATTTAAAAGAATTAATTATTTACGGAAATAATTAAAGTAAATGATTCTTTTTCTACTATGATCGTCAGTGCTGCTTGACACATTAACAACATCACTCTCTCATCATTAGCTAATAATAAATTTTTTTAAAAATATATAATTTTTTTGTCACCATTGTATCAGGAAGGGAAAAAAATAATTTTTTTAATTGGTGCTGCCAATTTATCAAGCGACATCAGATATTTAAATTGTAAAAGTCAAAAAGGAAGAAATCTCTTCTTTTGTGTTGAAATTAGCATGAAATGTCACCGTTAACAATAACATCGATCACTATTGAGTACAACAGTAAAGTTTTCAATCAAGATAAAGAAGGAAAAGAAATAAAATAAAAAAGACAAGTAAGTACTACTGTTGGAGTTTTCAATTGAGATTAAAAAGTGAAATTTGAAGAGTTTTCAATTGAGATTAAAAAGTGAAATTTGAATGGGAAAAGAAAAGAGAGTGAATGAAAAATAGAGAATTAAATATGAGAAAGAAAAAAAAACATATATAAAAGATAGAAAATCAAATATTTTATTCTTTTTTCTTTCTCATAATTGAGTTTTCCTCTCTCGTCACTTCTCTCAAATCTCTTTCTCTCGTCTCTCTATTTTTTTCTCATATCTTTCTTTTCAACTCTCTTCTCATCTAAGATTATTTTTTTGAAATAATATTTCATCTAGTGATAGTGACATTGACAAGCGAAGAAGACAATCACTACATATGAAGTAAGCATCGGTCATGTGCTTCCTCATTTATTTATTTTTTCTATTTCAAGCGTTTCCTTTTAGCTATTTTTCTGTTTCACTTGTTTTTTTTTTTTTGAAAATTTTCATTAATGTTGCTTGATACACTGACGACACCGAATTTTTTTTTAATTTATTGATCGATGTCACATGACACACTGATGACACCCAAAAAAATATATTTTCCCTCACTGAATACTCGTATTTTTAACGGGTATTTTGAAAAATATATATTGGTGCCGCCTGACACAGTGGTGACACTCAATTTTTTTTGAAAGTCGATGATTAACTAATGATGAAAGGACGGTTCCGTCATAATGTCAAGTGACACCAGCAATCTCTTGGGAGAATGGATCATTTACGTATATAAATTTAGACTTGGATTATTTTAATAAATAAATAATTCCTTTGGATCAATGACGTAAAAAGGCCTTATATTTCACACCAAAGAAAACAAAAGAAAACAGAGACGGTGCTGTGGTTGATGCTAGCGAGTCACTTACATTTTTCCCAAATTGGTCACCAGTTTCCTCCATCCTCCAACATAAGTCATATGCCAATCACAAACTTCCTAATTTCCTAACTTTTCGCTAGCTTCTTGGAGATTGAGAGTTTGGAATGTAGCCCTGCTGCCATTCCTCCTCCTTTACTCACATTTATAATTTTATCTTTAAATTTAATCAAACAATATTCTTGATTTTTTTAAGAAAATATTATTATCATTAACTATAACAATGAATAAAAAGAATAGAAAGACATGAGATATAGTCTAAACGATAAATAAATCACTAGTTACTACAAATGAATGTATAAATGTCATATTTGTAGAATAATTTCAAAAAAAGAAAAAGATAAATTGACAGTAGCTACAACTAAAATTATTCGGAAATAAATCAAAGATGTACTAACTTGATCAAATTGTTTAAAATTTACATCCAAGCCTGTCATCATATCAACCTGATGATAAATATTGATCAAATAATAAATAATTGTTAAAAATCCCAAAAGAGTCACCGCATCAATGATGCACACAAAAAGACAAGTCTCATATGACCTATCTTTCTCCTTCATCTTAAATCTATGTTCTCTTTATGATCTATAATGATTAGGCTTTTCGAGAAGAGTCCTAATAAATTTGACGATACCCTTACATTGACAAATCTCATATATATATATATATCAAAACATGACTAGAAACCAGAAACTAAAAAAAAAACCATAGTGAACAAAACAAAAATTATGAAAAATAATGTTGAAAAAACCACAACGAATAACCAACTCAAACTGTCGCCAATAAAACAAAGATTTAGTTTGAAAAAAGTTGAGCGGTTAGGATTTTCAAAAGGAACTTTAATAGTTGAGGTTTTTTATTTAAAGTTAAAGGTTTAAATTTAATATTACATATTATTTTAAAGATTTAATATAAACTATTTAAAGACATAAATATCCTTGTTTCGATATTTGATGTTTGTAAAATAAAAGAGATATTTTAAATTTTCTCTAATTCTAAACTTTATTCATATTGTAGATTCAATACTTAATACTTTTTTCTAATTTGATAATTAAAGTTTTTGTTGTTGTTTAATATAATGCTCAAACTTGATAAATGTTATACAAATTATCCCTGATAGCTAGTGCCTTTCATTCTTTTGTTACATGTCGGTACGAGCCAAATTCTTTTCTAATTTACAAGGGTTATGTTGAATTTTTTTAGTTATCGACATCTAATAAAAAATTTGATAGTATTAACTATTTTGTGTAAGTTGTGTAACTTTTGTCAAGTTTGGATATCACATTGGATAACCAAATTCATATACTAAATCAATATAAAGTATTAAATTTGGGTATCAAATGTTATATTATACCTTTTCATTTTTAACACTTTTTAGGTAATTACAATAAATCTCTATTATTCTAAAGTTTAAGTTGTGTTAAACATACTAGTTTGACTTGTCTTGACTTGTATGGAACGATAGTTAAAATTCTTGTCAAACACCTGTTTAACATTATTAATGTTGGATATCAATAAAGGAGGAGACATGAAGGAGGATGTGGTGGTTATGATGGGGCCAGTTCACCTAGGTAGGACAAAGAGTCGGAGGATGTACGTGAGCAAAGAGGGTTGAAATTGCTATTGAGTGTTGAAGGTATTAAGGAGGTTAGGATGCTTTAGGATCAACCATGTGTTCATCGCGCAGAGGGATATATATAGAGGAGGTTCCGTGCTTGGTGGCGCTGATAGACATGGTGAATATGTTATCATGCATCATTATGGGATGCAAGAGAAGGAAATCTGTGATTCATTCTAAATTGTGGTGTAGAGTGATTAGACTCACGCACGGTTTGGTGGCCTAAAAAGTAATATTTTGAATAGAAGAGTAAGTGGAAGATCAATCAAGACCTTTTGTAGAAAGTATATGGTTGTCTTATAGGGATTGTTAATCAAGACCCTGTTGAGGAAAATGGAAGGTCAAATGGAACTAGGCCTTTTAGACCACTTTGTCCCTTGGTGACTAATAGGCCAACACTGATCGGAGGGGTGTTCCTCAAGTATCTTGTTGTACTACCATGTGTCTAAAGCCGGAGGGGTATAATAAACATTGATTCAAACCATGTGATCCTATCCCTACTTCTAAATAAAAAAAATGCTAACCTAATCATACCATTAAAATTTTAGATTCAAGTTTGATCGTGTCTATAATCTCTCTAGATTTATTTTATTTTATAGTTTAGATATAATTTTATCATTTTCTTGAAAATAGATCTAATTTGATTATTAATTTAATAATTTACTGTGCCAAATTAATTATAATTATAATTATTTAAATTATATTAGTATATGTTTTTTTTAAAACAAAGTAAAACATTAATTTTTTTAAAAAAAAAGCTCTTCTAAAATCTATTTGCTCCATTTAAAAAACTCAAAATTGAGATAAAAAAAACATCAACCTTATTATCATTTCACGTACCAAGGGTCGCTAAAACCACGTTCTAATTGCATTATCATTTCACGTACCAAGGGTCGCTAAAACCACGTTCTAATTGCATTCCTCTGCCTGGAGAGTGCTCTAATAAGATAGGATCGAATAAAAACAATTTGAATTAATTGAGTTGACGAATTTTATTTTATTATTTTAACTTAATTTAAAAATTTTCAAATAGAATCGAAAAAAATAAAATTTGAATAAAATCAAGTATATTTATTCGAGATGGAAAACATAATATTAATATATAGGCAACTTAACTTACGTTCAAAGTCTCAAAATTTATAATTAAAATATAACTGAAACCGATAAGCATAGACTGAAAAGAAAAGCTTTAGGCAAGTGGGTTTAACACAACTACTATTATCTTTTTTTCTTTTTTTTGCTTTTTACAGAAATTGGTGAGTATTCATTTTAGTAAGTGATAGAAAATTCCTGAAGAAAAGGTTAGATAATTCATCTTTGAATCAGGTACCAGATTCAATGTAAATGCATTGTCCATTATATATATAAATGTCAACTTTACAAGTTCTTACCCTCTAATTATTATTGACTGTCTTTGCAGTACTAGATTCAATGGGGGATAATTAAAAAGAAAACAAAGGGGTAACGTGCAGCTGCAATTTCATTAACATTATATATATATAGGTATTGAGTTGATTGATATGAGATGGGCCATTGATGATGGAAGCTAGAAAGCAGCAATGGAATTAGTGGAATGAGATGAAGTGGGAACATGTGTGGCTTTCCACATTAACCACTAATGAATGGGTAAATTTTTGTTTCTCTTTTTATATGAAAAAGGGGGGACGGCCATTAAGATTCAATGTGCGGACAATAGGGTTGAAATGGAACAGCTTTTTAAATGGGCAAAAAGGTGTTGAAAGTGGAAGAAGGTGAACACAAAGACAGGGATATATTGTTTGTGTCTATATGATGTTCGTCAAAATGCTCCAATCAACCCCACATTTCCATTTCTACTATAGAACAAGTAGGGAAACCCACATTTTCTACATTGGAAAAAAAATCAGTATCTCCAAGGAAAAAAACAACAAAAAAGTTACATTTAAAGTTTCTTTTCTTTTTCATTGTTTTGATTCTACATAAAAACTTGTATAACTCCAACTACAAAAAAGAACAGTAACATCACTTGAAATGAAAATTGCAAAAGAAAAATGGCGATGGACCTCGAAACTCCGGTGTCGGAGATAGTTTTCAAGTTAGATTTTACTTTTGTTTTTTCAAAATGGAATGGAAATTAAAATGAAAAATGCAACAGAAAATAAGTTTAAGGTAAAAATTAGAGTTTAATTTTTTTTTCAAAAACAAAAAGTTAGTGGTTATATTTAAAGTAATAAACACTTAATCAATTTGTTGTCGACTGGGAACTCAATTCGAATTAGAAAATTTTCTATAAAATTACCAATGAGATAATTTGTAAATAAAAGAAATATCTTTATAAATCTTCTGAAATAATTTATTAAGATAACATTATTAAATTAATATTATTTTTAAAATAGTTAATCTAAAATTAAATTATCCGATAGAGTTTCAGTAGAAGTGTGATTCTTCCATTGCTCAATCACTGAAAAATCATCGTCACTAACCACCGGATTTCCGTCGTCACAACCACGCCCCAACATTGTTGTGACCGATGGTGTTATTGAAGGCGCAACACCCTCATGACACTCCAAGTCAATTCGACTGCTGCTGGTTAGGTCTAGGCCAGTGATGACCCGATTAGACCGTTGGCTCGATTTCACATACATGATTCAGTTCGATTAGTTTTGAATCTCGATCTCGATTTTTTATTCTCAATTTCAATTTTTGATCTCAAGTTCAATTTTTAAGTTTAATTATGCTAATTGTCGGACTCAAAAATTAATTTCTAAAAATATAATATTTATTTTAATTAATTTAATTTTACTTAATCATAATTAATTTTCTAAAAAATCATTGAGATTTTCAAAACTTAATTTTTAAAGAAATTCTTTAATCAAATTCTTTACCAGAACAATTCTCATAACTGCCTAATTTAATTCCATACCGAATAAATGAACTCAATTAAATAATTTCTAAAATTGTAGATATTTCTTTTGATTTAAATGCAATCCATTCGAGCTTTTATCATCCTTGGTCCCTTTCCAATTATTTAATGAGATATCAGCAATTTTGGTAATTTTTTTACTATGAACCCAAACTCTAAATCCTAAATCTCAAACCTTGAACCTTGCTTTAGAAGATGGCTCGGACAATCCCTCCTATCTCAGATAACCCTTTTCACATGCAACCATTACCCTCTCCCCCGCAAAATCAATGAACACAACTCCTAAGCTTATATGAAATTTATAAAATGAGTTATGATTTCAGAAAAAGGAAACTTGATTTAATTGTTCGGAAACATATCATTATTAACACTAAGCAATAAAAATATAACATTTCATGTCCCCAAATGCTGACGACAACAACTATACGATCCTTTGATCATGTTCTTATAACAACTTTCCAGTCTTTTTTTCAGGCAAATGACTGCAAATAGCTTAAGTTTAGCAATGGTTTACTTTGTTGGAGAATCCCATATGGCAATTTCTGAATATCCATCTTCAGTAGCGCAAGCACGAAACATGCCAGTGGTGTTGAAGGGCATAGCGACTTCTCCGGTGGAAGACACGGCAACTAATCCTGCATTGCCCCGTGGAACTTGATCTATAACGTAAGCAGCAGCTTCCTTGAGGGAAAGACCTTTGAACTCCATAACAGCAGCAACATCCCTTGCGATGGTACCACGGATTATTGCTTCTCCTCTGCCTGTAGCAGAAACGGCACAGAGATGGTTCGCGTAAGTCCCTGCACCAATGATTGGTGTGTCCCCAATCCGGCCTACCATTTTGTTCACTATTCCACCTGTTGATGTTGCTGTAGCCAAATTCCCTTCATTGTCAACAGCCACACATCCAACAGTGCCAATCTGGCTATCACCATCAGCAAGTGCAGCGTCTTTTGGCACCTCCTTTTGAATTGGTTGAGTGTAATCAAGCTGCAGATTAAAACAAAACCAAAGACATAAAACTTGAAGCATCAGTTCAAAATCAAACTTTGGACACGAATAAGTTGAAAGCTGGGGAAAAATTTTCCGACACAAAGATAAACAGGCAGAAGAATTTTGTTGGATGCCATACTAAGATATTTCAAGCAGTATTGAGGTCTGATGTTCTATGGTTTTATAAGTTATATTTTCGAAAATCGTATAAGAAGTAGACAGTTTGAAGTTTGACCAGACCAAGACTAAAGTTTGTGTATAAAAAATACCTGAACTCTGTCAGCTTCTTGTGCCTGCTTAAGTCTTTCAATGTTTTCAGGGGTGATAAAATGGCTCATCTCAACAGTCTCAAGACCCTGACCCGATGTAGAACAAAACAGAGACAAGAAAAGCAGATCATAATCATTTCTATAGTAATTCAAAGCTATAAGCACCATATATTTAGTTTTCTTTGGCCAGTTATTAAGGAATTAAGGATGAGTGTTGTATATGAGTATGTGTGTCACATGGATATACTTGCTCTTTTTAAAGTTTTTCCATATGTTTGGAGGATCGTACTCCCCTAAACATGTTTGCTATTGTGGCTGAAGAAGAAGGCAGAATTCGAAGCGCTAATGATATGTTTCACTCCACTTAAATTGAACAAAAAGGATACCAAACTAAACAAATAAACAACATAGTTGATGAACTTGATTGCCAAACTTGCAAAAGGAAGATCGCATGAAGAAAATGAAACTGACCTAAAAGAAGAATATGTCGCCAAAATTTGACAAATTAGAGCAATAACTTCAAATAGTTTAAAAACCTTGAATGTTTACTTAGGAATAAATTAGAACAAATAATACTAAAGGCAAGCAACAAGGAACTAAAAACTAAAGAATAAAAGGTTCAGATTTTTACAAAATTTAAGAACAGACCCGATAGACCTTTCAGTGACATAGATGTTAAAGAGCATTAGCAAATCAAAGATTGCATGTCACCTACTTGTTCCCTTGCGAAGGCCTCAGCACCATCAAATGCCAGATAAATATGAGGAGTCTTGTCCATGACTAACCGCGCAAGGGATATGGCATTCACAACAGTGCTGACACCTGAAACAGCTCCACATTTCATTGTCTTGCCATCCATGATGCATGCTTCCATCTCAACTGTACCTGAGGTGGTGAGGACAGACCCCTTTCCTGCATTGAAATGCGGATTGTTTTCCAGTTCACGAACCTATGAAGCAAATGACCGATAAACCCAGAACTCCTTAGAATATGCTTACAACAACAGCAAGAAAAAGGAGACTTGTTTTGGTCTATTCAGAATCAGATAAAGAAAAGAACCCATTTCATGTTGGCATAAGCTCTTGAAATCTAGTCCCTCTGGCTTCTAGGTACTACATATCACTCAAGTGAAACCACTAAATCTTGGCTAAACCAATCGTTGTTTCAAAGTTGCCGAATTTCACAATCAAATGTGCCCCCAAAAGTAGTGATTAAAAAGAAATTTCAGCTACAATCAGAACATCCCAAATATTTATAGCCCACCCATTTGGTCATACTATCTACTTTACATCGGCACCAACTATATTGCAAAACAAACTACTTATTTGACATAAACCAAGACTAGAGATGCAGTAAATATAAATAATAAAAATAAAAATAAAAGTAAAGGTATAGATAGCAATAAAAGCCAATACCACAAGTTCAACAACATCCAAGGGGTGGTTGTGGGCTTTGAGAGCGGCGATCCCAACGTCAAGGCAGCGGCGAAGGCCAGCTTCACGAGGGAGACGTTTTTCTGGGGGCAAAGAAAGTGGGATGTCTCCAGCTCCTCCATGAACAGAAATTGCCCACCCCATTTCTCCTTCTTTAGCCTTGTAAACTCTAAAGCCCCCACTTTCCCTCTCCCTCTCCTCGCTCTTATTATTGGCTTTGTATGTATCTCTTCCTGTTCCTTGGGTAGTTTACATTTCACACGGAAGGAAACAAAACAAAACAGAGACTATGCTGTGGTTGATACTAGCGAGTCACTCACGAGAAAACCCACTTATATTTTCCCCTAATTGGTCACCAGTTTCCTCCCTCCTCCAACATAAGTCGTACGCCAATCACATACTTCCTAATTTCGCAACTTAAACTTTTCGTTAGCTTGTTGATGAGATTGGAAGTGAATGTATGAGTATTATTTTTCTATTTATATGTTTAGAAAGATTATGAGTAGTTTTACCTGAAGAGTGCTCTTTTTAATTTAGTGATTAATCAGATTTAGGGGACATAATTCACTATTTACAATATTTGCATATTAAATTCAACGATAATTAAACTTGAATGTACTTAATGGAATTCCACATGTTACTAATATAGAAAGGAGGTGAGACGCTAACCAAAAAGGTACTGGTGTAAGGCCAACTTGTGTTGGTTTTTAAATGATTTAATGTCATTTCAATATTTTTATCTTAAATTTTAGTACATATTGATTTTTTTAAGACGAAAATATTGAAATAATATTAAATTATTAAAAAATGATACAAATGGCATAGTATCTCAATCTCGTAAAATCCTTTCTCAACATAACAATTAACCAATAGAATTAAAAAAAAATTCACAAGCAAATTTAGAAAGTCGGCATGTGTCGATTTTTAATTATTATTTTTATATAATTTAAAGGCAATTAGCCGCCTCCGAATCTTATTTGTGAAGCTTTTTAATTCCATTTTCAATATGCAAAATAGTTATTCATATTCTTTTAGTTAGTATTTGATATATTATTCATGATTTTTTTTGAAAGACCCCGTTAAAATGTTTAATTTCACTAGCAGAGTTCAATTTTTACTACATATCTCATTTAAAAAAAAAACCTTATGTTTTATTATTTACAATATCGTAAAGGAGTATGTATCACCCATTTAAACCTTATTTTAGAGTTTTGAAACTTCATTGATAGTGTATGAAATAAATTTTCATTTTTTATGTACTTAAAATATACAAGTAGAACGGATAGAGATAATGAAACGAAGATAAAAAAAATACAATATATATATAAATGGGATGAAATATACATAAATAATTAAAATAAAAAAAGTTAACGAAATAAAATTTCAATTAAAAAGAACAATCCTCTAATTAAAATATTTATAAAATTATAAAAGAAAATAATCAAATTACTTATATTTAGAAAAAATAAATTAAATGATGTTAAATATTAATTTGTATTTAATTAATAAAAATATTAAACAGATTGGGAAATAGTTTACAATGATGAAATAGTCTTGTTTTGTTTGATGTAGGTGATCCAATCCAAGTCCAAGTTGTTGACCTAAATGCAGGGTTTTGCGGGATAAATTCACATTAATTGTAACCTAACCTGGTAAATAAATTATGTTACTTACATTTTTATTAACACAGCTTAATCTTTTAATATTTATATATATATACCAGAAATTCTATCATGTGAAATTATATATTTAGAACACTAAATGTATTTAAAAAAATTAAGTTTAAATATAGACATTGAGTCCCTGTATTTTTTTTATTTAAAAATATTAGATCTTTACATTTAATTTTACCGTTAAGGATAACAATGTCAAAGGTAAAATAATTTTTTTTAGTTCTTAGCCTTTTATAATTTTTTTTATCAATTTGGTCCTTACCCTTTAAAAGTACATAAAAAATTTAAAAATTACTTTTTTCACATTTTAAATAAAAAACATAAAAATTAAATAATTATAATTTTTAAAAATAAATAATTATGAAAAATAAAAACAAAAAATGATTTTAAAATATAAACAAAAATTTCAAAATTCATTGGTATCTAAATTAAACTGGACTAGACCAACTAGTTGGATGAGAATCAATTGGGGTATTGGTCTAGTGAGAGGTAAACAATTGATTGACCTACGAACCGGTACAGACTGGTTAAATCAAACTAAAAAGTCAGTTAATCCGGTTTCAAAATATTCTGACCAATTGGTTTCCAAAATGAGACCGATTCAAAGTAAATAAATTATTAAAAATAAAAAATTATAAAAACCAAATCAATTGCCACTTCAATTGATTTTTTTGCCTGGTTCAACTAGTCCAGACTAGTTCACGAGTCAACCAATTTTTAAAATTTTTAAACTTTTTTAGCCCTCAACATTTTACAGTTTTTATCAATTTGGTCCATACCCTTTAAGTGTTGGGGCTAAAAATTATAAAAAATTTTCAATTGATTTTTTAGCTCAATTCAACCAATTGATTCTCGGGTAAATTGGTATTTTACAGCTTGTCGGACCAATATCCCAATTGATTTGCTAGTTCGGTCTAGTTTAGCTAACATTGAATTTTGGAGTTTTTTATATTTTTAATTTTTAAATTTTAAAGAGTTTTTATTTTTCATATATTTTTTTTATTTTTTAGAAAATTGTATTTTTTTAATTTTTATATTTCTAGTTAAAATATAGAAAAAAACATATTTAAAATTTTTTTATGAAATTTTAAAGGTAAGGACCAAATTGATAAAAAAACTGTAAATGTTGATGGGTAAAAAAATTATTTTAACTTTGACATTGTTAACTTTATCGGCAAAATCAGATGGAGTGAAAAATATTTTAAAATAAAAAAAGTACAATGACTCAATGTCTCAAAATTAAAGTATACAAATTAAAATTTCAATTTCAAACGAGTACAGGAACCTTTGGCATATTCAAACTATAAAATATAACAATTAATGAAATGTATGATTTGAAACTAACAAATAATAACACATGCAATGTGTACGATATTACAATGAACAAAAAATAGATTAAATTGTAAGTAAAATGAAATTTAAACAAGTAAATACATCAAATTAAGAATGTTAAATGCACTACAATTGTTTATCATTGTGATACCATCAATCTTGAATTGATGTTGCGTTAACTTGTGACACTATCTCGATCAAGAACATTATCAATATATAGAATTAATGGAAGTAATAAAATTAAAATATACAAAACATTTCAAGGTAAGGCTTTGGTTGATTGATGAAGTTAAAATTTTGTCGATGTAAATATTATGAGTTTAAATTCCGCCCAGTGCAAATATTTATTTATTTATTAAAATATCTTAAAATAATATAACTTTTTTTAAATACAAAATGATATTTAGGCAATTTGGTAGGGTTAAATTTTATTTTTTTTAGTTACAAACCTCAAAACCTCAACCAAGAAACAAATGATTAGGTTGCTAATACTGATCACACATAATATCTTGAATCACCAGAGGCGACTGAGAGAAAAAATGAAATCCTGTTGTACAACTCCTTACCACCCTAGCTAGTCATAGCATCAGCTGTCATGTTCTCCGTTCATGGCACATGTCGAATTTTGACTTGTCAGTCCCTTGCCATCCATTTTCGAATCTCCAACCCCACTCTTTCAGTTCCCAGTATTAAGTTTAGCGCTATTTTACTATCGCTCTTAACTAACGGCCGACTCACCTCTTCTTCCCAACTCGTTTTTTAGCCCTTCTACTAACACTTGAAATTCTATCTCTAAAACCGAGCTAACACCTATATAATCCAAACACCCAATCTCCCTTCGGACATCTCACTAAACCACCCTTAATTGCACGACCCGATTTTACGTCAACTCCACCGTCAATTTGTGGATTTTCCCGTTGAGCAAATATTTAAAGTTGTAAAGATTATTGTTAATTTAAAAATGATTTCTTTCTCCCTAACGACAAGTCTGTGCCCATTAAAAAAGACTTTGAAGCCAAACGTGATTGTTGGTTCCATTTTACTAAGGGTCTTTTTTCCACCGTGCCATTTCAGTTTGAAATGGACGCTTATAACCAATCTTCTTTGAAAGCCAAACTTCAGCAAATTGTCAAAATTTCAAAGAAGATTATTGTGTGGAAGATTGCTGAAGTTTAAATTCCAAAACTTGAACGTGTCCAACTATGGTAGAATGACATGTTTTTCAATTCTACCTACTTTGAAAGCCATGTTGAAAGCTCCAGTCAACTACGAACAAACTACTCCATTATATAAACCATATTCCTTTACCCTAAACCTTGCATCCCTACTTGAGCCATTAAAGCATGATGGCATTGGCAAGCAAATTGCTGGTTTTCGTGGCGTTTTCTTTAGCGTTCACAACACCGTTGCGTTGAAGCAGAAGGCGACGCGGATCCAATTTTACATGCATGACATCGTGGGAGGACCCCATCCAACCGCGGTTCGTGTCGCCGGACGCTCCAACTTCACAGGTCAAGACTCGATTGCGGCCATGTTTGGGTCCATTTCTGTGATGGATAACCCACTGACGGCCACCCCGAGCATGAACTCGACATTAGTTGGTCGTGCTCAAGGGATTTACGCAATGTCGTCGCAAGAAAAAGAGCTCAGTCTTCTCATGACCCTTACTTATGCTTTCACTACCGGGCCTTACAGCGGTAGCACTTTCAGCGTTGTGGGTCGGAACCCGGTGATGAAAGAAGTGAGAGAAATGCCGGTCGTAGGAGGCACCGGAAAGTTCAGGCTGGCTCGTGGGTATTGCCTTGCTAGGACCTACTCGATGACACAAATGGAAGCGGTCATTGGATACAATGTTACTTTACTACACTATTAGTATTAGCCGTATTGATTCTAATTTCATTCTGCTATAGATTTTCATACACTCGTTGTGATGGTGTTTTTTTTATTCGGATCTCCTTTTATGAGAGATGGATGCTCAATAATAATCTATCTTTAACTCATCAATTTAATATTTTTTTCATAGGAGAATATTAGATTAAACTAAAAGTTGTTACATGTTATCATTTTCAACGTCATTAATGATGAAAACCGTTAATGAAGGTTTTTTTTTTTGCATTTTCTCAAGAGATTTTTTTTATATATAAGCATTTAAAAATGGTATATTTAAGATAAATAGTTAATTAAATAAAAAAATAAATTGAACTTATATAAATAAATTATTTATTTAATTATCTTCTAAAAAAGAAACTATAAAAAATTTTAGTAGAAAAAGCATAAATGCTCCACTTGTCATAATAATATATTTTTGTACCTCCTTATATGTATATTTGAAGTTATGCGGTTTTCTGTTTGTTGACATTAAGGGTGTGTAAAGAAGAAGGGTTACTTGATGGTTTCATTTCATGCAATGGAGATCTCAAAATCAAACGCAAGCAGCACTGAGTACTGAGTTGTTTCACTTTCGGCTGCGAGTATTGTCGCCTTTCCTGCTAAGTCTCTGGGTAGTTAGTTGGGCTTATCCACTACCCAAGCTACACTTGTTTATTCCCTTCAAAATTTGTACTTGTACTCTATTTTCATCGTTGCATAGTATCAAACTATGACTACCTTCCTCTGTGTTGAAATGCTTCTTCTCATTGCATTTTTTCTTAACTTGATACCATTGCTCCTTCATATTCCCAGTCTACACTTCTTGGATATCTCAGTATTGGAAGGTATAACATTTTTCTATCAAATTGATGGGAATATTTGTACAAGTTGGCATAGCAAATTATTCCCAGGCATTAATTATTGATTTGAATTCAGGGGATGATTATGGAGTTGATGATCATGTTAATGACTGTCAAGTTGACGCTGCCGCTGCTGCTGCTGATGTGCACGAGTGTTAGTATTTGGCCTTGTTGGGGTTCGCTTCTGTTGGAAGATCATAGAGAGACAACTGAGGATTGGGGGCGATGCTGCTGCTGCTGATGATGATGATGAGAATTTGCTTTTGCTTTCCATTTCCCCCTACAGTAGCATCTGAAGATGCAGTTAGTTTCGATAGGGCAGCTGGGTTGGAGGCCTTGGGGTGGGGGTGGGAGTGGGAGGTTTTGTTTAATGCTAATAGTTTGGAGCTAAACCCGGACATGGATGAGAATGCTGAGCATTTTTTAAACCGATCATGACAACTATATCTGTTCTGCAGAATTGTTTGTACAATTCACTGAGAATGAGAATGCATACATTGGGAGGCCTCCAGCTAAAAAATATGCAGTCAAGAGTCTTCCTTGCATGGTTGTGATTCAAGAGAATGTGACAAACACTATGTGCTTTGTGCAGTTTGTAAAGATGAGATCAGCCTTGGTGAGAAGATGAATCAGCTACCAAGGAGTGTATTATACCATGGTTGGTGATAAGGAATACCTGCCCTGTGTGCCATCATGAGTTGCCTACGAATGATGCTGCCTATGAAAGGAAAGAGGTTAAGAACAAGTAGTATAAGAATGTTCAATGACTGAACCTTGGGGATTTTGTTTAGAATAATTATCTATTATTTATATACATTGACTGGCTGGCTGCTTGTCTTGATCCTGCAATGGAATGTTTGTGCTTCAATTATGTTTTATGGCATCCGAGATGTATGATTATTCAAGAGTTCGGGATGTTATGTTTTGTGAAATAGAATATCTCATTCTACCTTCTCATATTAGATCAGCTGAAGGGATGCATCGTTTGATCTTATTTAGTTAGTCATACATGACTGACATGGGACTCGGATGATACAAACTCATCAAGAAAAACTTGTGGGAGGTGGTTTCAGGTAAGTACTTGGCCAAGGGGGGTTGGGATTTTTATAGATCACTATAATGCTGGAGCATCAGCATACTCACATTTAAATGACGAGCCTGACGGCTCTAGTCTTTTTAGTCAGTTGTAGAGCTTCATTTTCTGGTAGCCAAATCTTGATATTTTTGGACTGAGCATTTGGTGGATTAGAAACCAATTTGAAACCAAATGGATGTTGTTTGTATATGGTGGGTTTTAGTACTCCTGGTAGCTTCATTTTATGCTTTTGTTTCGGCCTATTGATCTCGCCTATCCTTGAGCTTGATACATGTATGGTTGTCATCTTGTGTATTGTGGCTAGGAAAATTTTGGTGGATCATCAAAAGCTGAGGTAGTGTTATTCTGGTTAATAGCATTTTAAGATAAAAAAAAAAGTTATATTTCAAGAAATTGTGCTATCAAGCATATTTTTTTTGAAGCAACAACTTTTGTTTAAAATAGTTGTTGTTTACATCTACTCTTATTCAAGAATAATTATGTCCAGAATAACTATGTTTAAATAGGGCTAACAACTGATATCCAGTGTAGTTATTTAAAAACAACGCCTGTTAAGAACAATTAAAGTTTGGATAAAATCTTGTTTAAAATAATGGCTTTTCAAGAATACTTATATTTAGAACAACTATTATTTGGAAAAATTTATATTTAGAACAATTGTGTTTTTTAGAAGGTCATTATTTAAAACAAGTTTTATTAAAAAAAATCATAACTGAACAACTCTTATTTGAAACAATTTTTACATTGAGAGTAACTATCTGAAAACAACTCGGTTTGGAACAAATCAAAATAAATATTATTCAGGAACAACTCTCATTCAAAAACAATCATCGTTTTATGTTTTTACAGATGTTTCGTGAAAGATGTTTCACATGATATTGCTTTACTAAAGTAGAAGAAATGGAAATAACTCCGGAATATGACAGAATTCTTAAATTATCTTCCCTTTTGGGATGTTATAGAGAGCATTAACTTAGTGGATTAGATACTGAGGTAGTTAAGGATTTTCTTAACTTTTTCTAGTAATGTTAAGTGTTTTTCTCTCCTTTCAGAAATATAGTCAATTCTTCTTTCCTATTCACCATTATCATCACCGACAAAAACTCTTCATTATCCTTCTTAATCATTAATGTCATTGTAACTGAAATTTATTGCATTATTCCTATTAATTGGAGCTTTAGAATTCTGAGTCTCAAAACTTTTTCTAAAATTTTTTCAAATTGTTTTTCTTTGCTTAGCCTTAGTCACATTTCCCTTTCTCCACCTTACCAACAGCTGCCTGACATTATGATCAGTATTATCGGATTTACAATCTTCTTCTTTGTCTTCTTTCTGTACATCATGATTACTTATTTGCAACACCAACTCTCTCTACCAAATAACCCTCTGGATTATATATATTTTTTAGTACTGAGGAACTGCAGTCTAGACTTGTATTCGAATCTAGACTTGTATGAACCAATTTGACCAAACCCCAAGTTCAAAGGGAAATGATAAATCAATCTGGTCTGAGGCATTTCTCAGCTTGTGTAAACTTGCTGACCAAAGCACCCAGAGTATGGATAGGAGTCCAGGTAAGGATATCAACATTATTTTGATTTTTAACTGCACATGACAGGCTTCTATAGAATTCTGTGGAGGCCAATGAATCAGATTCAGTCAATTTTGCTGTCAAAGAGGGATGCAGCTGATGCTTTACCATTAAAGGTATTCATGTACTTTGATACTGCATTTCGTTCTACCACTCAGCCCTTTCATTAATCATCAATTTGGGAATTCGGAACTTGTAGTTGAAGTTCCTTGGGAAGTTTCTCTAAGCTTCAAAGCACTTCATGCAAACAAGAACATGTTAACATCGTTATTATCATTACATGGTTGTTACTGAGGTCATCCATGTTTGATTATAATTTCGTACCATGTTATTTGGACTGGAGATGCATATGGAACGTGGCATGTGTTAAACATTGATATGCTCAATATTTTGTTTTTTAAGTTTTTCTATATACAAGAAGAGTCAAACGTCAGTGCCCTCGTCCTAATATGTGTTGGACACATTAGCTAGATATGGATACTTTAAGAAAATAAAAGATCCGAGTAATATAGATGATAGCAATACCGAAAAGTTGTTTTGGGTGCATGTAGAAAGGGGGAAGAATGAAAAAGAAATGGCAAAAGTAGTTGCCTCACAGTAATTCTAACGTATCAAGACAAGTCATTTATTCCTGCACCAATGTGTAACTGTCAATGCCATTTACTTAAATGCACATTCCTGTTCTGGTAAATGAACTTCTTGAGTAACAAGTTACCTTCAACCCTTTATTAAATTCCACATACATAAATTCCAATATGAAAATACAAAAGATTTAAACACTAGTACCACAATAAATTCAATACATACATTATGTTCGTATTTAATAATTTATGTTGCGCTCATATTGAATCAAATAAGTTAAGAACGAATCTTGAATTGCTTTCTTAACAAAAGCAAAAATAATCTTATGACTTTTGTTTTTCTTTTTCAAAATATCTGTATTTCAAATATGTGTCAATTAAAAATATAAAATAAACCGAATGAAAAATGAAAAATTCAAGTAAAATAAATGTGCACATGATATGTTGCTTTTATGATATTAACAAATAAATAGTGTTGCATCCAAAGGCGAAGCTAGAACCATTTTTTAGAGGGCCAAATGAAATTTTATTTTTTTATAGTTTATATCTTTATAATTTAAAGGGTTAAATTAAATTTTTATAATTTTAGGGGGTCAAAGTGCAATTTTACCTTTACTAATTTAAAATTTTAAAAAAGTTTAAAGGACCTAAATAGTAATTTTCCGTTTTAGGGGGTTGGGGCCCCTGCCAGCCCCCTAGATTCGCCTTTGTCTGCCTCTGTTTTAAATACACATTGCCTTGTGCTTCACAGCAATCCCATTTCAATCTGAACGCTCTTAATGAATTTATCAATCAGAAATTCTTTTTGAAATGTAATTTTATTATTTATTAATTTATAATTCCAACTTTAAAAAAATTTCTTCATTTTTTGAAGAGTCAAAATACAATTTTATCATAATTAATTATTTTTAAAAGAACTGAATTAAATTTGTTTACTTTTACGAAGTCCAACACCCTTACCCGTCCATGTGTGGCCTCTAAAGTCTACTTTTAAACACATACATAACATTATATGTATGTATGTATGTATGTATGTATGTATGTATGTATGTATGTATGTATGTAAAGGTGTCATGGGTTGTGCATGGGAGCTCACAACCATGACAAACTTATACGATCCATCGTATTTGAATAAGGTCATTTGACCCAATCAGACTGGTCCGTTGCTTGGAGAGATTAAAAGCCCATCTCCGAAGCTTGGCAAATATGGAAGCTTGGCAAATATAATCTTTAGAAGATACGATTCTATAATATTAGAGATCTGATATCTAGATAGCTTTTAATCTTAGCCATTTATGTACTTTGATCTGTACCGTTTATTTTGGGGAGGCTCAACTATAAATAAAGACTTCTCCCCCTCATTGTATTTCATTCAGTTATTAATATAACTTTGAGAGAATTCATTCAAACTTTTCTCTCAAGTGTTCTTTCCTTTTTTGTGGCTTTTGTTCATCTTTCAAGTTTGTTCTTACTTCGTTCTTCCGTAGTTCTTCGTGGTTGCCTTAGAGAAATTCTGTTGAATCCTCAATTGTTGTGAGTTAGGCTGACTTAAGCATATTTTAGCAAAGAAACTGCCTAAGGCTACACGGATTGTGTGGGAAAAATCTAAGTCCGTGACAGTTGGTATCAGAGCTAGCGTTCGAATGTACCGTTGAAAGATGTCAAAAGAAGTTACTGAGAATGTTGAGGGAATGGAGACCCATGAAAGGGCTAAAAAAGCTAGTCGTTCGAGGGACATACTGTCGGTTTTGGAAGATCGAGTTGTCACCCCCAAAAAATCCGTTGAGGATGTCAATGAGAGGATTGATGATTTTGATGATAGGGTCAATGATGGGTTGCTGTCCATGAATGAGTAACTTAGAGATTATGTTTTGGACTTTGTTGAAAAGCTGACTGGTAGGGATGATGCCATTGAGGTTATGACGATGGCCTTGAAAGAGGAGATTGCGGAGCTCAAGGGTGAGCTCACAATTTATAAGGCTGCTTTGGGCAATGAAAAGTTAGCTACTGTCACACTCAAGCCCAGTGTGGATGTTCCCAAGCCCAAAGAGTTCAAGGGAACAATGTCCGCAAGAGATGTGGACAATTTTCTGTGGGGAATCGAACAATACTTCTATGCTAAAGGCATAAAGGACGATGCCACTAAGGTAATTACTACTGTTATGTATCTTACTGACGTTGCTTTATTGTGGTGGCGTCGTAGGTCCATCAATGTAAGATGTGGTGGTACCGAAATTGAGACTTGAGAGAAGTTCCAAAGTGAGTTTAAAGCACAGTTTTATCCAGAGTAGGCTGAGGATGAGTGTAATACCCCCTACCCATATTCGTCGCCGAAATATAGTATGAGGCATTACCAGATTTTACCGAATTTTTTTTTCAAGATAGATTTATCATATTCATAAGATAATTTCATCACATACCAAAACCAAAATTTGTTAGCCATACCAATGGCTAACCATAAATTCATTTCACATTAACATCTAATTTACTAGCTTATACATGCCATTGGTTTCCAAAATAAAGTTCCTTTATGTACCGAGATCTCGAGATTGATAGTGTGATGTGTCTCCGACCAAATCCGACCTCCGAGCTCTTAACTCTACAAACAAGGGAAAAAGAAACAGGGTAAGCACTTTGTGCTTAGTAAGTTCATGCAACAGGAATTATACTTACCATACTTATACATCCATCATTTAATAACACAAGCACACATCCAATTCACATAAACATATACCTATCACATACAAACTCAACCTCATGCAAATTCATTACAAAGATAAATGATTGATGAGCTCATCAATTCCATGATTTCCATTTCCTTGTTATTTTTCCATATTTATCCCGTTGAATTACTTGGAATTTCGATGGATTTTCAGAGGTACACTTTAGTGTACAAATCCGGGTCCGTCAATTCATATTCATGTGCGCACATTTCCATTTCAGAGAGCACACTCCCGCGAACCTCATCCTTACAGCGGGATTACCAGTCCAGGCTAAATCCCCTGTAATATAAACTCATAGAGTATTGTCGGGATTACCAGTCCAGGCTAAATCCCCTGCAACGACAATTACTCTAATGAGCTTGGATCTGAATTACCAGTCTAGGCTAAATTCAGACCCTAATTCGGATTACCCGTCCGGGCTAAATCCATTTTCCACATATTCTTCGGGAGGGCTATATTAGGATAGGATCACCCGTCCGGGCTAGATCCTTTTTACCGTCAATTCCTTTTTCAGAGATCTATCGAATTTTTCCTTTCATTCAACCGGGATTTATTTCCTCTTTTCATCAAGAATATCAATACTTCATCAATTATCATACATTAAACATCCAAATCATATTCACATCAATAACAAACATTTCAAGCATTTATGAATATAATTCAAGTTACATAACTTACCTCGACAATTGTTCGTAAACAAAAATCTACTAATCCCGAAACATTTTCTTTTCCTTGATCTTGCTTCGTATTTGAATTTTCCGGACCTAAATAAATAAATTTAATCATTAATCTAATACATTTCATGTTCATATGTAACTTTCTCTACAATTCCATTATTATTTATAGTGCATTCAAAGCTACCTCACTGAGTCACAGTCACTAAATTATTTATATCTTGAGCTACAGAACTCCAAATTAAGATCCGTTAATTTTCCCTGAAACTAGACTCACATATATTCTTACCATAAAAATTTAAGAATTTTTGGTTTAGCAAATATGTACAGTTTATTCTTTAAAGTTTCCCCTGTTTCACTATATGACAGTTCTGACCCCTCTTCACTAAAAATTAATTATCTCACTGTAAAGAATTAGGATGATGCTTCCCTTTATTTCCTCAGAAAATAGACTCATTAAGGATTCTAAGCATATAAATTATAACTCATAATCATTTTTGTACAATTTTTAATGATTTTCCAAAGTCAGAACAGGGGAACCCGAATTCATTCTGACCTTGTCTCACAAAATCTATTATATCTCATGATTTACAATTCCATTGCTTAGACCGTTTCTTTTATAAGAAACTAGACTCAATAAGATTTAATTTCATATTTTATTCATCCTCTAATTCGATCTCTACAATTTTTGGTGATTTTTCAAAGTTAGAGTACTGCTGCTGTCCAAAACTGTTTTAGTGCATGGTGTTAATTACCATTTTTCCCCTAAACTTTCAACAATGATAATTTCATCCCTGCTCAATTAACCTCTCAATTGAGCTGATCTTTCTCAATCAACACTTTATTATATCACTTTAAACTACATTATAACCTTTGGAAATCAGAATTTCAGCAATAAACTTTAATTCCAAATTTTTTCACAATTAGGTCCTACAAATCAATTTCTATTGGAATTACCTAATAAAATAATCTCATAAGCAAATTAAAGCATCAATTTCATCCTATTTCCTCATAAAATTCCAGCACATATTCATATCAACTTTCAATATCATTCATAAAATCAAAAACTAATGAATTAAGTAATAGGACCTAGTTGTAAAAGTCTTAGAAACGCAAAAATTACGAGAAAAAGGCAAGAATTAACTCACTTGGTGCAAAAATTATGAAAAACCAGCTTGAAGAAACCCTTAGGATGTTTTTGGCTGATGAGAGTGCAGAAAATTAAAGAGAAATCTAGATAATTCCACTTTAGTCCTAACTTTTAAAGCAAATTTTGTAATATTCCAATTTTACCCTTATTTCTTCAATTCTCCTGATTTTTCTCAGCGTATGCCGCCCAAAATATCTCCTTTTGGGGTTATTTACAATTTATGTCCCTCCTCATTTCACAATTGAGCTATTTAATCCCTCTAGTAACTTTTACATTTTTTCAATTTAGTCCTTTTCACTTAATTGACTACCCAAACATTAATATTTTCTAACGAAATTTTAATACCATATTACTAACACTTCATAAATATTTATAAAAATATTTTTGACTCGGTTTTACGAGATCGAAGTCTCGATATCTTATTTTTACCTAATTCCTTCAATAATTTCTTTTTCTAACTAACCACTTAATCAGTAAAATTTTTCTATCGATATTTTCGTACGATTTTTCCTATCATATCAATATTCATGCAAAAATATTAAAATAAATTTCTCTTTAAATCAAATTTGTGGTTACGAAACCACTATTCCGAGAATTTTGAATTTGGGCCATTACAATGAGGCTCGGGCAAAGTTGCGACGGCTCGCGCAATAAGGCATTGTGAGGGAGTATATGTAGGAGTTTAGCGAACTCATGCTTCAAATATCAGATATGGGTGAGAAAAAGGCATTCTTTTCTTTATGAATGAGTTGAAACCATGGGCGAAGTAAGAGTTGCAATGCCGATGAGTCCAAGAGCTTACCAAGGCCATGTTTATGGCAGTATCGTTTATCGAATTCGGTGGGAAGAAAGACAAGCCTGAGTATTTCAAGCCCAAATTCAAATTAAAGGGCAATGGTGGGGGAGACAAATAAAGGCCCACTATGAATGGAAACGGTAAGAAGCCTTGAGACAAAAAAAAGAATGGGCCTATAAGTTACTTCCATTGTGATGGTCCACATATGATCAAGGATTGTCTGAAGAAGGCCATGCTATTTGCTATGGAAGTAAAAGAGGGGTCAGATGAGGATGATAACAATCTTGGTTTGATACTAGGAGGTGTCGAAGACAAGAAGGGTCATGGGCTGATGTTTGCTGACACCATGGTGGTCGACAGAAAATTGAATGCGCTTGTCAACACATGTGCGTCTGATTTGTTCATGTTCGAGGAGGCTACTCGTAAACTTAGTCTCAGGATTGAATATAACTCAGGCCGAATCAAAACGGTGAATTCAGAAAATGTTTCAATCAAGGGGGTTGCAAAAGGAGTGGATTTCCAACTTGGTGATTGGACCGGTAAGGCATCCATTAAGGTAATACCACTTGATGACTATGGTTTTGTGGTTGGATTAAGTTTTCTTGACCGGGTTAATGCGTCTATTGTTCTTTCTGGTAATTACATGGTGATTTCGGATTCGAACCATCAATGTATGGTGAGAAGGACAAGGAAATGAAGCATGAAAGGAAAGACCTTGTCGGTAATCCAATTTGCTAAGGGAGTACTAGAGATGAAGTCTCCTACTTAGCCACCTTGAAGATCGAGGAAACTGTTAAGTCCGTTGGTGAGATCTTGAAAGAAGTAGGCCAATTGTTACAGTCTTTTCAGGATGTGATGCCCGCCCAATTGCCCAAAAGTTTGCCACCCAAGAGGGATGTGGACCACAAGATCGAGTTAGTGTCCAATATTGTGCCGCCAACATGGTTCCCATATCGTATGCCTCCGCTAGAATTAGAAGAGCTGCGGGAACAATTGAAGGAGCTTTTAGATGCGGGATTCATTAGGCCATCTAAATCTCCATAAGGTGCGCTAGTATTATTTCAAAAGAAACATGATGGGTCGTTGAGAATGTGCATCGATTATCGGGATCTAAACAAGATTACTATGAAGAACAAGTACCCTATTCCTCTTATTACGGATTTGTTTGATTAGCTTGGTAGTGCGAGATGGTTTACCAAGTTGGGTTTGAGATCAAGATACCATCAAATTCGGATAGCCGAGGGGGATGAGCCAAAGACAACTTATGTGATACGGTATGATTCATTTGAGTTCCTTGTGATGCCCTTTGGACTCACGAATGCCTCAACTACATTCTGCACCCTAATAAATAAGGTACTTCAACGTTTCCTTGATCGTTTCGTGGTTGTTTACCTTGATGATATTGTGGTGTATAGTAAGTCTCTCGAGGAGCATGTGAGACACTTGAGGGAAGTGTTCCAAACTTTAAGGGAAATGAGTTGTTCATCAAAAAGGAGAAGTGCTCATTTGCCTAACAAGAAGTGTCATTCCCAGGCCACATTGTAGGAGGTGGCAAGATCCAAATGGATGAGAATAATATTCAGGCTACTGTCGAGTGGGAGCCTCCAACCAAGGTGACGGAGTTGAGATCTTTCCTTGGGTTAGCGAATTACTATCAACGCTTCGTCGAAGGCTACTCTAGAATTACTGCACCATTGACGGACATGTTGAAAAAAGAGAAGGTATGGGATTTGAATTCGCAATATGAGAGGGCCTTTAATCAATTGAAGCAAGTGATGACGAGAAAGCCCGTACTTGCTTTACTGGATTATTCGAAGCCTTATGAGGTACGCAAAGATGTATCATATTATACTATTGGGGGAGTACTGATGCAAGATGGGCATCTAATTACTTTCGAGAGTCAAAAGCTTAATGAGACGGAGTGGAGGTACACGGTCCAAGAAAAGGAGATGACCACTGTGGTGCATTGCTTGCGCATTTGGAGACATTATTTACTGGGTTCCAGGTTTGTGGCCCTTACCGATAATGTTGCCAGCAGTTATTTTCTAACCCAAAAAAAGTTGTATCCCAAACAAGCTCGTTGGCAGGTTTTCTTAGCTGAGTTTGATTTCACAATGGAGCATAAACCGGGGAGTGCCAACATTGTGGCTGATGCACTTAGCTGAAAGATGGAGTTTACGGTAATCAGCCAACCTGATGGTTTCTTATTGGAACACATTCGAGAGGGATTATCTCATGACCCCACAACCAAAAATTTGATTGAGCTTGCCAATGAGGGGAAAATGGGGAGATTTTGGCTTGATGAGGAGCTGTTATACACTTATGGGCATCGCTTTTATGTGCCTTATTATGGGAAATTGCGTTAAAGAAATAATGGAGTGTCATGACTCAAGATGGGTGGGCCATTCAGGGATGCACCGTATCTTGTTTCTTTTGGAGGATCGTTACTATTGACCTCACATGGGTGATGATGTGAAGACCTGTGTGAAAACTTATGTAGTATGCCAACAAAACAAGGTCGAGTTAAAGACTTCGGCCATTTGCTATAACCCTTGCCCATTCCGGAAAGACCATGGGAGAGTGTATCCATAGATTTTATTCTTGGTTTGCCTAAGTCTGATGGGTTTGCAAGTATTCTTGTTGTGGTGGACAGGTTTTTAAAGTACGTGACGTTTATTCTAGCTACCAAATAGTGCCCTACTGAGGAGGCAACCTGTTTATTCCTTAGACACGTGGTGAAATATTAGGGAGTGCTACTGTCTATTATTAATACTCGAGATGGGCGTTTCACGGGTTAGTTCTGGACAGAGTTGTTTAAGTCAATGGACTTGGACTTGAACTTTTCCATGAGAATGAATCTACAAATCGATAGGCAAAGCGAATGAGTGAATGCATTGTTGGAGACATATCTTCGGCACTATATGAGTGCCATACAAATGGATTGGCAAAGGTTGTTGGATGTGGCCCAATTTTCATACAACTTGCAGTGAAGTGGGGACACGAATCAAAGTCCATTCAAGATAGTGACGGGCCAACATCCACTCACACCTAACGTTGTTGTGACCTGTTATACATGACCAAATCTGGCAGCTTATCAATTTGCAAAGGATTGACAAGAGAAGAATGACTTGGCTGGAGCTTTGTTTACACAAGACAAGTAAGCGCAACAAGAAGTGGGCCGATTAGAATCGAAGAGATGTGCAATTTCAGGTGGGTGATTTAGTCCTTGCCAAACTACACTTGATTTTGCAATATAAGGGTTTGCACAAAGGGCTTGTGCGAAGGTATGAGGGGTCGTTTCGAGTTGTGAAGAGAGTAGGCAAGGTGGCCTACAAGCTTGAGCTGCTAGCAAAGCTCAAAGTCCACCTTGTGTTTCACGTAAGCATACTTAAGCCATTTCATGGGGATCAAGAAGATCCCCAAATTATAAAGATAGAGACTATTAAAATGATGAAATTACATTTTTACTATCGTAAAAATTACAATTTAATTTCGACCTCCTATTTTTTTTTTACTTTACCCCGATCTATGTATATGTAAACCAGTTGTATAAGTTCCATCAAGTCTAATTTCTTGAGTTAGTTTGATGGAACAAGCAAACAAAAACTAATTGCAATTTACGATCCCTTACACTTTAACTTTCCAGAGTTGTAAGTATTTATGCAAAGGATTTTGGCCACGGAAATTTATCTTATTTGGATTTTTTATTTTTCTCAAAATATTTATAGAAATATAATATCTCAAATTTATAAAAAATAATGTAAAATTAAATATATTCGAAACATACATGTATTCATATTCTAGACTTATCAAATTTTAATCAAATAAAATGATATTTACCTTCTTCTTCTTTTTTTCATATTTAAATAGAAACAAACACGTTTCTTATCTCTTAAAGCCTATATTGTGAAAAAGTGATAAACTGACGATGGTTGTGAAAGAGGAAATGTGGGGGGCAATTTAAGTAAAAGGTGGAGTAGAAAATGATAAAGTGTAAAGAGAATACAAGGGGCCAAACCCTAAAAATAATTAATTGCCATTTTCATATCTTGTAAAACATTATTGCCGAAAGTTATTTTGAGGAATTGATATTCTCTCACATCAAATTTTCAACTTTTGGATGAAAACAATGACATCAATCCAAAATACTTTTTTAATTTTTGTATATAAAATATATTCATTCAAATAATTTTTTTTGAAGAGAGTAAGAGCCCATAATTAATAATAAGATAAGTAAAAACGGTTGAAAAGATTAAGGACGCACTTTAATCAAGAGTGATTGTTAACAAATAGAGAAAAAAAATTAATAGAGTAGATAAAGGAAAATGGTGCTATTATTGATTTACGAAAGTGAGTAATACGTGAATGAATCTTTGACAGATCTTGATATTCAAAATTTTAAGAATTTTTTTTCTAAAAACACGTACCAAGTTGAAGGGTTGCCAAGCTCATTAGATTCTCAATAAATTGTGATGAGTAGGTAAACATCAAAGATTTGATTCATCTTAAAACCAAGGCTAGAATCGAGGTATAGGAAGTGGTTATTTTATAGTTATGTGCGTAATCTTTTCAAGAGGATTACAAAACCATATGATTTTCACATTCTACATTAAGGTGTAAATAGTGAAATTATGTTGAATGTTGGTTGAAGGTGATTATTTCTTCTCTAAACATTTTATTGACAAAGAATAAAAAAAATATAAAAGATTGTATTTGTGAGGATTTTGAGTTAATTTTTTGGTGACAGATGGTAGGATAAGGGATTAATTACCATATAAAAAAACAATTGTATGAGATCTTATATCTTTAAAGCCTATTCGTGTATGCATTATGTGATACTAATAAACAAAAAAAATCAGAGTGATGAGATGTTAGAGAGTTTAATTATTATCTGTTGGAAGAGGGAAGTTGTTGAATTTATTAATGGAAGGATGATAATTGCTCCTTGGTGCACTATGGACCAAGTGGTGATATATGTTGTTTCATTTTATTTTATGAGGCAAAGATTATAGGAAAGTTGGTGCGGAGGGATCCAACATATTGCATTGCTAAACTCCACCAATTTTTGTAGCTAAAATTTTATGAAAAGAGGCAATGATAGAAAAATATTTCGAATGATCCGGAGGGAATCGAAGTTGCTTTGAGACTCAAAGAAGCTTGATCCAATTTTCTTTAGAAATAGACTGCTTGGAATTGCTTTCTTCATCTGAAAAAACAAATTGAAGACTAAATGTAATAAAATTAATCAAGAATCGAAAATAAGGTGGAGTTGTGGAATAGAAAGATAGGTGTTCAATTGGACCTTCCAACAAAAATTTCTCGGCAAAAGTTAATAGCTTTAATCAATCCTCCAAGAACACGTTTTTAACAACCTAGAGTTTGAAGAACTTCCTCGAAAACCTTAAATAAGACCAAGTAAAAAGAATCCTCTGAATAAAAACAAAAATTGAATATTGCAAAATAAATTGAATAATCAAAATAGTCTCACATAATGAATAATGAAAGTACCGTGCTACAAATTGAATGAAAAACAAACTTTTAATTTGGTTAATTAAGAAATAATTCTAATTTAACTAAACCTTCTTGAAAAATAAGAAACATGAAAACTTTTAAAGAAGTTAAAACACTTTAAAATATCCTAAATTTAAAAAAATCAAATACAAAAAGATATTTAAATTAATAAATACAATATTAGGCTTATATATAATAAATTTAGACAATAAAAATAAGCCCAATATGGTTTAAACATGAATCCAAAATCCAAAACTCATAATTCCCGTAATAATTTTGTCCACAAAATTCTACTCACACAATCTTTACTAAAACGACCATAACTTGAAATCTCAAACTCGAAATAAAGTGATTCAAAGTGAGTTTTGAAGCTAAGAGATAGATTTTTCATTGGTTAGAAGACATCTTGGCCCAAAAATGTCTAGATCCCGTCCAAAAATTCATCACAAGTTGATTGATTTTCTAGAATTGAAAATTTGCAGCTTCGATAAATTGAAGTTAATAAATTTCATCCATCCGTGCATGTATCAGCCAAAAAGTAATATATGATTTCATAAAATTTTAAAAACAAAAAAAAATGTTAACTTTAATTTTTAGATATTTTGATATAACAAATAATTCTTAAATTCCCTTGCTTAAATTTGCAAATATTAATTCGTTTACACTTAAAATTATTTTTCAAGTGTTTGAAAACACAATAACTTAGTTTTTAAATGTCTTGGACAATTTTCAAAACTTCCAAGTCTTTTAAAAAGGTTTCTAAGCCAAACTATATAGTTTTCCAATCTCAAAGACATAAAACTATTTTTTTGGGTCTAAAGTCTCGAAACATTCCTTCAAAGCTTTGAGACTTGTTCTTGATGTCTCGAGACATCCCTTCAAGGTCTTGAGACATTGTGTTTTTTAATGGCCATTTTTCAATAATATCTCGAGACATTACCATGCATTTGTATTAAATGCACAAAATTAATGTCTCCAACAACCAAGAGCTCCCTCCAATGGCTCTAAATGTACCCAAATAAATGAAAGGGTATAAATATGATTCAAAAACACTCAATTGAAGACAAGAAACAAGTTTAGAAAGTTCAAAGAAAAAAAATCGAAATCTTTCATTGTTATACTCCTATTTCTTGTAAAAACACTACATGTTGGTTCATTTATATATTAACAATATCTCAAGACTTTACTTTACATTTTGCATTAAATGTACGAAATTAATGTCTCCCGTAATTAGAAACTCCTTCCAATAACTTCCAAATATTCAAATGAATGAGATAATATAAACATGATTAAAAAACAATCAAATGAAGCCAAGAAATAAGTCCAGAAAGATGAAAGAAAAGAAAAATCCAAATCTTTCATTGTAAAACACTTGTGGGTTTATTTATATATCATTCTTTTAAGAGATTGTTTGTTTTAGTAAGAGCAAATCCTTATACATCAACCTTTGAGAGATTCTTATTCTTTATTAATTTTATTTCTCAAATTGTGAGAGTTTATATAAGGTTTAGGGTAGAAAATTTTAAGGAGAAATGATGCTATCTTACCAAGTTAAAAGATAAGAGATTGTGTAAAGATTATATATTATCCTAAAAATGTACCAATCATCATTCAGTTGAAAAAAAAATTAATTGTAATAAGCTAAAGTAGTGGAGGTAGATATTTAAAACTAAACCGCTATAAATTTTTGTGTTCATTTTCTTGAATTTATTTTTCTAATTTTTTAAAACATCAATTTACTACACCCTTGGTGTATATTGAAGATAACAAAAACTCTTGAGTTAAAAATAGTTTTTTTTAGTAATCTAACACTAATAAAAAATATATTTTTTAATACTAAATATGTAGCTACATTTATCTCTGGATAGTAATTTGAATCTCAACATTTACAGTTCCTTCACTTATTCCTAAGTTAAGATTTTTTTTTGGTTAAAAAATTATATATTTCGGTACTAAAATTATGACTCATCATAATTATATATAAAATTAATCTAATGATTTTTGTATGAATTTTATTTATTTATTAAAAGGTTATATATTTTATATTAAGTAAAATTTACACATTTTTATTTACAATTAGTTATTTTAATTAGTTAATATGTAATGAACATAAATTAAATTAATATATTTGTATGTATCATTATTATATATATATATATAAGAATTTGTGTTTAATTTTTTTGTCAATTAATTATTTGAATAGATAATATTTTAATTTAAACAAAAATGACATTCACGTGTTTCATAAATTTATAAATTATTTTGTCAAATATTGATCATATTTCTATTATTACCTTAATTATTTAGAATACACATTTATCCAAAGGGAAGAATAGCAACAAATGTAATATATAATACTTTTTTTATCTTTCTTTAAATTCTAATATGCCAACCAACCCTATAAGCATCATTAATGAATTACAAGACAATGAAAGGTAGCTTGATTTTCTCAACAAAACATGGATTAAAAAGGAGTAAAGTAATGCTTGTTTGTTCGAGTTTTATGAATGGAAAAAATAAATAATGGAACATTTGGGTTCCACCTAACTCGATTTTAATATTAATTGAAGTTTGATGTGATTGCCGGATATGGAATAAAAAAATAATGCTTGCACAACAAGAAATCCCCTGTTAGATTGCTAATCCTCGACTATAAAACCTTGAATCCATCTTCAAGTTTCTTTCTCTCAGCCACCTTAAATCTTGAATCCAAATGGAAGTGCCTGGATTTGATGTTGATGGTGATCCTCAACCCCATGGTCATGGAAGCCTGATTCAAAGCTTGTTTGCTTTCTGTCCTTCACAGAAAGCATTAACAACCTCTGCAACTCACATAAACATGGAGTCCTGGGATGGAAACTCGTCATCTTCTCAACATCCCGATTCAGGTATTTTCTCCCACAGATTATCACCCAACACTCAAATCCATCTTTTCTCACCCAACCCCAGCAATGAAGATGAGGGCAGAATGTGTCAAGCAAGCATTGTGGTGGATGAAAAGAGGCTGAGGAGAATGATATCCAACAGGGAATCTGCAAGGAGATCCAGGATGAGAAAGAAGCAGCAAATCGAAGAGCTGCAATCACAGGTTAATCAACTTCAAACAATTAATCGTCAGCTTTCGCAAAAGTTGATCAATCTGTTGGAAAACAATCATGAGATCCTCCAAGAAAATGCTCAGCTCAAAGAGAAAGTTTCTACTCTTCATATGGTGCTTTCTGATGTGTTTGCACCTCTCAGGAATTCGGATGATTCCTCCTCCATGAAACCTAAATCAGCTTCTTAGAGATGCTAACATCTAAATTGGGGTGTATTTATACATATATATATAACAACTTGTGAGGTTAAAATGGATGATGAACTAGTTTTGGAGCAGTCCCATGGCTCTGGGTTGGTGCTTTTGTTAATGTAACTTTATGTAAAGAAATCATTACAGGCTTCAATGGACTACATGTATAAGACACACACACATATATATGTATATCAAACTATACGTGTAATAAATTCTTCAGATAGCATATGTCGAACTTTACAGTATTCATCAGGATTAAACTCCATTAAAGCAGTTTGAATGTTCAATACCTGAACATCAGCCAAAATTCAGGCATTTGCAAATATCCAAATCAGCATTATTTTTTTAAAAGAAAAAAAATCAGCACTATTCATTCCCATCCTTAATGCTACATGGGATTTTAACCAAGTTCTACGGGTTTGTTCCGTGATGAATTAATTAGATGTTTAAAGGTCGATGGAACATTTGCCTTAAGTTACTTCCCTACAAAACATACATGTTTTTTGTGTTTTTTGGAGGTTGTGTCCTTGTTCTTTTGGGTTCTGATTGGACATACAATTCTAATCTAATTAAAACCATCATTGTATTTTTAAGTCAAATCTTATAGCATAAAAGTGTCTATTGATGCCAATGGGATCTTTTGGAAAATGCCAAACACAGAAATTTTAAAATTTAATAGTGGTTAAAATTTTCATTTTTACCAAAATTTTAAGAAAATTTTTAAAGGAGCTTTGAGTAACTAAAATTTCATCTAAAGATGTAGTTTTTCAAATTTCTTTTCTTTTAATATATGTAGTCTCACAATAAAAAAAACATTGACTTTAAAGTGGAGTAATTTTTATTTAATTTCGATATATATTTTTATATTATTTATTTTCAATATAATTATTTTTTTATCACTATGTTTGAACTTATTAAATTTCACTAACCTAAATTTTTGTTAAAAAATTATTTATTCAAACGAAATGCTAGGAGAATTTTTGATAACCCTCACCACAAGCTTGATTTTTGTTTATATGAATAGTTTTATAAAGTAAATTTAAATAAAAATATTTTTATTTTTATTTTTATTATTAAATAGTGATTTAGTCAGTCAGGTAAGAACAAGATCTGACCCAATCCAAATGAGCAGAGAATCCAATCCTTTCACCAAATCCGTCTCCAGAAATAATTGCTTGATGTATTGACATAATTGATGCTATTTGTTACACAGGAATTGAAAATAAAAGAAATTTGTTAACAAAACATTGACAAATTGTAAAAGATTCCTGCTCTATTACTTCAAAAAAGAGTTTGTGGTCTACATAATGCCTTTTTTGCATATGGTAGCATATTTGAGAGAATGCCATCAATTTTGATATCAGCCATTCTTCTTAAGTGGGAGTTTCCCGTTTGAGATGTTATTTCAAGGCCTCGGCATTTGAACCACCATTGTTCAGATCCTTGAATGCATTCATCGGATCTGCAAATGATCGAGTGCAAGGCCACCTATAGACAAAGTTGTTCAGCGCCAGCCATTTTCTATGCTATTCATGTTGAAGGAAATTTGATCGTACCTGCTTGATAATATGGTCTCACCATCTATTGTTGTTTTCTCATCAAAAACGTTGCCTGAAAGAACAAAACATTAGGAATTGCTTTCAACTTGTTGTTAACTTGGAAGACATTCGGGATGGGTAAATATATTATGTAAAGTTCAAAGCCAAACAAAATAGGAGCAGCAATGTATACCTCCGTAAAAGTTATTCTTAGAGAAATATTTTGCCATCAACCGACGGGCGTAGTCAGCCTCAAATTTCTTGTACTTCTCAATGTTTTCCGGATTATCAAGAACCCTAACCAAAATAGGAGTACATCAAGTGATAGGATCACAGTGATATCCCAAGCTCAAAATAGGATCACTCTTTTAACTGTGCACTTCATGATTCGAGTTATTCATATATGAACAATGCTGTGCTTTGGGGAGAAATGATCAACTTAAAAATAGTGCCAAACTAATGATTCATTAGAGTAAAGATGGTTATATACCCATACCACCCTCATAACTCATAGTTGCTCAATGTCATGCAATCGTTGGTGACTAGACATGTCAATAAATGCTAAGCAATTCAACGAACTACATTCGAGTTGGATACAGGTATGTCTGACATGGATATGTTCAATGGTTTTCAATTTTTTTCATGTACTTGGAGGATACATTGGAAGATCGTATCCCCATATCTATATATGAACATGTGTTGGATGCAGTGCTGGACATGGATACTTCAGAAAACATAAGGAGTCGGAAGTAACAACAAAGTCATAGAACAAAAAAAACCAAAACCCAAAATACTAAAATGATCAGCAATGTATTGTCCACTTGTTTGTCATCTACCAAGAATGTCAATAACAGAATAACATAATTTAAACAAATAATACCCTTAAATGACTTCTCAAGACTTTCAGATTAAAACTAACAATCTATACCACATACAAATTAAAACCTTGTTTAAGCAAGAGCAGAATCGTGATTAAGAAAGCTAATGAAATAACAATATGAGAGATGCAAAACCATTCCAATTAGCTTTTCCTGAACGTGAGAACATATGCTTTTCCATTTAAAACACATGATCCAGAAAAAAAGGACAGGATCAAAATAATTATATTAGAAAGTTGGAAACTATAACATATAAAATAGAAAACCATTTTAGACCATTATTTTCCGAATAAGACAGTAAGCTTTTCGTTTCACAAAGAGTCATATAACTGCAGAGAAACAGCTATGTCAACTGTTTTAGGAAATTCTTCTTCCATACTAATGGATTACCGAATAATCATCCAAGAATGTTGTTCTTCTAATGACTACAGTATTATACAACATCCTCCAGAAGTATGGAAACAGATCCGAAATGTATAAAATGCCATTAATCCGACTGTGGATCAAGCTATTATTGCAAAAATGAACCAAAAACAAGAAATTTTTTCTCTGGTTTACAAAAACTAAAATTCTTGATTAGACTTTTACCTTTATAAGTGTGTGTGTGTGTGTCTGTGTGTGTGTGTTTGTGTGTATAATTTTAGGGTTAAAAACAGTTCAAATAAACAGGGTGCTATTGGTCGATAACAGCCAATTACTAGCCTAAAGTTTATGCTTTTTCCTTCACAATCATTCCTTTACATGAAATTACTGTACAGAACTGGGTTAAATCAACGTCACATGCTTTAAAGAGATATTAAGCAATAACTTTCAAGTGGCTCGAAGGAAGAAGGGTGCTCAATGGAATTGTATCTAAAATTTGAAAGTTGAAAAGACAAACTGAACCAAAAATGGCAAATGTAAGTATTTCTCTGAAAAAAAAACTGATGAGAACTTCAAATGTAAAAAGAGTAGAAAAAACCAACTCACGCAAAATGGTTAGCAATTTGAGGCTTTTGGTCATCGACATTGAGCGTTCCATTTTCGGCGGTAGCAACAACCTGGGCCTGCGGTGGTAGAAGAGCGGTGGCAAGAGTGACGGAGGACTCAGAATGGGAAGCGGAGATTGAAGGAGGTGATGGCGCAGGTGGAGAAGATGGTAGACTCGCCATCGCCATAGAGATTTGGGCTTCTCTTTTGCTGAGTTTCTATCGAGTCTCTACTCCCGACTGACAAATCTCCTTCCTCACAAGGAATAGGGTTCGGTTTGAAGAAAAGAAAAAAAAAAAACCCCTTAGAATTCAATTGGGTCACGGTCGTCCGACAAGCCGGTTTCAATAACACCTTTCTGGTACATATTTGAGTAAAATTTTTAGATAAACTATAAAAATAGCCACCTTAGTTTATTTTTGTTTTAATGATTTAAAATTTTTATTTTTAATAAATAAAATATGAAAATTAAGAATAAAAATTAAAGTCAATAAATTTCAAATTTTAAGAAAGTTA
Source organism: Gossypium hirsutum (assembly GCF_007990345.1). NCBI lineage: Eukaryota > Viridiplantae > Streptophyta > Magnoliopsida > Malvales > Malvaceae > Gossypium > Gossypium hirsutum. Next base: position 53,705,838 of record NC_053448.1, read on the forward strand.
ACCTCTTTTGATGAACAAACACCGATAAAGTAATGATTTTTAATCAATCCTTTCAATTCACAATAATTAAGTCAAAGTTATATAAACAACGTTGTCAACAATTATTGAAGATTTGAAGTAAAAATAAGAAAGAACTCCTTTAGAGTAATTTTGTTAATAACTCCAAAATTAATAATGGTAAAATTATTCGGGTAAGAAAGAACTCCTTTAGGGAGTTGGTAGAGTTCGGTTTCTATAAAATAAAAAATTTTGATTTATAAAATTTTAAATTAGTAATTATAAAATTACACTTTAATTCTAAAAAATTAATTTAATCATTTAAAAATTATAAAGATATAAACCATTAAAATAATAAAATTATATTTTTATTATCGTAAAAATATATAATTTAATTTCGACCCAAACAAAAATTCTAGCTCCGCCATTGGATATAATATATATAGTGGCTATAAACTATAATATCACACACACTTACATATACACATATAAGACTTCATAAATATATTATTGGACTTATATATAATTGATTTTAAGTCTTAGAATTGAATTGAATATAATTTAAAAGCTAAATAAAGTCTAAAACTAATAATTCTAGTAGTAACCATGTTCAGAATTCTCAGCTTGCGCAATTTTACTAAAACGATCTTATCTTGAGCCCCAAAACTCAAAAAAAAAGAGATTTAAAATGCATTTTAAAGTTAAAAGATGTCTGCTAAAAGATATCTCGACCTAAAAATGTGTGGATCATATTCAAAAATACGTTATAAATCTATTGATTTTTTAAACTTTAAATCCTAAACTTTAAAATTGACAATTTTAGTGAAATAAATTTTATAAATTTCAACCCACTCGTGCGCATAATTTAGGTCACTTCATCATCTGCTTGTAGCAAGTTTTGTTGCCAGTTAAACCTATGGGACGCCATTCCAGCAACATAATAAAACAAAGTTAATGAGAATGAAATGAATTAGACAAAGTAATTGGCACCCAAAACCCTTTGGGACTTCCATCACAAGACCATCTTCTTGCTGTATAATTATCTATCTAATGGAATAAACATCTTCCTACTTAAAAGAGAGGCCTAAGGAAAATGGGTTTAGCTTATGCAGTACTTTTAGCATAAAAGGCTTTGCCATTTTCTACTTAGATGGAGTGCGTAGAACAATGCTAATACTCCTCCCATGCTTCTAAGAAGCTTTCCTTTTTAGAGCAGCGGGCTCTTCCATCTTGTAAAGGCCATGTCTTTCTGCCTATATAATCCCTGAAGTTCTCAGCATCATCAAGGGTCACGCCATTTAGGCCTTTTCTTTCTAAGCATTGAATCCTGATATTGTTAAACTTGAATAACTCCTTAACAGAAAAACATGAGCTAAATTTGTAACGGTTGATGTTTTAGCAAGGTAATATTTAAATATAGGGCGAGTTTGAATGGCCGGTGTATTTATCTTCGGTGAGGTTAAAAACAGCGGTGGCAGTGAGATTAGTTAATGTAGTGGCGAGATTGGATGCTGTAGCGGTGAGATTAGAAACAATGGTAGAGTGTGTGTTTGGATTCAAACGTAGCTATAGCGGTGAGGTGAGAATAAAAAATGACTATTAAGAACATCAGATTAGAATAGATATATAATAGAATTTTTTAAAATTATTTTACTTTTTTAAAATTATTAAAATATGTGAATTTATAAATTCATTTAATAAAATATTAAAATGTATCTTCCAATATTTTAATGAATTATATAATCAATTTAAATTATTTATTAGATAAAATGATAATTATTTTTAATTTTTTATAGTTAAATATTTTTTTATAACAATGATAAATATTATTTTCACAAATAGTAACATTATTCTTTGATCAAATTTTGAAGTATCTAAACGGATGATTTTTAATAAAAAAATATAGTAACATAAGACATAACAAGTTTCATTATTACTAGAAATTAAGTTATGATACAAAATGTTTTTACAAATATGGATTCATTAAACTAGTTGCAATGGTTTTCCTTAACATTGTGATTTCAAGGTTACTTTCTCTGTTAGAAGAACTCGATTCACCTTTATCAAAATGGCCTGAAGAGACTGGCATGTCGGGTATATTCTCAAATTGTCGAAAATTCTCATCATTTGACCAAGCGTGTCTTCGAATGTAATTATGCAAAACCATTGTTGCAATAACTATTAAAATTTGCTTGTTGAATGAATAACTTGGAATATCTCTTAATATTGGCCATTTTTTTCCACACTCCAAATGTTCGTTCAATCAAAGAGCGTAACAAAGAATATGCATGATTAAAGATTTCTTTTTTTTCCAGATACTTGATGATTACCTCAATCAAGTAAATGATATCGTTCCCCCCTGTATGGACCTAGAAAACTAGCCATTTGTAGATATCCTGAATCTACAAGATAATATTTTCCTACAAAAAAGTAAAACATAATATCAAGTTTAAAAATAAATTAAAAATTTTAATATTTTTATGTAAAAATTAATTAAAAAATTAAAGTTCAACCTGGTGGAAGGTGTGGAAACTTTAACTCTTGTTTTCTAAGTGCTTGCAAAAAAATTCTACTATCATGTGTTATTCCTTCCCAACCAGGAAATGTAAAAATAAAGCACATGTTGAAGTCACAAACTGCCATAATATTTTGAGTTGGTTCACATTTCCGTCTGATATAAGATATTTGACAAGAAGGTGAAATGCATGCTTTTATGTGTGTTCCATCTATGGCCCTAATACAATCATTTAAAATAAATACAAGTAATGAGATAAAAGTTAGAACTAATTTATCTTTTAAAAATATAAAGATTGTGTAAATTTTACCTTAAAGTGAGGCCAATATCTTGTATCATGTCGAATATGGTTCGGTACTTCCTCGAATTGAACTTCAGTGGGTTTAATCGTGTCTATTCCCATTCGAGTAAATATATGCAACATATCAGTAAAAATTTCGACTAACAGTTTCCCTAGATCGTTGAAATCGCTCTGTTGCTTTTGAATTTGATTCTCTATTTCCAAGAATGTACAATGATAATGCTAACTTCTCCATCGCCGATACTTTCCCATTCTTTAAGCCATAATTTGTTTGCAAATCATGCAACAAGCTGTGAAATATATTTTTTGGCATCCTAAAACTATTCATGCAACGATCATCGTGCCCGTTTAATACTTTTTCCACCCACATTTGACCTGTATAATTTGAATCCATATGCGGTTGCATAGTGAAATAAGTTTCATGGTGTACCAATACACTGCTTAACACATATTCTTCCTCTTCATGATAATTGTTGTCCTCAACTTGGGTAACAATTGTGGCTATTCTTCGTTGAGCTTCTTCACTTAATTCAGGGGTATCATAATTCATATCAAAACTATTATACATATTGTTAAATTCTTCCATAACCTGAAAAAGTAATCAAATGAAAATAAATTCTTTAAAATCTCGTGACATTCTATACAACACAGAAACTTGATTAAAAGCATAGCATAAAAATACCATACATTAGTTTTACATATAAAAAAGTAGTATAGTTATATTACAATAATAATTCTAAGGAGCTTATGGTGGAGGTGGTTGATGGTATGGTTGGAAGGGAAATGAGGATGTTGCTACCAAGGATGAAAATAATGCAATTGGATTTTGTTCAGCATAGTCACGTCGAAGCCACCAAACCCTATCATCTGGATCTAAGTTCAAAAACACTTCCCGTTTCACTGGTATTTGGAACATTTTGGTGGCAAAATAGTACAGTTCATCTTTTTTTTGAATTTCATCTCCCAAAGCACGCAAAGTATCCATTGCATTTGAAATAGTATTATTGAGAGTGAGGAAAAATAATTTCATTCACTGACTTCCTTGGACTAGACATACTCTCACACAATTTCTCAATCTGAGTAGTTAATGTATTTCTTGATGATTTTCTACTTGAAGTTGATTTTTTTCTTTTACCGTGTACAGCCCCAAGTGTTTGCTTTCTTCGATTAAGAATTTCATGAGAAGGGTTTGATGGTACCTCATCAGGAGGAATACCTTCATTCTCGTTACTATGTTCATCTGAATCACCAAATCCCTCATTAGGTGCATCATCTTCCATAGGAACCCCACTTGGAAGAACACCAGACGAAGGTGCCCATGCGTTCTCTCCAGTGGCTACAATGCCACCAAACATTTGCCACATTAACTCATTCAATCATGGTTCAATTCCTTTCTTCTTAAATACTTTAAAATCTGGATTTTCCTACATAACATGTTAAATGTTAAATGTTATACTAAGATTTTTATAATTGTAAATTACTAATTTCAATAAACTTTATGCATTAAAATAATGATAAAGTTAATACTAACCTGTATTTTTGCAACCCACCATTCTTCGGTAGCATCGACTGTCTTTTTAGATGGACACAATCCAATACCTGTAGATTCCTTAAGCAACTCCCTCCATAACCTCCATTCTTTTTTTAATGTATCCCACTTATTTTTCAATTGAGGTTTTCCATAAATTTTTTGTGTTTTTGCTTGTAAAAGAGCAACCACATTTTCCCATCCTTTTGAGTTTAGATGAGTTGTCGGTCTATTACTAGCATTGACTTCATTCACGTAAAGTTCACAAAATATCAACATCAGCTCATCATCCCAAACAGCTTTTGTTGCTAAGGTACTATCTCCCACCACAAAATTTCGTGTCTTTACCATCTATTATTATTATTATTATTATTATTATTTTGATTTTAAATGTCAACCGACATAAAACCATAAATATATAATTAGATATAATAATATAGTTTCATAAAAAAATAAGAATAACACATCACGAATAGATGAAAGCCATAATATGAACACTAAAGAAAAAATTCTCAAAGATCTATGGTAAATAATAACGAGGATATAGAAAGGATAATTGATTATGACTATTTTTTCAAAAGTGTAAGCAAACTTGAGCAGTTGGTTTTTCTTAGCCACACTAGTCATCAAATTTTTATTTTAGTCTAAAAAAAACATGCATTTAATCACTCAAGATTATGGCATCAATAAATGCAGAATTCAATAGCCAACTATACTCAGGAACGTAATTTTTTTTCCTTTTCACAGAAGAAAATGTAATACGATCATGTTCAAATTTGAGTTAAAAGAAGCAAAAAATTCATTAAAAAAATTAAAATAAATTGAAGATATTTGTATATGACACATATAAGTATTTCAAGGTTTGAGAAAGTGACCTTAGAAGTGGGAAGGGGTGGTATAAATATATTCTATTAAAAATGGGCAAAGTTTTATTGGTTTAGTGAGAAAATGGCATGTTTAGAAATCAATCATCCCCTGTAATTAAGGCATGGGAAATTGAAGGTAGTTATGGGAAATTAAAAATAGAAAATGATGGCCAAGAAATGCATAAAACTAGTATTGGGTTCCATTTGCATCAACTTATTCAGGAAAACTACAAATCTAAAAACTGTAATATGTTTGAGTTTGCTATCCTTTCTCCCAAACAATATACAAATCAGGATCATGTGCGTTAAAGATGAAGCTGACAGTTACAAATATTTACTAGCAAAAAAAGCCATGGAATAATGCAAATCCATCAGTTAATTTAATTAGCTCTTTCTAATTCATTAAGCAAACTTTTTGTTTAATATAGTAACCACATGGAACAAGTCCCCAGTCGCGAAAAAAGAAAAGAAAAAAGAGGGCATAGTTTCCTAATTAAACTATTTTCCTATTTGCCTGCAGTATTTTCCTTATCAAACATTTTATTTTTATGAAACTCCACCTAGCTTATCAAAGGACACCAACAATATAGAGGATAACTAGACTAAATCTTGCATTCACTACAATGGTGGTTTTAAGATAGGTACAACCGTTCTTTCACTGATCCAACCGAAAAATACCTTACAGTCAAATCTCTTCCTTTAACTCACTGCCATTTTCCTAGATGCAGTTGTCTTTCCACTTTCTTCTTTTTGATTAATTAAACATATTCACAATCAACTAAATTGCCTGATGGTGATGGTATTATGATTATGTATTTAATCAATTCTTTGATAGTACAAAACAATGCAAACTAATCATGTCTTCGAAAGATAAGACATAACTTGTCTTATCTCCAATGGATGCCTTGCAAAAAAGAAACTATTAGTGTTGTTTGATTTCTTCAGTAGATCCAAAATAAAATGAACTTGTCAAATTGGGATAAAGTATCTTTGTCCTTGCATATTAATATGAAGATTTCAAACCCTATAGAAGATATTTCATCATGTCAATTTAACTACAAAACCAAGGAGGAGTAATTTCTCCCCTTTCCATTTGAAACCTGTTTTTCAGATTGGAATACGATTCATATCATGTATGGAATCCAATTATGCGAGGAAATACGCATACTAAACACCGCATAAATTAAGTTCAAGAGACTCAGATCAGGAACGAACTATGTCCCCACTTGGTTGTTCGAACTAAAACGATATTAGCAGACAAGACTGCTCTATACAGAGTCAAGTATGGTGCTTTAGTGCCATATGGTATATCTATCTGGATTCTGGACCATTATAAACATGCCATACTTGGCACAATAGACTTTGGTGCCATATGGTATAGCTATCTTCACCATTATAAGCCTGCCATACTTGGCACAAAAGACAGATATACATATAGCAAAAGTTACCTAGTAGGCACATGATATAATTCAGAAAAAGTTGCAAAAAAAAACGAGATTGATAGGATGAGTCGAAAAGCCTACCATATCGTAGTTATACTTTTGTTATTACCAAAAAAAAAAAAATTGGAATTCATGCATCCATTTCCTTAACTTAAAATCCCAAGAACAAAAACGAGAAATCTTCAATGAAGAAAAATATATATCCATCGCATAGAAGTAGATTGCAATACCCAATCTTCATAAACAAGTCATTAATAAATTGTAAAAAGAAAAAGAGTTTACATACAGTTTCTAGTACCCTTATGCACAAACAAATGAACCCAGATAGTTATTATTTTCTTAGCTAAGAACAAGATGAGAAGGAAAAATAGAAACTACTTTGATACAATTCAAACACATATATAGAGTGGAAAAAGAAGGGTTTTGACTTACCAAGTGATCAAAGTTGAGAACAAGATTGATAGGATGAGTCGAAAAACAGAGTTTCTTTGAGTCTGCTTGTTGTTGGTGGTGTGTTTTTTCCGGGAGAAGTGGGAAAGGAGGAGAGTGGGAAAGCAGGAGTTGAAGAGCAGATGAAGTTTTCAGCAGAATTTGGCTGCCAAATCTGAAAAAAAATAAGAATAGGAAAGAAATTAGTTTAACTTTCAAGGATAAAATGGTAAAATAATAAATAAAAGTAAGGGTATTTTTGTCTGTTAAAAATACCAACAGCTCAGTTAATTTCAGTTGTTGCTGAAATCTCCAGTTGATTTGGGGCTTACCAGCGTGGTGGAGATGGCTTTTCACTGGACTGACATGTTGAACCAAAGGGCTAACCAGTGAGGTTGGTACCATATTTTCCCCCCAACTGCACCTCACTAGCATGCAAAGCCAAACCAAAGGAAGCCATAGGTTTCTAAAAAAGTTTCAATGAGTTAAACTCCTACTAGTTTAACGGAAAAAGGAAGGAACCAAGTTGGTCCTTCATGAAGATATAACAATCCTTATCCTAATGCTAGTTGTTGGGTTTGCCAATGGTAGGGGCTCCTATGCCCATATGCTGTTAAAAGAAACACAACCCTTCTTGAATTAGCTTGTTTGACAATTACACATAAAACAAGGCAGGGATTTTCCCCTCAAATACAATAGTCTAAGAGAAAGCCACCAATTGAAATTATCGCCCTTCTAGTTGGCTTGGTGCTACGTTGAATGAGCGTAAAACTTCCACAAACCAAGGATGAAGAGGAAAGTGAAAACTTAGTTCTAAGATATATTGGGGTAAGAATGTACCCCTTCCATTACCAATCATATCACTTAACTAATTGTACATCTTCCCTGACAAATAATTGATATCAATAATGTAGGTCCTCTAGTTCTCTCAAATAGAGAACCTCTTGCCTTTCCACCATTGAGGTGGTACAAAAAATATGATTCCCAACTTCCTAGGCTCATTAACCCCATAGTATTCCCATCTAGCATACGTCTCATGTGGGTTAAATCCAGCTCACACCCTAAATTTAACATACAATTTGACTCTACATAAAGATCCTTCAAGCCTTTATCCATCTATAAAACAAGTTTACATACCCCTACTCATATAACAACTCGACATCTTTCAACCATCAATAATAATTACTCTTCGCATCCCATGGTGTGAACCATTATCATTCCAATAACTCTCCGTACCTTCACGGCGTAAGTCGTCTTGTCAAGCAATTACCAATATTTTGTGTTGTAAAAATTTTGATATTTGCGAAAGAAAGAACCCGATAAACCAATGCAAAATTTTATTAAACAACAAAAAGTGTTAGTGTAATACCTTAAAAATTACTACAGTAAAAAAAAAAGTAAGATAATATCCCTGACATGGTAAAATAAGAAAATAAAGTGATAAAAAGAGTAATTTTTAAGTTATGTCAACATTGGGAAGTATATTATTACATATTAATTCAAGAAAGGATTAAATCGTAAAAGTGAGAAAAGTTTTGTTGCCCAAGAGTAAATACTCAAAATTTGAGGGGTTAAAGTGTAAATAAAAAAATTTGAAGGACCAATAGTGTAAATATTTTAAGGGTGGAATAAACTAGAAACTAAGGAAAATGGATGAATTAAGACCAAATTGAAAAGGTGAAGAGTTTTGAGGGGCTAAATTGTAATTTTATCAAATTAAGTGATGACTCAAGGATGAAATTTTAAAATATCTAAAAGGCAAAATGGTCAATTAGAAGAAAGAGAAACCTAGAAAATAATGATGACGTTGGAGATATTTTAGATTAAATAAATAAATAAATATTAGTTTATTAATATTTTAATTTGATTTTTAAATGACATTTTATTATTTTATTATTATTTTATTTAGTATATATATATGGAAGAAAAGATGAAGAATCATCATATTCTCCCATGCATTCCAATGTATGAAGAGAAAAGAAAGAAAGAAACTTTCTTTTCTTTACAATTTGGTCGACCTTTCACCAAATACCCACCATTTTCATTTAGAAATCAAAAGAAATTTCCATATCCATCAAGAGAGAAAGATAACAAGAAGACTATGGGGAGCTAGAATATCAAGTTAGATTCAAGAAATAGAAGCTGGAGGAGAGAGAAAATCAAGTTAAAGATTGAAATCAATAGGACAAGGTAAGAACATCAAGATTTCAATATATTTTTAAGTTTGTTATTATTGAAAAAGCATGGAAATGATGTTATAGTAGACTTTTCTTAAATAAAGTCTTATGTTCTTGATATATTAGTGAAGGGAAATAAGAGAAAGTGATGAAAAATATTATAGAGAAAATGAATAAGGAAGTTATAAACTTAGTAAACAACATCTTGCACTAAAACAGTTTTGGACAGCAGCAGTAGGCTAACTTTGAAAAATCATCATAGATTATGGAAGTCGAATTAGAGGATGAACAAGATATGAAATTAAATCTTATTAAGTCTAGTTTCGCATAGAAGAAACGGTGTAAGTAATGGAATTATAAATCATGGGATATAATAAATTATGTGAGACAATGTCAGAATGAATTCGGGTTCCCCTGTTCTGACTTTGGAAAATTATCAAAAATTGGAGAAAAATAATTGTGGGCTTAAATTTATATTTTTAAAATCTTTAATGAGTCTATTTTCAAGAGAAACAAACAAGAACATCATCCGAATCCTGTACGAGGATGATTAAATGCTAAAGTTACATATTTATGTAATTAAATTGGTTAATTTATGAGAGTGCACCACTAATTTTTCCATGTTTACATTGAATTTTGTGTAGGGATGCAATTTGAGGCTAAATAGAAGAAAAAGGAAACAATTGGGCTATATTGAAGAAAGAAGCAAAAAAGGAGGGCCAAAGCAAAATTTTTCCAAGATTAGTTAGCTAAAATTTTTGTTAACTTAGTGGGAGATTATTTTGGGATTTTTTTTATATCATGGAATATTTTTCCTTTATTTTATATGATAGTGGCTCTTAATTTAGCAAGACTACTAGAATAAATAGAGGCTATATTGTTCATTTTATTCATCATTTCATAAATCAAGCTTTCATCTTTCAATACATTCTCCCTTTTCTACTCAAGAATTTATTTGTTGTTTTTAGTTTCCTTTACTTTCAATCCATTAATTTCCAGCTTGTTACCACTTAAACCATTACAATTTCTTTTTCAAACTTTCTTCCATTTCCAGTAGCTAACCCACTTTAATACACCACCAAAATTTCAGCCCCCATACTTAATCACGCCACCCATCCTTTTCACCTATTTTACCTTATTTAATTTATGCCCAATACCAACATGCCCCAAACCTTAGTTAACTAAATCAATTTTCAGCTTTAGGTCGGAGTTAGCCTCGTCAAAACCCGTGAGTTACGAACCCGAGTGATTTAACTCCTAAATTCCAGTACTTATTATTTCTCCGGATTAAGAGTATGATTTTGTCAACTCACAAAGTTAGATCAACACTAAGTCAAAAAAGACGTCGTTTGATTTAGTGTGGTTAGACGTACAGTTGGAATTCCGAAAGGATCGATTCTAATCGGTTTTTTGTGAACACATTGGCGTGCCAAGTGGAGATTGCTGTTTGGTTCCGTCAAGGGAAGTAGTAACTGGATTTAAATGTCCCACGCGGTTGAGGGCATTGGTTCGAGCTAGGCTCTTCTAGAACGCAAAGCTGCCGAAGTTCTAAATCACGAACGTTTTGTTGGTTGTTCGATCGGTAAGGGTTAGTTATTGGACGTTCCATAACTAATTTACACAAGGAAGAGTTGGTGTCTGAAGTGTCCTTGACAGCTATAACTAGCTTATTGGAAAAGAAGAGTTCATCTAATTTCGAGGATCGGTTCAAAGACGAGGAAAAATATGTGCCTAAAGCTGAGCTTATTTTAATCAATTTTTCTTTAGATTTATTTAACTGCTTTTTATTATTTATTTTCAGCTTTTACTTTTTACGCATTTTATTTATTTTTTTTAAGTTCCAGGTTTTTGATTTTATCCTCCCCCTAACTTCTTGGGCACGACAACTGCCCTGAAATAAATCTGGTCAAGAGAGCAATAATTTGCACTAAACCCAGTCTCTGAGGGATCGACCCTACTCCCTATACTACTTAAAATTGCAAAATTAGGTGTAGGTTTATATTGGTGGATTCGACACCCATCAGAGGAGATAATTAATTTTTAGTGAAGAAGGGTCGAAACTGTCAGACAGCAGAACCGGGGTGACTTTAAAGAATAAACTGTACTTAATGGCTAAACCAAAAATTCTAAAAATTTTATAGTAAGAAGATATGTGAGTCTAGTTTGAGAGAAAATTAACGAACCTCAATTCAGAGTTACGTAGCTCAAGATATAAATAATTTTGTGACAATAACTCAAGTGGACGACTTTGAATGAACAAATAAATAAATAGTGAAATTACAGATAATGTTACATATAGGCATGTTATATACATTAAGGATGTGGAACGGAGAGGAGGAGGAGAAAAATATATGATTATTCAATTAGCATGAGTTTTCATTAAAAATGATTAATTTCCATGTTTTGGGTTCAAAGACTAAATTGAATAAAAGTAATATTTTAGGGGTAAATTTGTAAAAATATCAAAAAGTGACCAAATTGCATGAAATGAATTGCTTTATTATTTAAATTAATAAATTGGCTGAAATATTAATTTATATCAAGATTGGGTCAAAATTCGAGGAAAATAAAAAAGTACCAAAATGTTCCTGAATTTTGGTATTTCTGCAATTTATCCTGGTAAGTTCATGTAACTTGAATTATATTCTTAGATGCTTGAAATATATTTTTATTGATGTGATTATGATTTGGATGTTTATTGTATGATAATTGATGAAGTATTGATATTATTGATACATGAAAATTATTGAACTAACTTGAATGTTGAGTGTGTGCATGTTAGGGGAATAATGCATTGAATGACATGTATAAGTTAAATTGGTCAACGTTAGCTCATTAATGTTTTGATTTTGATTGGTTATAAATATGAATGCTTGATAAAATGAAATGTCTGTAAATTAATTTGTAAACTCTGGTAATACTCTATAACCCTAATCTAGAGATGAATACGAGTTAGGGGTGTTACAGTTAGAGTTGTGTGACTCAAATTCTAAAAGATTACTTGTAAGTCAAGTTAAACAAAATATATATTCTTTCTAGAAGATTTAGTATTTATGAGTATAATATATTTAGCATTTATTAACATAATATATTTGACTTTGATTAGAATTAGGTTTTTTCAACCTATAAATAGATATAGTCAAAACTCCTTTTGTAATCATTCAAATTTGACATAGTGAATTTTCTTCTCCTCTACCCGTGATTTTTTTTGCTCAATAGAGTTTTCACATAAAAGTTTATGTGTTCTTTATTTTTTATTTATCTTTTCTTTACAATATATTATCATTACCGACATTCTAGTTTTATAAAATGAATTTAGATGTGGAACATTAAAGTTCACGGGGCACATGTTGTTGTTCCAATAGGGTCGGAAGCGTGTAAATTATTGTACTAAAAAATCACACAAAGTTCAATTCCCAAGGAAGAGAGGTGGATCACATGGATCTCTTAAATACCAAGTCTTTCCTTAGACAGAATATCCCTTCTATAGTAATTTAATAGCACAATTAAATACTACTATTATACCCTCAAATATTGAAAGAAAAATAGGACAAGAAAGAACACAAGAGATTTAACGAGGTTCGGTAAATTATACCTATGTCCTCGGGCACTAACACCAGATGATAACTTTACTATCTCCAAAGTATTACAAACAAATAGAATTCCTTAAGAATTCTCAAATGGGAGAAGAGAGAAAACTAAGAGAGAAAGATTGGTTGGGATGGTGTAAATGAGAAATGGTTAGGCCTATTTATAGTTGAGGTTCAGGGACTAACTTGCAAATGGCCTAAAAATTAGGGACCAAAATTGCAATTATCCCATTCAAATTTAAACAACTTGCCTACCATTTTTTTCTTTCGGTGCCACTTGCACCTCCCATTTTTTTGACTTTTCAACACCCCTTTTAATTTGTCTTTTCAACAATCTCCACCTTGAAGATTTGATTAGGATAATCACATCTTCACATACTTCCTTCAACTCCCCAAATTCGATAAAGCTATCTTTTGTAGTGCCTCCAAATGCGCTCTCGAGCGCCATACACCTAAAGGTGCTCAAATTCTCAGGATGTTAATTAAGTTCAAACAATGATTAAACTTGATTGTTGTTACCACCTTGGTCATCATATCTGCGGGATTATCTGCTGTCGGAATCTTCTGAAGTAGAATTTTTCCTTTTTCAAAGACTTCCCGCACAAAGTGATATCTTACGTCGATATGCTTGGTTCTTGAATGATAGACTTGATTTTTCGCTAAATGAATAGCGCTCTGACTGTCACAATATAAACTTATGTGACTTTGAACAACTCCTAAGTCTTTCAACAATCCATTAAGCCAAATAGCCTCCTTAACAGCTTCTGTAACTGCCATATATTCTGCCTCTGTAGTAGACACAGCTACTGTAGATTGTAAGGTAGACTTCCAACTCACTGGGGCTTTCGCAAGAGTAAACAAATACCCCGTAGTTGAACGACGTTTAACTAAATCACCAGCAAAGTTGGAATCAACATATCCAACTACAAACTGACCAAGTGCTTCATCCTGTTCAAAAATAAAACCAACATCTACGGTTTTTCGAAGATACCGTAGAATCCATTTCACAGTTTGCCAATGTCCTTTTCCAGGATCATGCATATACCTGCTCACAACTCCAACAGCTTGTGAAATGTCAGGCCTCGTACACACCATCGCATACATCAAACTCCCAACTGCATTAGCATATGAGACTTTCGCCATATATTCTCTTTCATCTTCAGTCTTCGGAGATAATTAAGCACTAAGTTTCAAATGAGAAGCAAGTGGGGTACTTACATGTTTTGTGTTTTCATTTACACCAAAACATTGTAATACCTTTTTCAGATATTGCTTCTGATTTAAACAGAGCTTGCCTCTCGGTCTATCTCTACTTATCTCCATGCCGAGAATCTTCTTGGCCTCACCTAAATCTTTCATCTCGAACTCTTGATTCAACTGAGCCTTCAGCTTATCTATCTCATTTTGGCTCTTCGAAGCGATTAACATATCATCAACATACAAGAGTAGATAAATGAAAGATCCATCATGCAGCTTCTGCAATATACACAATTGTCATATTTGCTTCTTGTGTACTTCTGCCTTCTCATAAAGCTATCAAATCGCTTGTACCACTGCCTCGGGGATTGCTTCAATCCATATAGCGATTTGTTAAGCTTACAAACCCAATTTCTACCACCAGCATCTGTGTATCCTTCTGGCTGAGTCATATAGATCTCCTCTTCTAACTCACCATGCAAGAAAGCCGTCTTAACATCAAGTTGAGCTAGCTCCAAATTCAACTGTGCTACCAAGGCCAACAAAATTCTAATGGAGGAATGCTTCACAACAGGGGAAAATACATCATTGTAGTCAATTCCCTCCTTCTGAGCGTAGCCTTTAGCTACCAATCTTGCCTTGTAGCGAATATCATTCTTGCTAGGAGATCCATCTTTCTTTGCGAATACCCACTTGCATCCGATTGCCCTTTTACCTTTCGGTAATTGCGCCAACTCCCAAGTATTATTCTTCCGGAGAGACTGCATTTCTTCATCCATGACGCTTTTCCATTTATCACTTTCTAAGCTTTGCATTGCTTCTTGATAAGTGATAGGAATATCATCAACAACGGGAAGGGCATAGGCCACCATATCAGTAAATCGAGCAGGTTTACGAATTTCTCTCCGTGGCCTTGCAACTGCAACTAGTTCTGGTGTACTTAGTGGTTCTTGGGTCAGAACCTCTTCAACCTCTAATTCCTCCATTATGGCTGGAGAATTAGACTTATTAACTGGGCAAATCCCCATCTGCTCAAACTCCACCTATTTTGGAGTACACTTCACCTGCTGTGGAGTATTGCTCGTCTGAATATCTTTATCTGCTACCTTTTTCAATGTGGCAGATTCATCAAAGGTAACATCTCTGCTACAGATCATTTTCTTTGTGCTTAAGCACCAAAGACGAAATCCCTTCACTCCAGAAGTGATTCCCATAAAGAGAGCTTTCTTTGCCCTCGGATCTAACTTTGACTCCTTCACATGGTAATATGCAGTGGATCCAAACACATGTAAGGAATCATAATCTGTAGCCGGTTTTCCAGACCATACCTCCATAGGAGTTTTTCTTTCTAATGCAGATGATGGTAAACGATTAACAAGATGGCCAGCGTATGTCACAGCCTCAGCCTAAAATTGCTTGCCCAACCCAGCATTGGACAACATACATCGAACTTTCTCCAGCAATGTTCGATTCATACGCTCTGCCAATCAATTCTGCTGTGGTGTATCCCTAACTGTGAAGTGTCGAACAATACCATACTCTTGGCACACATCGAAGAACGGATCACTTTTATATTCCCCTCCATTGTCCGTCCTAAGCCGCTTGAATTTCTTGCCAGTCTGGTTTTCGATCATAGTTTTTCATTTAAGAAAAACTCTAAGCACTTCATCCTTAGTTCTCATGGTATACACCCAAACTCTTCTGGAAAAGTTATCAACAAAA
This sequence comes from Gossypium hirsutum, assembly GCF_007990345.1. NCBI lineage: Eukaryota > Viridiplantae > Streptophyta > Magnoliopsida > Malvales > Malvaceae > Gossypium > Gossypium hirsutum. The sequence goes on from NC_053448.1 coordinate 53,721,602, forward strand.
GTAACAAAGTAGTGTTTTCCTCCCAATGAAGGTGTCTTGGAAGGCCCCCACACATCTGAGTGAACATATTCCAAAATACCTTTTGTATTATGGATAGCAGTACCGAATTTCACTCTCTTTTGCTTTCCCAGAACAGAATGCTCTCAAAATTTTAATTTGCAAGCCTTTGCACCTTTCAACAATCCTTGCTTTGCCAGAATTTGCAAGGATTTTTCGCTGGCATGTCCCAACTTCATATGCCACAACTGTATTGAGTCCAATTCTTTGTTGCCGGAAGCTGCAGCGACTGCTCCAATAACTGTACTACATTGGTAGTAATACAAGTTATTTTTCCTGATGCCCTTCAATATCACAAGTGCGCCAGATGTCACTTTCAAAACCCCATCTCTCATAGTAACAACTGAACCATTGGATTCCAAGGCTCCCAATGAGATGAGATTTTTCTTCAAACTGGGCACGTACCGAACATCAGTCAGAACTCTGGTTGATCCATCTTGATTCTTTAATTGGATTGAACCTATCCCAACAGTTTTACAGGCATTGTCATTGCCCATATAAATAACTCCTCCATTTAGTTCTACTAAATCAGAGAACCACTCCCGGTTAGGGGACATATGAAAGGTACAACCCGAATCCAATATCCACTCATCTGAATGGAACGACGATGATGATGCAACCAGTGATAGTTCAGAGTCACTAGTATCATGCTTTGCAACACAAGCATCTACAGCAGCTTTTCCCTTATTCTTCAGCTTTGGACAATTTTTCTTCCAGTGGCCTTTCTCATGACAAAAGGTACATTCATCTTTCCCGAGTCTGGACTTTGACTTTGATCTCCTCTTTTGAGTTTTCTTCCGAGTGTATGAACGACCTCGGACTACTAAAGCTTCTGTATCTCTGATTGAGTTTTTCTGTTTGTCCTTCTTTCTCTGTTCATAACTGTATAAGGCCGCACAGACTTCGCTTAGAGATATATCACTCCTGCCATGAAGTAGAGTAGTTTCTAGGAACTCAAACTCCTTAGGAAGTGACCCCAACAGCATCAAAGCCAAATCTTCATCTTTGAATGTCTCATCCATATTCAGCAAATTAGTGACTAACTGATTAAATTTGGTGATGTGATCATTCATTGTGGTACTTGGGACGTATGTGAAGCGAAACAGTCTTTTCTTCAAGTGGAGCTTATTTTGACTGTTTTTCTTCAAAAAATTTTCTTCAAGTGCCACACACAACTTATTTGCAGAAGTCTCCTTTGAAAAAGCATACCTCTGCTATCGAGAAAGGCATGATCGAATTGTGCCACATGCCAACCGATTGATCGCCTTCCAATCTTTCTCCTGTACATCATCTGGTTTCTCTTCATCAATGGCAATGTCTAGACCCTGCTGAAAAAGGGCATCTAGAACCTCACTTTGCCACATACCAAAATGGCCCGTGCCATCAAAGATCTCCACGGCCAATCTTGTATTTGCAATTGTCGGTCTTGTCCACATGGACGATGTTGAAGCTCCTACACCGACCGTTTTCTCCATAATCTTTCAATATACCTAAGGAAATCTTTTCTGATGTGGAAGATCAGTTTAAACTGCAACCACAGAGCATACTACGATTAACCTTCGGCTCTGATACCACTTGTTGTTCCAATAGGGTCAGAAGCGTGTAAATTATTGTACTAAAAAATCACACAAAGTTCAATTCCCAAGGAAGAGAGGTGGATCACATGGATCTCTTAAATACCAAGTCTTTCCTTAGACAGAATATCCCTTCTATAGTAATTTAATAGCTCAATTAAATACTACTATTATACCCTCAAATATTGAAAGAAAAATAGGACAAGAAAGAACACTAGAGATTTAACGAGGTTCGGTAAATTATACCTACGTCCTCGGGCACTAATACCAGATGATAACTTTACTATCTCCAAAGTATTACAAACAAATAGAATTCCTTAAGAATTCTCAAATGGGAGAAGAGAGAAAACTAAGAGAGAAAGACTGGTTGGGATGGTGTAAATGAGAAATGGTTAGGCCTATTTATAGTTGAGGTTCAGGGACTAACTTGCAAATGGCCTAAAAATTAGGGACCAAAATTGCAATTATCCCATTCAACTTTAAACAACTTGCCTACCATTTTTTTCTTTCGGTGCCACTTGCACCTCCCATTTTTTTGACTTTTCAACACCCCTTTTAATTTGTCTTTTCAACACATGTAAAATAGTAATATAGTAAAATTAAAATTAGTTAACGCGGAAAGGGTAGATACAATCTTTTAAACTGGACGGTGAGATGACCCAAACTCAAAGTCAAAGTGCAGCTTCTTCTTATCTTCTAAAGGCAAACAAAATTGCAGGTCAGTTTACCAATCTTCTCTTCCATTTCTTCTTTTCTTTGGTGATCAGTTTTGTATGTCTGTCAAGCTCTTGTTTGATTTTTGTGTTTAGTGCATGTATTGTAGTATATGTTTCGAATCTTTAATCACCGTAACCCTACTTCACGTGTGTTATTTCTCTTTTCTTTTTCGATACAAATTTATGTAATTTTCAATTTCTTTTAGTGAGTGTCTATGTTTGCAGGGTAAATCACAATAACATGTACTTAAACTGATTCAACTTTAGATAATAACATAATTTATTTTATTTTCATCATGAAATTATATGTGCTTCTGTCTCGTGCTAAATACTTACTAAATTATACGTGCTGTCAATTCATTTATCCATGTAGGTCAATATATATTTTATTTATGTAACTGGCCGCATAATCATCCATACATTATCAGACTGTTTCCAATTTAAGTTTTTAGGCATTAAAAACTAATCATACGTTATCATGTGTCAGATCTCATCCTGAATTTCCGGATAAACTTTTGTGGTATCATACTTCACACTTAAGCTAAAATGCTGTCGTCTGTTACCAAGGCACGTGGGCCAGGGTTGGCGGAGGTACAACAGGTGGAATGGGGAGCTAAAGAGATCCATTTAGCAGATGACAAACATATAGTGTCTGAGTTGCCAAGATGTCCAAACTGCTCTTCATTGATTGCATTGTATTTGCAGGGGAATTATGAGCTGACAGCTATTCCTCCCCTATTCTTTCAGCGCATGCAACTTCTCCAAATATTAGATTTGTCCCGTACTAGCATCAAATCTTTGCCAAAATCTCTTCGTAAGTTGTTTGCATTAAAAAAACTCTTGTTACAAGGTTGTGATCTCTTCATGGAACTTTCACCTCAAGTTGGGAAACTCAAAAATCTTGAAGAGCTTCATCTTGATGAAACTCAGATCATGGGTTTGCCTAAAGAGACTGGAAAGCTACTCAAGTTACAACTATTGAAAGTATCATTCTATCATTTATGTGGCAAAAAGACGTTGAAATCGGACATTTTGATTCACCCTGAGACGATATCAAATCTCTCACAACTTGCAGAGTTAAGCATTGATGTGAATCCTGCAGACAAGAGGTGGGATGATTCCGTGGAAGCCGTTCTGAAGGAAGTGTGCAACTCAAAAACATTGAGGACTCTTAGCTTGTACCTGCCCACGTTCCAACTTTTAGATTATGCATCACTGATATATCCTTCCTTGTCACACTTTAGATTTACTGTTGGCCATCATAAAAGGAGAATCATATCTCGTGTACCTCATGAAGTTGAAGCAGAATTCAGAAAATGGGACAAATGCTTGAGGTTTGTGAATGGTGAAACCATCCCAACTCAAATAAAAGGGGTACTGAAATATTCTACTTCATTTTTCTTGGACCACCACACAACTGCTATGAATTTATCTGAATTCGGGATCGAGAATATGAAGGGGCTAAAATTTTGCTTGTTGGCAGAATGTAATAAAATGGAAACCCTAATTGATGGAGAGATGCATTATGAAAGAAATGAAGATGACCAATCTGAATCTGACCCTGGTTCCGTACAACACATGCTTGAATCCCTAGAATATTTGAGCATTTATTACATGGAGGATTTGCAGTGTATTTGGAGAGGAGCAGATCGTTTTGTATGTATGTCTAAGTTGAAATTCCTGGCGCTGCATGCATGCCCCCAGCTGAGTAAAATTTTCAGCCTTACTTTGCTTGAAAATTTTATCAACTTGGAGGAGATAATTCTTGAGGACTGCCCCCGAGTCACAAGCCTTGTAAGTCATGCTTCCGTGAAGCCTATCATGTCAGATAAAATATTTCTTCCAAGTTTGAAAAGATTGCTGGTTCTTTACCTTCCTGAACTGGTCAGCATTTCTAATGGCCTATTGATAGCACCAAAGTTGGAAAGCATTGGCTGTTACAATTGCCCAAAGCTTAAAAGTATATCAAAAATGGAATTGTCAAGCAAAACTTTGAAGATAATCAAAGGAGAATGTGAGTGGTGGGAGGGTATGAATTGGAATGAAACAGAGTGGGGAGATGGGCCAGGTTATCTGATGCATATCTTTTCCCCTATCGATAACCAGAAAGATGTGATGACCCAAATGGTAGAAGGTAGAGATCCACACGAAGCAACCATACAAAATGAAGACCAACAACTAGGTAATACATCTTTTCACCTTTTTCCCCCTTTTCATTCATCATCTAATTTATTAGCATATGTCTGAGATCAATTTAGTGAGTACTTGAACCCTTTTTTTGGGCAATTGTGTAGTTCTTATCATCCCAGGAAAAGCTGGCATAGCTGGCTACAAAAAGTAAAAACTATTAAAAAAGCAGTAAGCCAAGAAACTTGGAACAGACTAAGCTCCGGAAACATCCTTTCATATTTCTGACCAAATCATATAAACGTTGGCAGTCCCGGCAACTGGCATGATAACTGAGATAAAAGCCTTACTTTCTAGCCTTTGCCTTACCCAATAAAATTCTATGGTCCAGATCCAGTCACTTTGTTGTCTCTGTAAACCGCAGAAGAACTTGAATTCCAAACTTGCTGTGTGAAATCACAAGCAAGAAACAGATTATCCCTGGACTATTCAACATAATTACATAATTTGGACAAGGATGGAGCTCTCCAGGAGCTAATCTTCTTTTAGTTGGCAGTCTATAAGAATGTCCATGAGGACAGTGATTGGATTCCTTGGGAATATGGTATTAAACCATAAATCTATGCCAATAACTGTCTCTATGTTCTCATGTATGTATATTATGGCCTAAATAATATGAGAAAATGTGCCCTCATTAACAAAAAAGTTTGCTGTTGACTGATGAGAAGTGATGATTTTAACATTTCTCATTTGAACATTGGTAGGTGATCAAAAGCCGCTTGAGGTTTCAACACAAGATCATCGAGGCCAGTGCTTGGGTAATTTTTCTTTGCAACTCTTATGAAACGACTTCTATTTTTGGTTTCTTTAACTCATTTAGGCAATTGTGGTTTAAAACTGTTAGATTATACTGAGGAGAGAATGATGGGGACAGATGTGAAAGAACCTCCTTCGGGTTGCGTATTTCCTTCCAATCCTTTATGTATGACTTACCATGTAAGTATATATTTACAGATCAACCAAAAACAGCATATATGTTTTCTTCTTGTTTTATTCAGACGTTTTACTGTCATGAATGTCTGTATATTGAAGCAATGGTTAGCATGTAGCAATCACGTGTTTTATTATTATTATTATTATTATTATTATTATTATTATTTGGATGTAATGATGTAACTTAGTTGTATTCCAACTAAGTTTGTTAGTGGTAGTAGGTGGTGATTTATTTTAAGTGGATGTAATGATGAAACTTAGTTGTATTCCAACTAAGTTTGTTAGTGGTAGTAGGTGGTGATTTATTTTAAGTGGATGTAATGATTCCAACTAAGTTGTCAAGTTGTAAGCTTGTATAAATAGGCTTTATGCCATTTTAAAAAATGAATGAATTCAATCAAGATTTCATCCATATACTCTCTATTTTAGCTTTGCTTAAAATTTATTTCATTTTTCTTCTTTGTTTCTGCCGCAAGTCTCGATTCTTGCTCGGCAAGCTTTTTGTTGAACCTTGCTATTTGTTGCACTTAGCTCCAACAATTGGTATCAAGAGCCTATTTCTTAAGGGATCTGTTATACAAATTCATGGCTTCATCAAGCTTTTCACCAGCTGCACCTCAAGTCTTCAATGGAGAAGGCTACCACATATGGGTGGTTAAAATGAAGACCTACCTATAAGCTTTCGATTTGTGGGAGGTAGTCAACTCAGATGTTGAACCAGAGCCACTTAGAGGCAATCCAACAGTGGCTCAAATCAGGCAGCATGCTGATGAGAGGACCAAGAGGCACAAAGCCATGTCTTGCATCCAGAACTCAGTGTCAGATGTGATTTTCACAAGGATTATGGCCTGTGAATCACCAAAACAAGCCTGGGACAAGTTGCAAGAGGAGTTTCAAGGGACAGAGAGGACAAGGCAGCAACAGTTGCTGAACTTAAGGAGAGATTTCGAGAATTTGAAGATGAAGGAAGAAGAAACTATCAAGCAGTACTCTGACAGGATTATGGCTGTGGTTAACAGCATAAGGCTCCTTGGAGAGCAGCTCAAGGAAGCTAGGATAGTGGAGAAGGTTATTGCAACTCTGCCCGAGAGGTATGAGGCAAAAATCTCATCTCTCGAGGACTCAAGGGACCTGTACACCATCTCCCTGACAGAGTTGATCAATGCTTTATATGCTCAAGAGCAAAGAAGAGCAAGCAGACTGGAGGAGCATCAAGAAGGTGCCTTTCAGGCAAGAACAAACACTGCCTACAAAGGCAAGAAGGCCTGGAGAGACAAGTCAAGGACTGATGTTGCAAGAAAAGAGGGCCAGACTTGCAAGCACTGCAGAAGGGCTGGTCATCCAAAAGAAAAATGCTGGTTCAATCCAGATGCTGTATGTCAGCATTGTAAAAAGAAGGGTCATGTTGAGAGAGTCTGCAAGAGCAAGGCCAAATCAAGGCAGAGTCAGTTTCAACAGAAGAAAGCTGAGGCTCGAGTAGCTAAGGAGGACAGTGACCAAGAGGAGCAAGTCTTTGCTGTGTTATGCTCAGCTGCTCAAGAAAGGTTCTCATCTGGTTGGCTTCTAGACAGTGGATGCACCAACCACATGACACCTGATGCTGCAATCTTCAAGTCTTTAGACAGAAGCTGCAGAACTAAAGTCAAGATAGGAAATGGACATTTTATTCAAGCTGAAGGCAAGGGTGATGTGCTGATATGCACCCCCACAGGTGCCAAAGTGATTTCAAATGTGCTTTTGGTGCCTGAAATTGACAGAAACCTGCTCAGCATAGCTCAGTTGCTGGAGAAAGGTTATTATATTGTGTTCAAAGACAACCAATGCCAAATCAATGATCCAAGTGGATCCAAGCTGATGGCAGTTCCTATGGCTAATAAGAGCTTTGTAGTTGACTGGACCAGGGAGTCAGACATTGCCTACACAGTCACATCAGATGAATCCAAGCTTTGGCATCAAAGACTGGGACATGCCAACTTCAGATCGATGGCTCGAATGGTCAGAGAGGACTTGGCTGAAAACTTCATCAACTCAGTGGATCATGATGATGTGTGTAAAGTGTGTCAGCTAGGAAAGCAGGCCAGACTCCCATTTCCCTCGAATCAAGCCTGGAGAGCCTCTGAAAAACTCCAACTGGTGCACACTGATGTGTGTGGCCCTATGAGGACTGAGTCATTAAGTGGAAACAGGTACTTCATACTGTTCATTGATGATTTTTCAAGATATTGCTGGCTTTACTTCCTAAAACAGAAATCAGAGGCAGCCTCAGTGTTTTGGAAGTTCAAGATTGCTGCTGAGACTGAAACAGGTTGCAAGCTGAAGTCCATAAGGTCTGATAATGGGACTGAGTACACCTCAGCTCAGTTCCAAGCCTTCTGTGATAAGGCAGGCATCAAACATCAACTTACCAACACATATACACCTTAGCAAAATGGTGTAAGTGAAAGGAAGAATAGGAGTTTGATGGATATGGCCAGGTGCTTGATGATTCAGAAGAATCTGCCTAAAGCACTATGGGCAGAGGCAGTTAACACTGCAAACTACATTCAAAATAGGCTTCCAACCAAGGCCTTGGATCAGAAGACTCCATTCGAAGCCTGGTTTGGATTCAAGCCATCACTGGCTCATCTAAAGGTCTTTGGATGCATCTGTTATGCTCATGTACCTGCTGTCAAAAGGGACAAATTGTCTGAAAGGGCTCGACCTGGTATTTTGGTGGGCTACAGCACTGTTAAGAAGGGTTATAGGATCTTGGATACTTCAACAAAGAAAGTGTCAGTCAGTAGGGATGTGGTATTTGATGAAAAGTCATGTTGGAACTGGGAAAAACATGAACCTGAGGAAGTTTCAGAAGGACTTGCAGCAGATCAAGCTGAGCCAGATCAAAATGTTCCTGAAATAGACATTGATGATGAACCAGTTAGAGGAACAAGACCATTGACTGAGATTTATGAAAGAGCTCATGTAGCCATAGCTGAACCAAGCAATTTTGAAGAGGCTGAAGCTCAGCAAGAGTGGAAGCAGGCAATGGCTGAGGAGATTAGCATGATTGAGAAGAACCAGACCTGGGAATTAGTTGAAAGGCCAGTCAAAAGGAAGATAATTGGGGTGAAATGGGTGTACAAAGCCAAGCAAAATGTTGATGGTACCTTGAACAAACTGAAAGCAAGGCTAGTTGTCAAGGGGTTCAGTCAGAGGTATGGCCTGGACTACCTGGAGACCTTTGCACCAGTGGCCAGGCTAGACACCATCAGATTACTGATTGCCTTAGCAGCACAGCTCAAGTGGAAGATCCATCAACTCGATGTGAAATCAGCCTTTCTGAATGGTTTCTTAGATGAAGAGATCTATGTTGAACAACCACAAGGGTTTGAGATAGCTGGCAGAGAGCATATGGTCTACAAACTGAAGAAGGCCCTATATGGCTTAAAACAGGCTCCAAGGGCCTAGTACAGCAGAATCAATGGCTACTTGACTAATTTGGGATTCGATCGAAGCAAGAGTGAGCCAACACTGTATGTCAAGAAGCAAGGGACACAAACACAGCTCATTGTATCCCTATATGTTGATGACCTGCTGGTGACAGGAGGAGATCGAGCAGTGCTGGTCGATTTCAAGACTAAGATGCAAGAAGTATTTGAAATGTCTGATCTAGGGGAAATGTCTTATTTCCTTGGAATGGAGGTGACTCAAGCACAAAATGGGATATTTCTAAGTCAGAGAAACTTTGCCACAAAGATTCTGACCAAGTTCTCCATGCAAAACAGTAAAGCAACTAAAACACCTGTTGCTGTTGGAGAAAAACTATCGAGCCAAGGTGATTTTGAGAAGGTTTGTGAAACAACCTACAGAAGTCTAGTTGGTTGTCTGTTATATTTAACTGCCACTAGACCAGACATAATGTATGCTGTAGGATTGCTCTCAAGGTTCTTGCATTGTTGCAATAAAAAGCATTTACAAGCTGCTAAGAGAGTGCTTAGATATGTCAAAGGCACTTTGAGCTATGGTTTAAGGTACAGCAAGGAAGGAAATCTGAAGCTGGTTGGCTACACTGATAGTGACTGGGCTGGCTCGATAGATGACATGAAAAGCACCTCAGGGTATGCTTTCAACCTTGGTTCAGCCATGTTTTGCTGGAGCTCGAAGAAGCAAAGTCTGGTGGCTCAATCTACTGCTGAAGCAGAATATGTGGCAGCTGCAAGTGCTGTCAACCAAGCCATTTGGCTAAGGAAAATCTTAGCTGATTTGAAAGTGCATCAAAAGGAAGCTACTGAGATCTTCTGTGACAACCAATCTTCAGTTGCAATTGCTAAAAATCCAGTGTTCCATGGAAGAACAAAGCATTTCAGCATCAAGTTGCATGTTGTTCGAGAAATGGAGCAAGCTCAGGAAGTGAAGCTGATCCATTGTAATTCTGAGGATCAACTTGCAGACATTTTGACTAAAGCCCTTAATGTCACAAGGTTCGAATGTCTAAGAAGGAAGCTAGGTGTTTGCTCCATGCAAACCAAGGAGGAGTATTGAAGCAATGGTTAGCATGTAGCAATCACGTGTTTTATTATTATTATTATTATTATTATTATTATTATTTGGATGTAATGATGTAACTTAGTTGTATTCCAACTAAGTTTGTTAGTGGTAGTAGGTGGTGATTTATTTTAAGTGGATGTAATGATGAAACTTAGTTGTATTCCAACTAAGTTTGTTAGTGGTAGTAGGTGGTGATTTATTTTAAGTGGATGTAATGATTCCAACTAAGTTGTCAAGTTGTAAGCTTGTATAAATAGGCTTTATGCCATTTTAAAAAAATGAATGAATTCAATCAAGATTTCATCCATATACTCTCTATTTTAGCTTTGCTTAAAATTTATTTCATTTTTCTTCTTTGTTTCTGCCGCAAGTCTCGATTCTTGCTCGGCAAGCTTTTTGTTGAACCTTGCTATTTGTTGCACTTAGCTCCAACACTGTATTTCAACTGCAAGTAACTGACCTCTTTAAACCATCCCAATCATTTTTTCCCAATTCTTTGTGTCTTAATGAATTTGGCTTATCTAGATTATCTTTCTTCTTTTAAACAGAAAAGAAACTGAGTAAATCTAAGTTATACATGCCAATCTACACATACAAGTATTTGTAGCCAAGTGGCCAGAATTTTGTTATATTTTGGTTCATGTCCAGATTTGATCCCTCGTATTGAAGTCAATCACTTCAACAAATGGCAGACTTATGCGGCATAACCTTCCCCTACTTGATTTCTCCCAATTTTCTGTTTGTTGGTTTTTTTTAAAAAAAAAATTAATTTCTTTAAAAACATTGCATGCTAATAGTTATGATTTTTTCTTCTAACTGAATACCCTTTAATGTCAACTAACTTCCTTTTTAATGTTTTGAGATGGGAAAAACACATATTAAGGCTCTTTAGATTGCCATTTGCTGTGTACTGTGGGGCCAAAATTTTCAAGATGGCATGGTATGTCATCGCCTACTTCCAAATCATCAAGTTAAGGCCGTTCCTTAACATTGTTAAGGATTTAACTGTAATCAACATTTTATGAAAGTAAAGGACTTAACTGATTTTATAAACAATCCTTGTATTGAGGAGCATGAGGAGCCATCCCCACAAGGATATCTCAACCTTCAGCAACCATATGTATTTAATTTGGTTTTGTTATTTTTAGTCAAATCTTATTGTCAGCCTCGATTTGCTATTATCATTACTCTGAATTTGTTCAAATTTCAGGCACCAGAACAAGCAAGGAGCTTTACATCAGGGAATAACAGGAGTCTAGAAGATGATGAATGTTTTCTGGTTCCAAATATTGTTGAAGTAGACGTAGATGAAGATGAACCTAAGGCCAAAAGATGGTCAGTTCAGCATTTTATTTTGATGTAAATTTTGAAGTGGCCTTCACTTTCTTAAACCAGAACGTTTGCTTTGCTGCATTTGCTGACCCCATTTCTCCAATATAAAGTGCCTTCAAATTTCTTTCAGTTTTTGCGCCAAGGATGTAATTAAACTAGAGGAAATCAATTCTACAAGTGGTTTGGTTAAATAATTGAGCTTACGGATTACAAAAAGAAAAGTTTCATTAATGCAGTGGTTTTACAATCTGCAGGAACCATACTGAGAATGAAAACAAGGGTGTCATAGGTTCTGCAAGCAAAACCACGCGAGGGAATAGAGCTGCAAATCAAATCAGAAGCAAGGTACTGGATGATGGTTATAGATGGAGGAAATGGGGGCAGAAAATGGTCAAGGGTAATCCCTATCCAAGGTGATTACTTCACCTAATCTTGTTCAGAAATTCTGAAGTTGCTAAACAGTTTTGTTTATTTTATTATACCTTTATCCATGTCTTTATCCACTCTGTGTAGGTTATACTACCGGTGTCTGTCAACTTGTTGTCTAGCGAAGAAATATGTTGAGCGAGACTCCCAAGATACAAGCTTTTTTGTCACCACCTACCATGGGCTGCATAACCATGATGAGTGGAATTCCAGGGGGTTGTCTAAGTTGCACTCTCAACCTTGTATTGATCATAGGGCCAATAACGTGAAAGATGCTGCTGAGGCAGCTAAGAGTATCTGCCCTACAAAAGGTGGAGATACAGTACCCTTCCTTGATCGTCATATTATCAGTTTGACGCAAACTAGAGAGTAACGATTTTCATTGAACCTTGAATTTTACATAAATAGGAATGTTTTTATCATCTGTTTTGATGATTAATACTTGCGTCAGAAAATTTTAGAGGTGTGGAGTTTACAACAATTTTTGCAATCTATACATGATTTCTGTAGAGTGTGTTGATAAGTGCTTAGTGAAAGATTGAATGTAAATCAGAAAAAGAAAAAGAAAAAGAGGGAATAAATCATTTTGTATGAGTAATTTTATCATAAAAACTTCAGTGATGGAGAAATTTGCTCGAATTTTCTGTTTCTCTCATTGACTTGCACTAGAAATTATATCAGAAACATTACATTTAACAGCAGCTATACAATGCCTAAAAGATAAAAAGCTATTTGAGAAAAATTGTTACTAAAGTCTGGTTCATTTGACATTGGCAGAATATGGAGATGTATTTCAAGCTTCAATACAAGATGAAGGAGCACACCCAGGTAATTATTTCTCAACCTTAATATTTCTGATTTTTTGCTGTCAACTATCTCTAAATACAGATATAGAAACAGAGATATCTGTGAGGAATGAGCATTTCTTGAAATATGTATCTTCCATGTCATTTTACAATTTGAGGGTTAATATTAACAAATAACTAACATAAAAGGTCTGGTACAGACTTGGCTCCTGATGATGGCTTCTGTTGGAGAAAATATGGACAAAAAGATATCTTGGGAGCAAAATATCCAAGGTTTGCCAATCACCTTTAAAGCATGCATAAAACTCTCTGTACTAGTTTTAATGACATGATACATCAAATTATAAATATTAAAAAAATTAAAGCGTAATATCAAGAGAAAGTGACATAAAATCATTTTAATTTGATTTTTCTATCCACATGAATTATTTAAAATATAAATATTATAGCATTTTAGAGTAATATCTTTTTAGTTATTTGATCTGGTAAGTTAATGTTTTAAAACTATAATTTTGTTATATATTCAATTTGGTATTTTAAAGTTCATGATATTTATAAAAATATATAATATGTTTTAGAAAATTTACTATTCCCTTCTATTATTAATTGTTGATTTTTGTGTTATATATTAATTTCTATTATTTCTTCACCTCTATTTTATTAATTGGTTACAATATATTATCATTGACTACTATGTCATATACCATATATTATTAATTTATAATTATTTATCTTTAAATTTATAAAAATTATTAAGCATCTAAAAATTTTACTAATCTTATTTAATAAAAATTTCAACATATAAAAATACTTAAGTTTGGAATTAATTATAAGTTAACATATTTATAAAAATTTAAGTCCTCAAACTATTAAAATTATCAATTTAAACACCAACTCGATTATTAGAGACTAAATGTCAGCACATGCTAGACAACTTGTGGTACTAGCATATAGTGTAACATTATATCTGTTATTATAATTTTGAAATTAAGAAAAGATAAATCATAATTTGGAGAAATTTTATTTTAGTTATCAAATTAATAATTTAGTCACCAAATTTTTATGTTTGCCAACATGACTTTTATAATAATTTAACTGTCAAGATTCTTTTTAAAATTCATTATAATGATTTTTTTTACTTATCTTAAATTATGTTAAAATGACACTTAGTATTCAACTTTTATAAAATTAAGAAATAAACATTTAATATGTTACTAGATTATGACACATTTATTATATGTATGAAAAATAAAATTATGTAACAAATATATTTATAAAAATTTGATATAAATGATAAATAAAATTTTAGTTGAAATGTTAAAAATTATAGAGGGATGGGTTCAAACCCTATTATGTGTATATATATTTTATTTTTTATATAAAAGATATAAAATGACTATACTTGTAAAATAATACAATTTACCTTGTAAATTAAGGGTATTCTAATCATTACTCAATTAAACTCATGACTTCAGTTGAGTTAAGCGCTTAATATAGATCCCCCATCTAACTTGCACTTAGATGTTATTCTCTTTGTGTATGTATTAATAAACTATATATAAAGTTATAAATAAATATATATATTTTTTAAAAAATGATATAGATACTAAATATAGTTTTGGTTGAAATGGTAAAGTACAAGTATAACAAATTATAGAGGCTTGGGTTCAAATCCTATTATATGTGTATATTTCTTTTTATTTTTCTATATAAAATATATAAAATAACAAAAATCCTTCAAAATAATATAATTTACTTTGTAAAGTAATGGTATTTTAGTCATTACTCAACTGAGTTGGTGTTTAGTTGACCCATGACACCAACTCAATCAAGTGTTTAATTGAAATTTTGATAAATAAATTCAATTATCAAAACTATTAAAATTCATTACTTGAAATATTTAATATCCATTTTATCTAAATAAATTTAAATATTGATTGCATACTACATCAATCACTTAAGAAATTATAATTGAAATATGAGACTTTTTTTAATTTTAAGACAAATTATTAATTATATTACAGATGTTAGTGATTAAACTTTTTTGACGTTAGATGATATAGATAAAAATGTTAAAAAAATTAACAATCCAAAATTTTCAAATTATCTTAATTTCATGATTTATATGGACATTTACACGTAGCATGATGAATATTTTAGCAATACCATGTAATACATGATACATGTTATATTGTTTATATCATTCAATCATTAGTGACTAACGACCAAGAGATCAAAATTCAGTATCCTTAATTTTGGTACATAAATTGATCATTCTGGTAGTTGCATGACCAAGTCAAACCTATTGAACACTTGGTCATCATATGTTCAATTTGCCTTTTCGTTATCAATCATATATTACTGTTGATATTCGGTCTGCTTCAACTTTAAACCATTCAAATTGAAGAACCTTTTTGAAAGAGTCCTAGGTTGCAAAGCCTGACTTGTGTGTGTGTGTGTGTGTATGTTAACCATTCTTTCTGGATTGTAGAAGGTACTACCGGTGTGCCAACGGACCCAGCCAAGGTTGTTTTGCGAAAAAGCGAGTAAAAAGATCAAGTGATGACCCGACAATCTTTGAGATTACTTACTGCGGAAAGCACACTTGCAATGTCATGCCTCCCACAGCACCTTCAGAATATCAAGAACAAGGAACCAGAATAGAGCCACAGCAGCAGCATAACCAGCTAACAGAAGAAAACCAGAAACAACAATCACAAGATTTACTGGTGAGCTTCCAGAGCTGCCTTAAAGTTATAGCCCAAGACTTAGAGACACCTGACTGAACATATCCTTCATTCCCTAATATTTCATCTATATTTTATTTTCATTTGTAACTTTTAGAACTCAATTTTGAATGAATTCACATCTTGAAAAATGCTTCGAAGATCTCGTTTGTGTGTATGAATGTGTAATACTTCATTCAGTGGTCCAGCCTGATAAAGGACCATTAGTTTCATTATCCGTTTTAGCCTCTTGTCAACTTTAATCTGTTTGTAAAACCGAATCTTTTTTTATTATTATCGATTCTGCCTATGCGTAGCTTACTTTATTGACATGACTTTGTCATTTTTGTCATTTTTGTCACATTTGCAGGTTTTGCCATCAACACCTGGACAATGTGTAGAGCAGTCTTTTAATCAGAAAAGCAATTCAGGCAATGACCAGCTAACTATCACTCATGAAGACAATAATTCCACCATTGTTTGTCAGGAATCCTCACCTAGCCCCTCTGATTCTTCATCAATGGGATCTCAACTTTCTGCAGCAGCACTTTCAACTGTATGTATATATCTTTAATTTGTATATTATTAATCTTGTTTATCCTCTTAGCCTGGTTGACCTTCATCAGCATTTGATTAGATTTATTCAAATTTCAGGAACAATTACAAGCACAGAGGTTTGACGAACCTGCCAAACAAAATCAATGCAAGTACCTTTTTTTTTTTCATCAAGTCAACTTTTCAGTTCAACAATTTTATAAGCTACAGAATGTACATGAATTTTGTTCGTTGATCAGTATATATGAATTACTCGGAAAATCTTATACAAATTATTTGGGTATTGAAGTATACAAGAAACATTATCCGCCAATGTTGGGAGATGAAGTTTGGCGTCTAGACAGGATTGATAAAAATGGAATTATTCATAAAAGGCTAGCCTCTGAAGGCATAAACACAGTGCAAGACTTCTTGAAAATGTGGGTCGTTAATCCTGGTGAGCTTAGAAGGGTAAGAATTTGCAATCACTTGACTAGCCCAGAACCAGATATATGCCAATTTAGTGTATGTATTTCTTAAATATAATCATAAATGGCTTGTTTTGAAATCATGTTGAACAGATTTTAGGCCCCATAATGTCTGAGAGAAAGTTGGATCACGCAATCAACCACGCCAGAACTTGTGTTATGGGAAACAAATATTATGTTTTTCGAGGCTCAAATTACAGAATCTTGTTAAATCCCATTTGCCAACTAATGGGAGCAGAGGTTAATGGCAGTATATATCCTACTCACAGCCTGAGTAACATTGACACAGTATGTTCTGTGAAAAGCTAAATAATTTATTTATTTTGGGTCTTAAATATCTATTAGTCTAATATTCATTAAATCGTGAACCTGGCATTTGCAATTGCAGGTATATCTTGAAAAGTTGGTGAGACAAGCATATGTAAATTGGTCTTCCTTGGAAGAGATAGAAGGAATTTCCAATGAAATTATTGGCCCTCTAACGCAAGGTAATTCCTTTTTCAAGGAACTTTCATAACATTAAACTTGACCTTGTTTTCAGGGCCTTTTTAGTATTGTTTTACTTTTACATATGGAAATTTGCGGAATATGAAATTACACTTGAGACTTTAGAGTTATTTTACGCATAAGAGCTACTTTTTCCCCCTTATTTGTCGTCCTAAAATCAGTTATGAGTTATCATTGTCAGATATCATGGCACAAAGGACGGGGGCAAATGTGATTAATACAATTCCATCTAATTTGCGTGCTATGCCTCCTTCTGGTCCTTGGTTACCTGAGCTTCCAGATCACCCTGTTTTGATGGACAACTCAAATGTAAGTACATATATTCGCTTAAGGTATTTTTCGTTTGGAAGAGGTGACAAAGTAAGCTTTAGGAGACGAGAGTAAAACGCGTCAATCACCTCTGAATGATGTTTCTGAAATATTCATTTCCATTTATAAGTTTTAGAACTCAACATTTAATACATTCAGTCTGAAAAATGTTACGGATCTCCCTTGTTTGTGTGGATGTTTGAGTAACATTTCACTTAGTTTTCCAGCCTGATAAAGGAGCATTAGCTTCATTATCCCTTTTAAAGCCTCTTTTCAACTTTAATCTGTTTTCTAAACCGAATCATTTAGTTTTTGTTTATCGATTTTGCCTCTGTCCTACATTATTGGCATGTCCCGTCTCTTTTGTCCCATTTGCAGGTTTTGTCATCTCCAACAACAGGAGAATGTGCGGTGCAGTATTTGAATCAGAAAAACAATTCAGGCAATGACCAGCAAACTATCAGTCAGGAAGACAATAATTCCACCATAGTCTGTCAAGTGCCCCCACCTAGCCAATCTAATTCTTCAGCAATGACATCTGAACTTTCAGCGACCGCACTTCCAACTGTATGTACTTATCTTTAATTGTATGTGCTTAATCTTACTTACAATCGCAAGGGTAATTCCCAATCGCAAGCATGTTGCTACAAACAGGGCTCTGATTTAATTCAGAGCAGAGCACCAGCTGATGCACATAGTTGGCACTGTTATGGCACCAAAGGAAAAAAGAGGTTGGATTCTGTTCTTTTTCCACAATTTCGCATCTTTATAGAATTATGCTTTCCCTTTTATGGAGAAGGGAAGGGATTTAATCTCGATTATTGAGTTTTTACCTTAAATTGGTTGCATTGTATTGTCAGGAAACATAGAGTAAAGAGATCAATCAAGGTGCCTTCTATCGGTAACAAGCTTGTTGATATTCCTCCTGATGATTATTCATGGAGGAAATACGGGCAGAAGCCAATCAAGGGTTCTCCTTACTCTAGGTAGTCATTATCATCTTATCAGACTGCCATCTGATTTATATGAATTTTGGTGTTGCCCTGCTCGGTTTTGCTTGTGTGCATAGATGAACTTTTAGATTGAAAATGACTAGTAATGGAAACTCATTAACTCCATGGTCGTAGTGTCTGCGATATCTGATTATCAGATTACCTTTTCCATAAGGGGACTTGAAATATAGTGCTTTAAGCTTTTGATTCTCTTCTGATTTTTACTCTCACCAGGACTAAGCTGAATAGAGTGATGCATTTAAGTCTTCAGTTTTATAACGTTTAAGCATTTATAGGACCGACCAGTAAATTTGATGTGCCGTTGGTGGAGCCTGTCATATAATATCGACTTAGGAAGTCTTTTGTTTGTAAATTGTGCAGGGGATATTATAAATGTAGCAGTATGAGAGGTTGCCCTGCGAGGAAACATTCGGAAAGGTGCTTAGAAGAGCCGTCAATGCTTATTGTTACATATGAAGGTAAGCACAATCACCCAAAGTTACCTTCACGAGCAACGACATCATCTTAGTGGAAACATTCACAAGCAACGACATCATCTCAGTGGAAACATTGCTAAAGAATTCAAGTCTTTCAATGTTCAATCTGGTCATCATACCTCCTTGATAATATGGTCTCGCTATCTATTGTTGTTTTCTCATTATGGTCACTAAACTAACTATAATTATGGCAAAGACAAGCGCACTTATCGAACAATAATATAGCTATGGTGAGTAGGGAATATTGTATCCACGAGGACTAAAAATACTAGTAATTACTGTTTTCTTATTATTTAGCCGATAAATTGAAGTGATTGTTTTTAATCTAAATTTATTAATCTAGTTTAACTACGAACGCAACAAAGAATGAAATGGAAAAATAATAAAAAATAACCAATGATATAGAAAATATTCAGGAAAGAATCCACTTAGACTTCACCTATTATTATGAATCTAAATTAAACGATTTATTCACTTATGTTTTGATCCGTAGAAATCCTTAAATTATGTTAATATCTCTTTCGAGAGTAAGAACAACTGACTTTAGGTTGATTAATTGAAATCTCTTTCTAATTAAAACCCATATTGTCGCATTAACTAGATCTATAGATTCTCCTATTAGATTTGACTCTAATTCGGTAGATTTATGTCATCATATTTCTAAGATTATATACAACTTCATTCAATTATGCTAGATCTACTTTTAAATAGAGACTTTTGCTCTACTGAAATAAGTACATTAAACTTGAATTAATATCTCAGAAATATTAAAACAAGAAATAATCATACATAATTGAGAACAAGAATCAAGTATTTATCGCATAAATCATAAATCAAATAATAAGATTCATCATAGGTTTCATCTTCCATAAGTATCTAGGGAATTTAGTTCATAATCTTGAATAGAAACATCTCAAAGTTAGAATAACAACAAGACAAAAAAACTCAATAAGACTTCGAAGAAAATTAAATGGAGATCTTCAATCTTGAAGAAGATTCGCTTTCGAGTTGATTCTGATGGCGTTCTTCGAGTCTTTTCTTCGATCTTCTCTGAGTGTCCCCTTAGATATTCTTCTAATTAGTTTTTATAGATTTTATAACGCTCAGAAAGCTTAAAATTTGAGTTTTTTTTGCTTATTTGGGAAGCATAGTGTGATATCGACACGTGATAACACTCTAGAATAACGTATTTTTATGTATTAATTATATATTTATTCTGAGTATGATCCTGCTAATTTGAGCTATTTATGATCTTTTATCTCATAGGGACTAAATTTGAGGCAAAAGCAAAATTAAGGGCCAAAAGCGTGAATTTAGAGATAAAATGGGCCAATGTGCATCACAAGGAAAAGTTGGTGCCAAAAGTGCAAGCATGGAGGACACAAGGGTTGAAATGCAAAAAGAAGAGATTTTATTCTATTAAACTCTATTTTAATTATATTAGGATAATTAATATTGAGATAATTATTAAGGATTATTTTTAGGATTTTATTTTATCTTTATTTATCTTCAATTAAATGTATTTATTTTTTAGGAATTTAAGTGGGATTAGACTATCTCCCCTAGCACTATAAATAGGGGGTGAAGTGACTCAAAAGGGGATCCCATATATTTTTCTGAAAACACTCTCTCCCCAAAAGTTTAGGCTTTTGTTCTTCTCATATTTCTTTTTAATAAAATCTTTATTTTTATTTATTTATTTTATTTTCTACCACAACCATGAGCCACTAAACCCATCTAGCCGAAGGTTGTCAGAAATCCCCAAAAGAGTTCATGAGGCTTAGAATTCGTACTTAGCCTCCTCGCTGAGTATTCATCGTTTCTCCACACTACGGGGCTGACGCTTCCGTCCATGTCCCTTAAGAAGTAAGCTTTTCAACGTATGCAAAGACGGCCGCTTTGTATATTTTAGGAAGGTTGCACAGTCGGTTCATTAGCTTACTACGCCAGAGGTTGGCGAGCCTAAGAGACAAAATGGCGTGGGATTCGCCATTGAGAAGCGTTGATCTAGCATAAGACGATCTCACAGAAGCAATTGTTGGCTAGAGTCAGGTTCCACTAAATCGTAAGTCTAAATCCTTGGAGCTGGTGGTCGTAGGTGTCCTCTTCCACTATAACTGGCTTATTCAGTTTGGGAAGGATCATCTAAAAGCCGAGGATTGAACCCAAGGCTAAACGAGACAACTGGAGGCTGGAATCTCCTATAAGAATTTCCTTTCTCTCAATTCTATTTTTAATTTCTCTAATTTTCGATTCAATATTCTTAAATTTGTTTTTATTTTATTTTTCGTTTTCAAATCCAAACATTTAATTCTGTTATTTTTTATTTTATTTTTTTCAGGCACGCAAGTTTTCTTGGACAAGATTCTGCTTAGGATTTCACGGAACAAGATATTTTGCAAGTCCAGTCCCTAAGGATTTGACCCTATTTCCCTTTTACTATTTTTTTCATTATTTATTAGGTATAGGATATTTTTGGTGCTTTCAATGACCGCATCAAATTTTGGCGCCGTTGCCAGGTATTGGCAACGTATTAATCTTGTTTTTTGTTTCTTATGACCAGATATGCTCTAGGTACTCTTGCGTTCGATTCAGAAATTGAGAAGACTGCTAGAGCCAATCGCAAGGAGACGAAGTTATGGAAAAAACAGTCAGTGGTGGTTGGAACTCAATTAATCCACCGCCAGAAATCGAATTCGACGACGAAGTTGAGTCTAGGGTTAACGAAAACCCTACTCGAACACTTGAAAGCGAAAAAGTAAAAGTCGACTCACCAGAAGAAGTACTTAGCGCTAGGGTTAACGAAAACCTGAATCTAGCACACCAACTAATGGCTCAAACGATCCGGCAACTGGCCGAATCTCCGACAGAACAACCGCCATAGTGCATCACGTTTCCTACTATGGATACTGATTTTGAGTTGAAGTCAGGTTTAATCCAATTACTGCCAACTTATCGTGGGTTGCAAAATGAAAATCCCCACAAGCATTTGAAAGAATTTTATATGGTTTGTTTAGCAAGAAACCTCAGGGGGTAACTGAGGATCAGATTAAATTGTGTGCTTTCCCTTTCTCCCTAGCATATTCTGCTAAGGAATGGTTATTTTATTTACCCCCTGGATCTATTACAACTTGGGCTGATCTATCTCGTTTGTTTCTGAACAGGTTTTTTCCAGCGTCGCGAGCAGCTGAGCTAAGAAGAGAGATCATTGGAATAAGGCAAAAAGAAGTTGAGCCCCTTCAAGATTATTGGGAGCGGTTTAAAAAGTTATGTGCAAGCTGCCCACAACATGGTATAACGGAGCAATCTCTTCTCCAATACTTTTACGAAGGTTTGAAGCCCATGGAAATGAATATGGTAGACGCTGCTAGTGGAGAAGCATTGGTCAACATGACTCCCCAACAAGCGAGAGACTTGATCTCCACGATGGCTGCAAATTCTCAGCAGTTTCGAGCTAATACTGAACCCCCTAGAAGGGTTCACCAGCTAAGTAATTCAACCTTAGAGGATAAAGTTGATAGACTTAAAAATATGATGAACTCTCTTATTGCAGAACAAGCGAAGACAGCTCGGTTATGCAGAATATGTGCTACACCTGATCATGCAACTGATGCATGTCCCAGTTTGTATGATGATACCATGGCCCATCTGGATGCTGTGGGAAATTTCCCTGGGTCGCCATAAAGGCAATGCAACCTCTACGCTAATACCTACAACCCAGGGTGGAGGGGCCATCCTAACTTAAGCTATGGAGCCAATCCACAAAATAACCAGCTATACCAAAATCAGTTTCCGCAACAGTCGTAAGGTTCAGGTAATTTTCTAGAAACCATGGTCAATAAGTTAGCAGCTAATGTTCTTGATTTTCAACAGCAAAATCTTAATTTCCAAAAAGAGATGAAGGATTTCCAACAGAAAACTGAGGCGTCCATCAAAGAGTTGAGCACATTGATCGAGAAATTGACCTCTCAAGGGAAGCTGTCATCACAAACAGAACCAAACCCTAGACAAAATGTAAATGCAGTGATGTTGCGAAGCGGAAAGGTACTGGAACGAATTTCTAACAGGAATCTTGCCCAAGAAATCGCCCAAGAAAAACCTGAGAAAGACGAACAGGTCCGACCGAAGCCTCCATTGCCTAAAATTCAACCTCCATTTCCAGAACGATCCAACCAGTGTCGAAGAGGTAAAGAGGACAAGGAAATCCTTGAAACATTTAGGAATGTCGAGATGAACATTCCGCTGTTGGACGCCATCAAGCAAATACCGCGGTATGCTAAATTTCTTAAAGAGCTTTGTACTAATAAGCTAAAATTAACATGTAATGAAAGGGTGAATGTTGGTGAGAATGTATCTACAGTGTTACAGCGAAAAATGCCGGTAAAATGCAAGGATAGGGGCATGTTTGCAATACCATGCAAAATAGGCCATCTGGGAATTAAGAAGGCTATGTGTGATCTAGGGGCTTCTATAAATGTAATGTCGTATTCTATTTATGAATCACTTAATGCAGGTTTTTTGACAAAAATAGGTGTTATAATTCAATTGGCAGACAGGTCTGTTGTGCCTCCAGAAGGAGTCCTTGAGGATGTTCTGGTAAAAGTTAACGAGCTTATTTTCCCTGCAGATTTTTATGTGATCAAAATGGAGGAGGATAACACTCCTGGATCTTTAGATCTCCTGTTGGGTCGACCGTTCCTCAATACAGCAAGTACTGAAATTGATGTTCGAAGTAGAACCCTCACGATGGAGTTTGATAGGGAGATCGTAAAGTTTAATGTCTACAATGCCATTAGCCATCCAAGCGAAATCTTGAGCGTAAATCGTATTGACATAATTGACTCTTTGGTGGAAGAGAATTTTGAGTCAATTTATAGAGATAATTATGAACTTGATGAAATTGAATTTGTTAATGAATTATTATCTCCAAATACTAAATTGTTCCCTTCTGTTATACAGGCACCAGAGTTGGAGTTAGAACCCGTAGGAAAGGCAAAGAAATTAGACATCCAAGAGTTAGAAGAAATTCGCAATGATGCCTACGAAAATGCTCACATTTATAAAGACAAAACAAAGTTGTTTCACGATAAGAGAATAGCTTAGAAGCATTTTTCGGTAGGACAAAAAGTTTTACTTTATAATTCTGTGTTAAAGTTATTCCCAGGTAAGCTTCGATCATGATGGATAGGGCCTTTTATTGTTACTAAAGTGTTCACACATGGAGCAGTTGAAATAGAGAGTGAAGAATCTAGAAAGCGGTTCGTAGTTAATGGCCAGCGGTTGAAGCTATTTTATGAGAATTTTCAAGCCCACACGGTTGAAAAAATCCATTTGGAACCACCATAAAACCAATAACGACGTCGAGCTAATGAAGTTAAACAAACGCTTGTTGGGAGGCAACCCAATTTTTATTTTTATTTTTATTTATTTTTTTCTTTACTTTATTTATTATTTTATTTTATTTTACTTATTTGGATATTAATAAATTTTTCTTCTTTTGCTTAGATAAAACAGAGCAAAAATGCGAAGAAAACCGTTGAGCAACGCTTAGAGTGCATTATGGCCCGACTTGAAACCTTTGGCCAGCAACTGACCAAGCTCATTGCCATCATTTGTGATCGACAGTAACAACACGGGGAGTTTTTCTAAACTTTTCTACCTATTTATTTCTTTTCGTCCACATTGAGGACAATGTGCTTTCAGTAGGGGAGGTACTCTTCATTATTACTATCATTTTCTGTTGTGATTTTGGTTATTGTTGCTGGTGTTGCTGCTTGAGGCTTTATTTTGTCCATATTTATTTTTTTGGAATCTCCTACCTCTTTTCATGCCCAAGATTTTTACCAAGAATTGCCTACTGTTTGACCTACAAGTATGATTCTTGTTTTCTGAGAAAATTGCGAATTTTCCATAATTGATGCCACATCCACTGTTTTATTCTTATCAGACTAAAAATAATTGTGATTCATAAAGTTAACTTTATCTTGCTTTTCGTAAAATTGATCAAGTTTAAATACAAAGTAGATACTTAATATGTTTGCATGCTAAAATATGTTGATGACTTTTAAGGTAATTACTGAAACTTATTTTTGACACTTGATTTTTTTTCTCTAAAGTCCTCATAAAAAAAAAGAAAAGTTATTATTAAAATGTCGTTTAATGTTTCCGTGGTTATGAGTGCAGCTTAAAAACGTGACTGACTGAGTAACCGGGGTAGGGTGCTTGGGTTGTCATCCTATTTCGCGTCAAAAGGTTGTGTGACGTGTTAGGTAAAACTCCGCTAACCGAAATTAATTTTTAAGAACATGTTGGGCTGAGTAACCGGGGTGGGGTGCTTGGCTGTCATCTCTCTTCGCTTCAAAAGGTTTGATGTGTTCTTAAGAAAAATTATAATAAATTAGGAGTTTGCTGGGCTGAGTAACCGGGGTGGGGTGCTTGGCTGTCATCTCTCTTCGCGTCAAAAGGTTCAGTATATTCCTAAAGCATAAAAAAATGAGAAAAAAAACAAAAAAAAGATAAAAAAAAATAATTTGGGAACTAAAGGAGGAAACAAATAGAGTGTCTTGGTAGGTTTGGTAATTTACCTAATTTTTATTAAATAATTCAAGTTGATTCTAATTTTGTGTGTATTAATTGGAAAACTTTTTCTGTTTTACTTAAAGCAAGCTTAGGGTTCTCTTTAATTTTCATATGCATTTTTGACTGATTTTTATAAAATTTTGGAGTTGTATTTCTTTTATGGCAGAATCTAACTTTCACGGTAGATAGGAACCATACTTGAGGGCAAGTATGGGCTAAGTAGGGGAGATTTGATAACACTCTAGAATAACGTATTCTTATGTATTAATTATGTATTTATTCTGAGTATGATCCTGCTAATTTGAGTTATTTATGAACTTTTATCTCATAGGGACTAAATTTGAGGCAAAAGTAAAATTAAGGGCCAAAAGCATGAATTTAGAGATAAAATGGGCCAATGTGCGACACAAGAAAAAGTTGGTGCCAAAAGTGCAAGCATGGAGGACACAAGGGTTGAAATGCAAAAAGAAGAGATTTTATTCTATTAAACTCTATTTTAATTATATTAGGATAATTAATATTGAGATAATTATTAATGATTATTTTTAGGATTTTATTTTATCTTTATTTATCCTTAATTAAATGTATTTATCTTTTAGGAATTTAAGTAGGATTAGACTATCTCCCCTAGCACTATAAATAGGGGGTGAAGTGACTCAAAAGGGGATCCCATATATTTTTCTGAAAACACTCTCTCCCCAAAAGTTTAGGCTTTTGTTCTTCTCATATTTCTTTTTAATAAAATCTTTATTTTTATTTATTTATTTTATTTTCTACCACAACCATGAGCCACTAAACCCATCTAGCCGAAGGTTGTCAGAAATCCCCAAAAGAGTTCATGAGGCTTAGAATTCGTACTTAGCCTCCTCGCTGAGTATTCATCGTTTCTCCGCACTACGGGGCTAAAGCTTCCGTCCATGTCCCTTAAGAAGTAAGCTTTTCAATGTATGCAAAGACGACCGCTTTGTATGTTTTAGGAAGGTTGCACAGTCGGTTCGTTAGCTTACTGCGTCAGAGGTTGGCGAGCCTAAGAGACAAAATGGCGTGGGATTCGCCATTGAGAAGCGTTGATCTAGCATAAGACGATCTCACAGAAGCGATTGTTGGCTAGAGTCAGGTTCCACTAAATCGTAAGTCTAAATCCTTGGAGCTGGTGGTCGTAGGTGTCCTCTTCCACTATAACTGGCTTATTCGGTTTGGGAAGGATCATCTAAAAGTCGAGGATTGAACCCAAGGCTGAACGAGACAACTGGAGGCTGGAATCTCCCATAAGAATTTCCTTTCCCTCAATTCTATTTTTAATTTCTCTAATTTTCGATTCAATATTCTTAAATTTGTTTTTATTTTATTTTTTGTTTTCAAATTCAAACATTTAATTCTGTTATTTTTTTATTTTATTTTATTTTTTTCAGGCACGCAAGTTTTCTTGGGCAAGATTCTGCCTAGGATTTCACGAAACAAGATATTTTGCAAGTCCAGTCCATGAGGATTTGACCCTACTTCCCTTTTATTATTCTTTTTCATTATTTATTAGGGATAGGATATTTTTGGTGCTTTCAACGACCGCATCAACACGGGCTGGTACATGGGTGTGTGGCGAGCCTATGTGGCTCACACGGGCTTGTGGCCAGCCCGAGTGGAAATGTCCAAGCCGTGTGGATCCTGTAAACAGTTTTATTTGTCCGATTTTAGCTCAATTTTAGTTCTTTTCGCTCCCAAATGCTCTCTTAAATATAGAAACATGAATTTAAAGGATTAGGAGCATCAAATTCACTAATTTACATAATTAATCATCTAAAAATGCGTTAAGAATGAGATTAAAATATGTTACTTTTACAGCTTATCAAATATCTCCACACTTAAGCGTTTGCTTGTCCTCAAGGAAAATTCTCAACTCAGATTAAAAATAAAAATAAAAATTCTCAACTTGTAATTCCCATCAATAATGTCTCAGAATAATCTATAAATAATCATACATTGATAATTCAACTAAAAGAGCACTAAAGATTTAAACAATCCAAGTCGAACATTTTTAAAGCATGAAAATATAGGTATTTCCCCTTTTTTAAGTAATTACCTTTAATTCAAAATCGCCAAGAATTGACATCCTCACTAAAGATTCACTCAAATCACTCAAAGTGTTTAAGATTCAATAATAAGCACTCAATAGTCAAACATGAAAAGTCCTTTACCATAGGCTTGCATGAAAATCAAATCTCCACCACTATAAAATGATATGATACACAAATCAAAAGGTCTTTAAGAGGTTGTAATGGGGATTAGGTTAAGGGTGTAGAGAAAAACTAAAAAAGTTGATTAAAATCGAGATCAAATTGATAAATTACCAAACTAGAAAAATAAAAAAATGCTAAATTAAAAAAAACAATTTCATTAATAGAAAACTTTTCAAGAATAAAAACGAGCTTCTTTTCAAAATATGAATTTAACTGTTCAAGCTCAATCAACATAGAACTAACTAATAATCAATATTTTTTTATTTTTTTTTATTTTTTTGAACAATAAGAAATAATTCAACAAATTAAACAGAAGAGCATAATTAGGCAACTAACCAAATCAAATCTCGACAAAAAGGGAGTCAATAAAACGGGAAAAAATTTCAACAAAAAAAGAGTTATGGGTTAACATTAATGGGTAAATCAAGAAACGGTGCGTTAGGCTCAACGGGGTTCACTACTGGTTAATTATGTATGTAAGGCCCAATTTTGGCCCGGGCCTAAGACCAAAAAAATAAACAAAAAGAGTCCATTTACAACAAAATTTAACCCAAAATACCCTAGCCCAATTTTGCAAAACCCTAATGGCCCTAGTGGCCCAAAACTTAAAATGTTTCAAAAAACCCTAGCCTCCAGAGTACCCTAGGGCGCCGTAGCCTTGTTCTTACCCCAGCCTTCCCACGCTCGCCACCACCGCCGCATGCCATAGTCACGCTCGTCTGACACTTGCAAGAATTGAATGCAACAACAAACAAAGGAGGCACACAGGCAACAATGGTAGAAACAAAGAATAAAGAGAAAGCAAATATTTTTGATTCGGCTATAAAAGCCCAAATCTCACCTTTGTAAGATTTTTACGAACATTTTAATAAAAAACAAAATCAGAGAACGAATTTGGGAGGTGAAATTTTTTACTTGTTTTCGGTTCTCTTTCTTTTATCTTATTTTTGTATTCATTTTTTATATTAAATAACAAAAATAAAAAAAGGAAAAGAGAGAAGCGCACTGAACCGTGCCACGGCCACGTCATTGGAGGTCCTCTCTCAATCGCCGAAATCGGTCGTTAACCGCGAGGCCGAAAGTCCGGGGGTCTCTAGCTCGTTCGGGTACTTTCGCTTGTCTTTGAAGGTTTTGGCTTCAAAACGGGCTTAGAGAGGCCGTTAGGATCTAGATGACCCTTTTTTTAGGGACTTCGGCTGCCGCACATGGCGGTCACCGCCGCCGCCGGCTGGTGGCCATGACGGACGGACGGTGGCCCTATTGGACCGGAGCTAATGGGGTAGAGGGAGAGGTTGAGAGAGTTCGGTAGATTTTTTTTCAAAAAATAGGGCTAAAATATTTTTTTGGGTTTAAAAAATTCTATTTATAGTGTACCCATACGACGTCATTTTGGGCCTTAGTCTCAGGCGCCAAAACAGCGTCGTTTTAACTTTGCCCGATTACCCGACCCATTTACCTGGAGGATCCGCGTGTTTTGTGACTAGGGTATAATTGCTACCCTAGTCCTTTTGCTTTTCTTTGTGTTTCCAATTAAGTACTCTTTACTTTTGCAATTTTACCCCGTTATTTGTTGCACTTTCAATTCGGTCCTTACTCGAACTACATCGTTTTGGAGGGTGGGATATTTATTGTTTTGGTCCCCCTCCTTTCGCGCGTGTCACAATTTAGTCCTTTTCTTTGTTTCTATTTTCGATTTCGCCCCTAATATTCTGTTTATTTTTAATTTAATCCTTTTCTATTGTTATTTTATTATTAAACTAATTAGATTATTATTATAGGTATTATTATTGTATTAGTTCATATATCCATTTACCTTTTTTATATATATTATTTTATTTTATTATGTACTATTATTTTAATTCTTTTTATCATATATTTTATCTAGTTTCATAATGTATTAGTTTATGTTTTATACTAATTCAATATTGTCTATATATTTTTAATGATTTTATTTTATAATACATTTAAAAAAAATTATTTATATATACTTCTATGCTTTAAAAAATCAATAATATTTTTATACAATACTATTTTATGTATATATAAAAATTGTAATAAACTATTTTTATTCTACATACATATCTTTGATTTATATATACATACTTATATTTTTTATATATATTTTATAATTTATATACATATACATATATATATCTTTTACTTTTTTTTATAATCTTATTCATTTTCTTTATTTATTTCTTTATTTACATTTTCATTATTATCTTGAAAGAATGTTTTAATTTTATTTGCTTATATACTTGTTATTTTGCATGATATTGATTTGTCCTTTTATTTATTTTGTTGCTATTGTTCGTATTATTTATGCTCACATTATCGCATTCATTAGCATTTCGTTACGCATATTAACACCATACATCAAAAGGAAAATTTTTCTAAATAAGACAATATTTTGCGTTTTGAAATTTGAAAACACGTGCCCTAACGTGCTGGGTTTCGATTTCTCGTTTGACCAAATAGCCAAATATCCTCTTAAAATTTCAAAGTATGGGTTTTGGAACCATAAGGTGATCTTGGTTTTGAGGGTTTAAAGTATTGTATTCTAGCGTGCTGGATGTGATATTTTTTTCAGAACAAGAGAATCCTAAATTCCAACCCATGTTATTCGAGTTTTTTTTAAGGATAATATTTTTAAAACTCTTCTAAGTTTTCAATCTTTGACACTAAGACACTAATTAATCAACTAGGTACCAATTTTTGGGCATTACGAGGGTGCTAATCCTTCATCGTACGTAACCGACTCCCGAACCTATTTTTTTGAATTTCACAGACCAAAAGCATTATTTTAACAAATATAAACTGTTTATTAAAAACAATCGTTTTACAAGGTGACCCGATCACACCTCATCAAAAAATATTGGTGGCGACTCCCATTTTTGTTTTCATTCTCAAAATCTAAGTCGACCCCATTTTCACAAAAAAATAGTGTCAACAACGTAGGCAGGTTTTTTTTTTATGGGATAAGTAGGTTAGAACCTTAGTGCCTTTATCATCTCCGTATATCAAATCAAAGGTGTGGTCTCGACATGTATAATCGAAGCAAGTTCTAGAATAACAAATTAAGTTAACACACTCATAACTAATAATAAAATGAGCAAGAAAAATGTATGCTCTAAAGGCTCAAAATCTCACAAAATATTATGATTTTTTATGTCAAACTTGTAATTTTAAAACTTCAAGAAAATACCTCAAATCAGGAAAACAACCTAAAAAAATTTAATTCTGAAAATAAACTTATCATGCTTGATTCTCTCATGTCTTAAAGTTTAAAACAACCAATGCACAAATATCTATGAATTTAATCCAAAACACATCAAAAAAAATCACAAATCGTTAGAAATTCATTCTAATAGAAGTATGAGAAAATTCCTTAAACACAAGACATAATTCAAGGATTTTCTAATAATTATATAAATAACCTCCCCACACTTAAGATATATTGTCCTCAATGTACAAACAGATATAATCACAGTATAAACAGAATATCATAAGCGAGGGAGAAAACTGAAATTGCCTTGAATATTGGATGAAATTGCCAGAATGGTGAAAAGCAAAATTGTAGACAAATTTAAATGTAGTGCATGATCCCGAGCAAACTAATAAGAAAATAAACATAAATAATGAAGATCAATGGGTTATAACTCGATTGGAAATAACCATAAAAATATATTTAAAAAAATAATAATTAAAATAAGTTTAAGAAACTAAATAAAAAATAAAGCAACTAAAATAAAATTAAAAAGAAAGATAAAAAAAAACTTAATGATACCAACAAACTTAAAGGTAATTGTAATAGTAATAAAAAATACTAATAATAATAAAAATAGCAAAATAAATTAAAATAAATTTAAAATCTAAGTATAAGAATAATAAATAAAATAAAATAAAATAAAAGCGGTAGCTTGGTTGGGGAAGAAGAAAAAGACAAATTGAGAAAGGAATTCTAAGATTTGGGCCACATGGCTGTGTAACACGGCCGTGTGGAGTATTTTCAGCCCGTGTGCAATTAAAAGTCAACCCAATTTTCACACGACCATGTGCTAGGCCATGTGTGTTTTCATTTGCTTCTCCCACGCCCATGTGAGATCCCACACGCCCGTGTGGCTTGGCCGTGTCTCTCACACAGCCGTGACTCCTGCCCGTGTAACTCTCTAACTTTGAAAAAATTAGCTTCATATTTCACACGGCCTAGGACATGCCCGTGTGTCCAGGTCGTATGGGTCACATGGCTATGTCGCCAGGCTATATGTGTCATTTTAGGCCGTGTAACCATAGAATTTTTTGAAAATTTAAGTCCCAGTATCCACACGGCCAAGGACACGCCTATGCGTCCAGCTCGTGTGGGTCACACAGGCATGTCGCCAGGCCGTGTAACTCACTGTCGAACCCCTTATAGTGCACACGGCCTGAGACATGCCCGTCTATCTAGGTCGTGTGGGTCAAAAACACTTTTTAAATTTTTTTTAAATTTGAAAATTAATTAGTTTTAAGAATAACATGAAATAAAATTAAAAGAATTAGCAGTTTTAACACTCAGGTTGCCTCCCAAGAAGCACTTATTTAAAGTCTAAGCTCGACTTATCTCGCATTCGCACGGTCATGGTGGTTCACGGAGTCGAAACTCCTCTTTCTCATTATCAATTCGATTATCAATATAAGGTTTGAATCGAGCACTATTTACCTTAAATGTGCCAAATTTAGAATGAGTTATCTCGACTGTATCGTATGGGAAGACATTCAGTACCGTAAAGGGATTTTATCCGTTTGCATCAAGCTCCGAAATGGAAATTTGAGGAACCGTTTTATCTAGAAGTACCTTGTCTCTGACCTTAAATTGTTTCGTTCCATCCACATGCTTATCATAATGTCTCCTTAACTCTTTATCTTGCTTTTTTGGTTTCTCCTTAACATGGGTTCACTATTCATCTAGTTCATCAATTTGCAACATTCGTTCACGATGAGTCTTTCTATTTCTAGTGCATGGACTAAAACGTGGCTCCATCAAGTTTTTTCGAGGGGTTTCCTGCAAAGAAGTTTGAGCCACATGGTTACTCATGTTAACAGGACTTGTAAAGTCATCTCAATCATTAGATGTCTTAACAGAATTACGAGCTTGGAGAGTAATCGTTTCGTCACCTACACAAAGTACTAACTCACTTGTACCAACATCAATAATAGTTTTAGTAGTTGCTAAAAAGGGTCTTCCTAAAATTAAAGGGAATTCATTTCCCTTATCCATGTCTAAAATAACAAAATCAACTGGGAATATGAATTTATCAATTTTTACAAGAACATCTTTAATAATACCCCTAGGAAATCTAATAGTTCTATCTGCTAATTGAATACTCATCCTAGTTTGTTTGGGTTTCCCAAGACCGAATTGTTTGAACATTTTATAGGGCATGACATTAATACTCGCCCCTAAATCAACCAAAGCATTATTAATATTCAAACTACCAATTAAACAAGGATAGTAAAACTCCCTGGATCTTTCAATTTGTTGGGTAGTTTATTTTGCAAAATGGCTGAGTAAATTGCATTTAACTCCATATGTGACGAATCATCTAACTTCCTCTTGTTCGCCAAAAGCTTCTTTAAAAATTTAATGGAATTGGGAATTTGCGAAAGAGCTTCAATAAATGATAAGTTAATATGTAATTTTTCAAAGTTTAAGAAATTTACTAAATTGTTCGTTCGTGTGGTATTTTTTCGTCACGTTAGGATATGGCACTCGAGGTTTATATTCATTACCGACCGATTTTTGTTCATTCTGACTTGCCTCGACCTTACCATTACTTACCATACTTTCTTGCTTCGGTTCTGGTTCAGATTCAACTAACCCTTCTTCATTTTGCACAGTAATTGCATGAAGCTGCTCCCTAGGGTTAGTTTCTGTATTGCTAGGCAAACTACCTTGTAGTCGTTCTGAGATTAACTTAGGAAGTTAGCCTATTTAGTTCTCGAGCCCTTGAATCGATGCTTGTTGATTTTTAAGCGTTGCTTTAGTGTTTTGAAAATGAGTTTCTGACACCTATATAAACTTCGTTAACATCTCCTCAAGGTTCAGCTTCTTCTCTTGCTGGTAAAGTTGTTGTTAGAAGCCTAGAGGGGGTTGTGCTCTTTGATTTCATTAACCACCCCAAGAGAAATTGGGATGGTTCCTCTAACCTGCATTATAGGTGTTACTGTAAGAATTATTTTGAGGCCTAGAATTATTACCCATATAGTTGATTTGTTCATTTTCTATGCTAGAACCGTAGGGTAAATATTCCGGATTGTTCATTCCTCTTTTATTCGTATCGCACTGCATCACCGGATGTACCTATGTAGAAACACATAAACCATCAATTTTCTTATTTAAAAGTTCTACCTGATTCGATAACATGGTGACCGCATCTAAGTTAAAAAACTGACTGCTTTCATCAAATTTGTCCTCCTGACTTGCCACTGATAATTATTCAGTGTCATCTCCTCTATAAATTCATGCGCCGCTTCAGGTGTTTTATTGTCTAGAATACCACCAGTTGTTGCATCGATTACCTGTCTAATTGAGCGATTCAAACCATTGTAAAATATTTGAACCTGTAGCCATAAAGGTAAACCATGGTGAGGACACTGTCTTAATATGTCCTTATACCTCTCCCATGCATCATATAGGGTCTCTAAGTCGATCTAAGTGAAGGAAGAGATATAATTCCTTAACTTGGTTGTCTTAGCTGATAGGAAATACTTTAGTAGAAATTTCCCAGTCATTTGATCCCATGTAGTAATAGAACTCGTAGTAAAGAATTCAACCACTATTTAGCTTTGTTCCTCAATGAGAAAGGGAATAATCGTAGGTGAATGGCGTCTTCAGAAAAGCCATTTATCTTGAAAGTATCACAAACTTTCAGAAAATTAGCCAAATGAGTATTTGGATCTTCATCTTGCAAACCGTTGAACTGAACAAATTGTTATACCATCTGAATAGTATTCGGTTTCAATTCAAAATTCTTTGCAACAATAGTGGGTCTCACAATACTCGATTCAACCCTAGTTAGAGTAGGCTTGGCATAATCATACATAGTACGAGGAGTAGGATCTGGATTTGCAGCAAGTGCAGGAGGTAGTTGATTATTTTGATTATCGCCCATCTCCTCAGTAATAATAAAAACATCCTCTTGTTCATCTATTATACTCTGTCGACTCTGCCTTGCTTCTCTACGATTTTTGCTAACTGTAATTTTAATTTCGCTGTCAAACAATAATGGTCCCGACGAGTTTCTTCTGGTCATAAATTAAAGGAACCTGCAAATAAAATAAAAATTAGAAAAACAATTAAACTAAAAACAAAAATAAAAATACAATAAAAATAAATGGCTAAATTAATAAAAATTAAGTGTTCCTAATATTTTTGTCCCCGGCAACGGTGCCAAAAACTTGATGGTCACTAAACTAACTATAATTATGACAAAGGCAAGCACACCTATTGAACAATAGTATAGCTATGGTGAGTAGGGAATATCGTATCCACGAGGACTAAAAGTACTAGTAATTATCATTTTCCTATTATTTAGCCGATAAATTGAAGTGATTGTTTTTAATCTAAATTTACTAATCTAATTTAACTACGAACGCAACAGAGAATGAAATGGGAAAATAATAGAAAATAACCAATGATATAGAAAATACCTGGGAAAGAATCCACTTAGACTTCACCTATTATTATGAATCTAAATTAAACGATTTATTCACTTGTGTCTTGATATGTAGAAATCCCTAAATTATGTTAATATCTCTTTCAAGAGTAAGAACAACTGACTCTAGGTTGATTAATTGAAATCTCTTTCTAAATAAAACACTTATTGTCGCATTAACTCGATCTATAGATTCCCCTAATAGATTTGACTCTAATCTAGTAGATTTATGTCGTCTTATTTTTAAGGTTGCATGCAACCCCACTCAATTATGCTAGATCTACTCTTAAACAGGGACTTTTGCTCCACTGAAATAAGCACATTAAACTTGAATTAATATCTCAGAAATATTAAAACAAGAAATAAGCATACATAATTGAGAACAAGAATCAAGTATTTATCTCGTAAATCAAAAATCAAATAATAAGATTCATCATAGGTTTCATCTTCCTTAAGTATATAGGGAATTTAGTTCATAATCTTGAATAGAAACATCTCAAAGTTAGGATAACAATAAGGCATAAAGAAACTCAATAAAACTTCGAAGAAAATTAAATGAAGATCTTCAATCTTGAAGGAGATCCGCTTCCGAGTTGATTCTGATGGTGTTCTTTGAGTCTTTTCTTCGATCTTCTCTGAGTGTCCCCTTAAATCTTCTTCTAATTAGTATTTATAGACTTTAGAATGCTCAGAAAGCGTAAAAATTGAGTTTTTTTTTGCTTATTTGGGAAGCATGGTGCGATATCGACACGAGTTGGTACATGGGCGTGTGGCGAGCCGTGTGGCTCACACGGGCTTGTGGCCAGCTCGAGTGGAAATGTCCAGGCCGTGTGGATCCTTTTCGCTCCCAAATGCTCTCCTAAGTATAGAAACATGAATTTAAAGGATTAAGAGCATCAAATTCACTAATTTACATAATTAATCATTCAAAAACGCGTTAAAATGAGATTAAAATATATTGCTTTTACAGCTTATCATCTCATAAAAAACGTTGCATGAAAGAACAAAGCGTTAGGAATTGCTTTCAACTTGTGGTTGACTTAGAAGACATTCAGGATGGGTAAATATATTATGAAAAGTTCAAAGCCAAACAAAATAGGAGCAGCAAAGTATACCTCCGTAAAAGTTCTTATTAGAGAAATATTTTTCCATCAACCGACGGGTGTAGTCAAGCCTCAAATTTCTTTTACTTCTCAATGTTTTCCGGATTATCAAGAACCCTAACCAAAATAGGAGCACATCAAGTGATAGGGTCATTGTGGTATCCCAAGCTCAAATTAAAATAGGATTACTCTTTTAACAGTGCAAAATGTGCATTTCATGATTCGAGTTATTCATATATAAACAATGATGTGCATTGGGGAGAAACGATCAACTTAAAAATAGTGAGGAACTAATGATTCATTAGAGTAAAGATGGTCATTTACCCATACCATCCTCATAAACTCATAGTTGCTCAATGTCACGCAATCGTTGGTGACTAGACATGTCAATAAATGCCAAGCAATTCAAAGAATTACGTTTTCTTGATAATTGAATTCAAAGAACTACGCTCGTGTTGGCTACAAGTATGTGTGACATGGATTCAATTGTTTTTTAAAATTTTTCAATAGTCCAAAAACTAAAACCTCTTGCATAATGCAGCAACAGAAAATAAACCCCCCCCCCTTAATCCAGTCAGTCTCCTCAGCATCCATTCTATTCTAGAAAAGTACATGCATATTAAGATATTCATTTAAATAAAAATTTTAATATTTAAACCCAAGATATTAAGGTAATTTCAGTTAAAAATTAACAAATACTCAATCATTTAACAGAATATTTTAAGATTTGTTTTTGTCTTTATGTAATTTTATATAAAATTTTAAAAAATAAACACATAATAAAATTCAAACTTAGTACCCGTGATCTTTAATATTTTAATTTAACCATTTCAATAAAAACCCAAACCCAATGCACAAGAGATGTTAGATGAATAACCCCATAGTCTTTAATATTTCAGTATACACACATGGGAAAATAAGAATAATTAGATTAGCCTTCTCAAACTGAGATTCTGTCTGCAGGTTTTTATTAGTTTGCACTATGCTGGTTAAAGGAAATGTTTTAAATGATATGGGCTAGAGAAAGAAAAATGCAAGAACCGTTCTTTAACCTCTCTAGTTATAATCCATAGTACGTTCTGAAGTTGACTATAATTTATGGTTTATAGTGAAAATAAATGATGGAGATCGGTGTGGAAGGATGAAAAATGCACCATGTCGAAACCACTTTTTGATAACAAAAAAAAAAAGCGTCGACTTATTTTAAAAATGAAAAATTAGAGTCGCCGCCGATATTTTATTGAGGTAAGATCGGATTACATTAAAAATAATTTTGGTCTACGAGTTTTAAGAAAAATGAGTTCGGGAGTCAGTTACGTACGAGGAAGGATTAGCACCCTTGTAACGCCCAAAATCGGTACCGAGTTAATTGTTTAATGTCTTAAAGTCGAATGTAGAAAATTTGAAAAGTTTAGAAACGATTCCCCTTTTTATTAATGCCATATTTTAAAGCAATTCTTGGATAGATTTGAACGAATGTAAAAGGATTTCTCATCCCGAGGCAACAAGATGTCGTATCCCGTAAGTTAGGATGCAACGTTTGAATTTCCGAGCATAAGCTAACCTTTTAAAAATCTTTATTGAAACTTTGTGCATTTGAAAACTAAAATGTTTAGTCGTTTTAGTTGGATGAGAAAATCGAAACCCAGTAAGTCAGAGCACGATTTCTCATCGTTCCAAAGACGACATATTGCAAACTTCATTTTCCCTTTTTTACGAAATTGGATCAAAGCGAAGGTTTAATGGAATATTAACAATGATATAAATTTGATTTATTCAAAATGAAAAGAAATGAAATAATCAAATTTTGGCAAATAAATCGGAAATTTTAACTATGATGTAATGTTCGGTACTGAAAAGCAAATGTATGAACATGGAATAATATACATGGGCAGAATACTAAATAATATGCGCGTACAAACCCCAAACATACATAATAATTATTGAACTCGAAATAATATATAAAACAAACTTAATTCCAAAGAAAGGGTACATAAATAAAACAACATGAAGTAAGTAATAGGCTAAAAAAAATCTATTATGCAAATTAATTTAAGATAAAATGAATACATGAAATGAATTGAAATAAATCATTTAATAAATTGTTTAAAACAACTAATAAAACACAATATACAAAAATATTTAAGCAAATGAAGTATGAAGAAAAATTAGAATATACATTATATAGAAAAATAATAAAAAAATTAAAAAATAAGTGATATGTATAATTCAAAATAAATAGTAGGTATATGGATGAAGTTTAAAACAATACATGAATTAAAACAAATAATATATATGAATGTACAATTTAATACAAATAATATCTACAATTTGAAATGAATTGGATAATTTACAATAAATAATATATAATAAATTTGAAATAATAATACATATAAAATTTAAAAATTTTGTTGATAATTCTAGAATAATCATACGTGATAAATCCAAAATAATAGTATATAATAAATTTAAAAATATTAAGGATAAATTTGAAATAGATATACATGATAAATTTAAAATAATGTTAACAATGAATTTAAAATAATAATATTGATAAATTACAAATAATAAAACATGATAAATCTAAAATAATGATATAAAATACACTTAGATAATATTAATGATTAATTTAATAAGTATAAACATTCAAATAATATCATATTTAAATTTTTTTTTAAAAATAGCATAATAATCGATACTTAAATAAATAAAACACAAGCAAATCAAATCAAATTAATGAGGATTAAATTGAATTTAAAACAAAATTAAAAGGAAAAAAATGAGAATAAAACAAAATTGAGGGCCAAAATATGACGCGCGGATAACATGGGGATCGAATGGGAAATATTCCCTTCCCTCAAAACGCAACATCTTGACACGGATCAAATTGGAATGAAACCTAAAAAGCGTGGCCAAATTTAAATGAAATAAAAGAATCGATTTGAAATACCTTGCGAAAGAAAAGGGACTATTTGCGCAATTTTCCGAAGCGTTACAAAACGCGCGGATCCTTCCTCGGGTCGGGTCACCGCGCTAGTTACTGAGGCTAAAAGGCCAATACGGCACCGTTTTAGAGCCATCGAAACAGGCCCTAAATGGTGTCGTTTTATGCACAATATAAAAGCCACTTAAAACCCTAAAATCAAAACACTTCATTAACTATCAGGGAAAAAAAACTAAACCCTCTCTGCCCTCTGCCGCTTCAGCGATCTAAAACTCTGCTCGACTCCGATTGCGACGGAGTAGGCAGAGCCAGGTAGATTCCTCACCTCCTAACTCTTTTTTTCTTTTTCATATAAGATTAATAAAAAATAGAAAATGAAAAACGTAACGAAAAAAATACAGAAGAAAAAGTGAAAGAATCACCTTCTTTAAAACTCTTTGATTTCTTTTTCCCTCCCTTTACACTGATTTTCCCCCTTTACACTGATTTCTTCTCTTTTTTATGAATACCCAATCTCCCCCCTTTAAAATAGAAAATCTGGCTCTTTTTATAGCCCAAAAATACAATTTATTTTCTATTTTTCTCTATTTT
Source organism: Gossypium hirsutum (assembly GCF_007990345.1). Lineage (NCBI taxonomy): Eukaryota > Viridiplantae > Streptophyta > Magnoliopsida > Malvales > Malvaceae > Gossypium > Gossypium hirsutum. Next base: position 53,761,358 of record NC_053448.1, read on the forward strand.
TACACTGTGTTTTTGTTGCTATTGGACTCTTGCAGGTAGCAATATTATCTTTGACAAAATTTCGTATGAAGCTTCAAATGTTCTCTTAACAAATGGAAAAAAAAATTGTTATAATAAACTTGGTACAACAAATTTTGTCTCTTTATACAAAAAACAATTTTTTTAATAAAATTTGGTATAGAAAATGCATTTTTTTCGATAATAAATTCGTAAAGGATGAGGACACGGGTTAAATGGCCTGTGAAGAAATGGCGCCGTTTAAATTAATTATAAGTCACATTTGTGGCGTTTTTGCGTAAAAACGCCACTAAATTTTCAACTACAGAAAGAAACGATGACGTTTTCACAAAATTGTTGACATATTTGCGGCGTTTTCCCGAAAAACGCCAGTAATAGAGTACATCCTTCAACTGAAACGACGCCATTCTGACAGAGTTTCAACAATATTAGCGGCGCTTCCCTATAAAACGCCACAATAGAAACTGATTCCCTAACATGTAACGACGTCGTATATTGCAATATTTGTGGCGTTTTTGACTAAAACGCCGGTAAAGGCTATTATATATATATCTATTAATTATAATATAAACTATACTAAACTTCAATATATTAAATTTATTGATCTGAATTTATTTTACAAATATATAATAACATATATATTTACCATAAAAAATAATCAAAAACTAATATTAATCTAAATTAAATCCTAACATGACCGTTGAAACCCTAAATCTCAAACCCCTAAACATCTAACCCCTAAACCTCTAACCCCTAAATTAACCTTAAATCCCAAACCTTAAAACTATACCCCGTACTTCTTAAAATACCGTCCATAAAAAAATTCCCTAAATCTTTAATATATATATAATCATAAAATATATTTTTTATAAATTGGTGTTTAATTTATATTAATTCCTTTGATTTATTTAGTCGAACAGTACTACCAAAATTTATTACTCTTACAAAAGTTAATTCTATTTTTAATTTATTCTTTACATTACAAAAATTTAAGTTTTATTATATTTTATTTTATTCATAATTTAATATATTTTGTCTCGTAAATTAGTAGTTTAAATCAACTGTAGTGATTGAAAATTAGTAATAAATAGTTAGCTGTTATATACATATACGACTTCTCTGTAATAAAATTTTTTTGTATTAATCAATAATATTTGTTAATTATAATTTAGATGTAAATTGTACCACTATATAATAAATAGAACAAAATATTAATTATTTCAACTTATAAGATTTTTGTTACTATTAGCGGCGCCTGGGAAAAAACGCCGCTAAAGGCAGGAGAATTAGTGGCGCTCAGATAAAAACGCCACTAAAGATCCAAGTATTAGCAGCGCTTAAATAAAACCGCCACTAAAGATCCAAGTATTAGCGGCGCTGAAATAAAGTCGCCGCTAAAGACCTGAGCTTTTACGGCGTTCATATAATAACACCACTAAAGATCTAAGTATTAGCGTCGCTAAAATAAAATCGCCGCTAAAGACCTGAGCTTTTGCGGCGTTCATATAAAAACGCCACTAAAGATTAGAGATTTAGCGGCGCTCAGATAAAAATGCCACTAAAGATCAGAGAATTAGCCACGCCCAGATAAAAACGCCACTAAAGATAGGAGAATTAGCGGCGCTAAGATAAAAACGCCACTATAGATCCGTGCATTAGTGGCGCACAAATAAAAACGCCGCTAAATGTTTAAAAATCGCCAAAACGATGTCGTTGGTCTTAGGTTCTTTGTGGCGCTTTATATAAAATGCCGCTAATTCCTATTTTTAGCGGCGCTTTTTGGAAATCGCCGCAAATGCTCTACCTTTAGCGGCGCTTTGGTTGAATCGCCACTAATACTCGATTTTTTGTGGCGCTTTTGTTCAAAACGCCGCTAAAAGTGCCACTAAAAGCCTATTCTTGTGTAGTGGGCTGTGCTGGAAGCTGTTAGATTTTAAGGTTTCGATAAATTGAGTATTTGGTTTAGTTAGGTTTGGGTTTGGTATTATTGGGCCATGCGGGCATTTTGTAATTTGGACTCTTTTTTTATTTATTTGGTCTATTTTAATTGCGGACCAGGTTAAAATTGGGTATTACACACCGTACTTTTGTTCCCTCTTTTAAGTCAATTGTTTGTATGAAATATTTGACTGTAAAAATATCCTTGTATGAAAGTCGCAGCACAAAAAATAGGAAAAAAGTACATGGAGTTCGTACATCTTAAATTTTTTATAATAGTAGTAATTAACTGTTATCTTTCTCAATTCCTCAAAATTATTTGGTCAATATGCATAACGAAGAAGATTATATTCTATTCTCCGATTTGTAATTGATGCTTTAGTAACAAAGTAGTTTAGCAGGCAGAATCCTTTGGGATCTCTCTGGCAACTTATGCAGTAACATGCTTCATGCAGCAACGCAGCAGTGTGTTTGTTAGAGTAAAATCCCCCAGTTAAAAAATAAAATACAGAGGTAAAATAAAGGATTTTTGAGACTTCTATATGGATCATGCTGCACAAATAGAATCTGTATAGAACTACATTTCTTCCATTTGATATTAGAATTAGTCGAAATTTCTCTTGTATCATTCTAATTTAACATTAAGAATTTTTCATTCTTTTGCCGTGATTTTTCCCTAAAGAATTTTACACATAAATCTATGTATTTTTATTTTTTCTTATTACTTTACAATCATTCTATTGTAATTGGATCCGGATTAAGTGAGTTACAAAAGAAAGAAAATGGGCATCCAAAGAGATCCATTTAACATATTATAAAGTGTCGGAGCTGCCAAGATGTCCAAACAGCTCTTCATTGATTGCATTGTATTTGCAGGGAAATTATGAGCTGACAGCTATTCCTCCCTTATTCTTTCAGCGCATGCAACTTCTCCAAATATTAGATTTTTCCCGTACTAGCATCAAATCTTTGCCCAAATCTCTTCCTAAGTTGGTTTCATTAAAAACACTCTTGTTACAAGGTTGTGATCTCTCGCAACTTGCAGAGTTAAGTATTGATTTGAATCCTACAGACAAGATGTAGGATGATTCTGTGGAAGCCGTTCTGAAGGAAGTATGCAACTCAAAAACATTGAGGACTCTTAGCTTGTACCTGCCCAAGTTCCAACTTTTAGATGATACATCATTGATATATCCTTCCTTGTCACGCTTTAGAACTTACTGTCGGCTATCATAAAAGGAGAATCATATCTCATGTACCTCATGAAGTTGAAGTAGAATTCAGAAAATGGGACAAATGCTTGAGGTTTGTGAATGGTGAAAACGTCCCAGTTCAAATAAAAGGGGTACTGAAATATTCTACTTCATTTTTCTTGGATCACCAGACAACCGCTATGAATTTATCTGAATTCGGGATCGAGAATATGAAGGGGCTAAAATTTTGCTTGTTGGCAGAATGTAATAAAATGGAAACCCTAATTGATGGAGAGATGCATTATGAAAGAAATGAAGATGGTCAATCTGAATCTCACCCTGGTTCTGTACAACACATGCTTGAATCCCTAGAATATTTGAGCATTTATTACATGGAGGATTTGCAGTGTATTTGGAGAGGAGCAGATCGTTTCGGATGTATGTCTAAGTTGAAATTCCTGGCGCTGCATGCATGCCCCCAGCTGAGTAAAATTTTCAGCCTTACTTCGCTTGAAAATTTTATCAACTTGGAGGAGATAATTGTTGACGACTGCCCCCGAGTCACAAGCCTTTTAAGTCATGCATCCGTCAAGCCATTCATGTAAGATAAAATATTTCTTCCAAGTTTGAAAAGATTGCTGCCTCTGTACCTTCCTGAACTGGTCAGCATTTCTAATGGCATCTTAATAGCACCAAAGTTAGAAAGCATAGGCTGTGTTACAATTTGCCCAAAGCTTAAAATATAAAAAAATAATAATAATTGAGTCTTAGTTCGATTGGCCTTAGTATTGTTGTCAATGCAAAAAGATGTGGGTTTAAGTACAGTGAAACACATTATAATCTTATTTATGGGTTGAGGAGAAATTATGAGTAATTCTAATCATTCTATTAAAAAAAAACAGATATAACCAGTACCTATAACGACAGTGATTGCATATTGCATTCCTTGGGAATTTAGTATTAAACCATAACCTATGCCAAAAACTTCCACCTGCTTGTGCCAAACAGCTTCCCAGTTACTATATGAAAATGCCCTGTGATCTCTTCATGTATACATATTTTGGCCAAAATAATGAGAAACTTCAACCTCGTTAAAAAAAGAAAAAGGTTTGATAATGGCTGATAAGAAGTACTGATTTTAACATTACTCGTTTGATCAATGGTAGGTGATGAAAAGTTGCTGGAAGGTTCAAGACAAGATCATAAAGGCCAGTGCTGGGGTAATCTTTCTTTACGGACTCTTATGAAACAACTCTTTCATTTTTGGTTCCTTTTAAACTCATTTAGGCAATTGTGGTGCATTACTTTCAGACTGTAAAGAAGAGAGAGCAATGGGAACAGATGTGACAGAGTCTCCTTCGGCATGCATACTTGCATCTAGTCCATTATTGAGGACTTCCCATGTAAGTACATCTCAACTTACAGAGCAACCAGAAACAACATATGAAGTGTTCTTTTTTTCTTGTTTTATTCGGAGTTTTACCATCACGAAGGTCTGTATTTCGACCGGAAGTAACTGACCTCGTTATACACGAAATTAAAAGCCTTGCCAATTTGCTGAGTCCTGAGTTTTTATTTGGCATAGTCGTTTTTTTTCGAATAGGTGTTTTTTTTTTTTTTGCTAAAATAAAATATTTATTTTAAAGATTCTAACATTGATTTTTTTAACCAGAAAAGTGAGTTTATATGATTGTTACATGTCCATTTAATACGTTAATCATTGATATACAAGACATTAATCAAAGGTTTTAGCCGGTTTTTGGAGTTATTACTACTGATTTTGAAATTCTGGTCTATATATGTACAGATTGATCATTCGTTTGTTTTCATTTAATTATTTTCCCTGATTTTTTGAATGTTTTCTTCTAATTGAACGCTCTTTAATCGCATTTAACTACTTTTTTAATGTTTGTAATGAAAAACCTAAGGTTATTTGGATCTCCATTTTTTTCCTCTTACTTTTTTGGTTATATTTCCGCTTCTTTTTAATGTTTTGAAATGAAAATTTCTTGAAGACGGTGCAAGTGGGAAAATGGACAAAGAACACATGTTCGACAAAGTGGCGACGCCAAGCGACGTGGAGAAGCTCAACCGGCTTGTTATCCCAAAGCAACATGCTAAGAAGTATTTCCCATTGGATTCTATGGGCGGGAAAGGTGTTCTGTTGAATGTCGAGGACAGGAATGGGAAGGCGTGGAGATTCAGGTACTCTTATTGAAATAGTAGCCAAAGCTATGTTCTGACCAAAGGGTGGAGCCGTTTTGTCAAGAATAAGAAACTCGATGCTGGGGATATAGTTTTCTTTCACAGAGGAGTTGGTGAGTTGGGTAAAGATCGTCTTTTTATTGATTGGAGGCGGAGACCAGATGCACCGGTGGCCCAAGGCAAGGTAGCAACCAATAGTTTTAAGGCTTTTCGGGTGAAAATGGATTTGTTGCGAGATAACTGTTCATGCAAAGTTGACGAACACTTTAATTTTGGTGAACTAAAAATATGATCTAGACTTTTAGAGTTTGCTTGCAAGTTATATTTACAAAATATTTTTTTTTTTTTAAATATTTAGTATTTATTAGTACAATATATTTAATATTTATTAATATAAAATCTTAAGTTATTTCTTTCTATTTTTAGCAGTTTTTGTTATAAATACCTCTGTTACATTGTCCAAAATATGTGAGTGATAAATAATAATAATAAAACCCTAGCATATAATTTTGTTGCTAAATTTCTCGTTTCTTCTATACAATTCTTTATTCTTTAGTATCGAAACTCCAACAATTGATACTAGAGCTGTCTTCTTAAGGGTCGCAATTGATCTTTCTAAGTTATTGATGGTTGTCGATTCCACCAATATAAATTTACGCCTAATTTGCAATTTAAGCAGTATAGGGAGTAAGGTCGATCCCTCAGAGACTGGGTTTACTGAAAATTGTTTCTCTTTCTCGACCAGATTTTTGTTTGGCCAGTTGTCATGCCCAAGAAATTTGTGGGGAGGATAAAATTGAAAACCTGGAACCTAAAATAAATAGGGAAAAAAATGCGTGAAAAGTAAAAGCTAAAAATAAAATAATAAAAACAGTTAAATAAATCTGAAGAAAAATTAATTAAACTAAGCTCAGCTTTAGGCACGGGTTTTTCCTCGTCTTTGAACCGATATCGAAATTAGATGAACTCCTCTTTTCCAATACGCTAGTTATAGTTACCAAGGACGCCTTGGACACCAACTCTTCCTTGTGTAAATTAGTTATGGAACGTCCTATAACTAACCCTTACCGATCGAACAACCAACGAAACGTTCGTGATTTAAAACTTCGGTAACTTTGCGTTCTAGAAGAGCCTAGCTCGAACCAATGTCCTCAACCGTGTGGGACATTTAAATCCGGTTACTACTTCCCTTGACGGAACCAAACAGAAATCTCCACTTGGCACGCCAATGTGTGCACAGAAAACCGATTAGACAATTGATCCTTTCGGAATTCCAACTGTACGTCTAACCACACTAAATCAAACGACGCCTTTTTTGACTTAATGTTTATCTGAGTTTGTGAGTTGACAAAACCATACTCTTAATCTGGAGAAATCATAAGTACTGGAATTTAGGAGTTAAATTGCTCGGGTTCGTAACTTACGGGTTTTGACGAGGCTAATTCTGACCTAAAGCTGAAAATTGATTTAGTTAACTAAGGTTTGGGGCATATTAGAGTTGGATAAATTAAATAAGGTAAAAGTGGGTGAAAAGAATGGGTGGCATGATTAAGTATAGGGGCTGGAATTTTGGTAGTGTATTAAAGTGAGATGGTTAGCTACTGGAAATGAAAAGGAAGTTTGAAAAAGAAATTGTGAATGGTTTAAGTGGTAACAAGCTAGAAATTAATGAATTGAAAGTAAAGGAAACTAAAACAAAAAATAATTTCGTGAGTAGAAAGGAGGAATTGTATTCCAAAGATGAAAACTTGATTTATGACTTGATGAATAAGTGAACAATGTAGCCCCCTATTTATACTAGTGGCTTTGCTAAATTAAGAGCCACTAACCATAGAAAATCAAGGAAATAAAATATTCCATGATATAAAAAATCTCAACATAATCTCCCACTAAGTCAACAAAAATTTTAGCTAATTACATCTTGGAAAAATTCAGCTTTGGTCCTCCTTCTTTGCTTCTTTCTTCAATCCAGCCCAATTGTTTCCTTTTTCTTCTATTTAGCCCAAAATTGCACCCCTGCACAAAATTCAACATAAACATGGAAAAATCAGTGGTGCATCCTAATAAATTGACCAATTAAATTGCATGAAATATGTATTTTTTAGCATCTAATCAAATCCCTCTACTTATTTAATGCTAGTCCTCAAGCATTATGCATGTATCTGCAAAAGGAAAAAAAATCCTCCATAATAGGATTTGACCCCCATGGTTTGCACAATTCAACAATTTAATCCTAGCACATTAACATATCAAATAACCTAACCTAGACTTACCCTTCATTTTATTACTTTTGTACTTAGGACATTTTCGAATTTTTTGATGCGAGACATAATGACAACCCAAGCACCATGTTCCGGTTACTCAATTCGGATGTCTCTAAGCGGGTTATTTTGCCCTACTCATGATAACTTGTTAGCGGAGTGAGTGCAAAGAAATTGGACAACCACACGAACCTTTTTACGCGAGATGTGATGACAACCCAAGCACCACGTTCCGGGTACTCATCCCGATGTACAACCCAACTTTTCACTCTTAACATTCGTATCAGAGGAGTATTATTATTCATTTTTATTTTTTATTTAAAAATTGACATGTGATATAAGGTAGGCAGTCAAGCAAACTCATAATTCCTAAAAATTTCTTACCCACTAAGTCTAGGTTATTGAAAAGTTTATGTGTAAATAACTAAATAGCTAAATAGGTCAAACCATAAGTGTACCATCCCAATTTATCAAAAGAAAAAATTTACCTTTCACAAAAAACATGCAAAAACAGATAAGCAAATTAGAACCAATTTATATTTCCCTCCCCCTACATATTTTACATTGTCCCAATGTAATTTGAATTATTTAAGGGATAAAAAGTAAAAGTAAGTAAGGAAAGGAAAAATAAACTCCTCATGTATTTCAACGTCGTGGAGGGTTACCTCATAGGTGTCTCCACGGTGTTAAATGGTGGGTAGGTGGATTGGGCCTTGGCTGAAATTAAAAGAATTTTGTGGGCTGACATGGGGGATTTAATTTTGTCTTGGAATGTTTCCCTGCAAAATAAAAATAAAAATTAAAATAAATAATAAGAAAAAATTAAAATTAAAATGTGTATTTTTTTATTTCTTGAATTTATTAGGTAAGCTATAAACTCGAGAAATAAATTATTAAAAACCAAGATTACGAGATTTGGTAAAACAATCGTGATAAATGCACCAAGTTCCTAGGAAAGAGAGGTAAGTCACAACGGACGTTCTTAAGTACCAAGTCTTTCATTAAACAGAACTGATCCTCGACATGCATTTTCATTTTCCGTTTTACCAAAAATTTTATCTGCATAAAGGGAAAAATTTGGGTTGCCTCCCAATAGCGATTTGTTTAAAGTCGTTAGCTCAATGACCTGTTATTCAAATTCTGGGCTCCTCGAGAACAATCTCTTCAACTATGTGCATTTGAAAATTCTCGTAAAAGGGTTTCAGTCATTGACCATTCACCTTAAAGCACTTCTGGGTTTTTTCGTTTTGAATTTCCACTGCACTATTCGAGAATAAATTAGTTATAATGAATGGACCTATCCATTTGGATCGAAGCTTACCAGCGAAAATTTTTAAGGTGGAGTCGTATAGGAGAACTTTTTGTCCTATTGAAAACTGCTTCCTAGCGATTAACTTATCATGAAACGCCTTCGTCTTTTCTTTATAAACTCGAGCATTTTCATACGCATCGTTTCTAATTTCCTCGAGTTCCTGGTTGTCCAACTTTCGAGACTTTCCTGCAGACTCCATCTCTATATTACACTGCTTAACTGCCCAAAATGCTTTGTGCTCTAATTCGATTGGGAGATGGCATGGTTTACCAAAAATGAGTCGGTAAGGTGACATGCCTATTGGTCCCTTGTAAGCTGTCCTATAAGCCCAAATTGCGTTATTTAGCCTCAAGCTCTAATCCTTTCAGTTAGGTTTAACAGTCTTCTCCAAGATGGACTTGATTTCATGGTTTGAAACTTCAGCTTGCCCGTTTGTTTGTGGATAGTAAGCAGTGGCCATTCGTTGAGTCACTCCATGTTTCTCCATAAGTGCACTTACGAGCTTATTGCAAAAATGAGTTCATCTGTCACTGATTAATGCTCGTGGAGTGCCATAAAATCGAAAAGATTGAACTTTTAATAAAGTTAACCACAGTCTTAGCATTATCATTGCGAGTAGCCTTTGCCTCTATCCACTTAGAAACGTAATCAACAGCTAAGAGTATATAAAAATTACTGAAAGAAGAAATGAAAGGGCCCATAAAATCGATACCCCACACATTAAAAATTTCGCAAATATGAATAGGAGTAAGGGGCATCTCATTTCGATGACTAAGATTACCAACTTTTTAGCATATTTCATAAGTTTTGCAGAATAAAAAGGCATCACGAAATATATTTGGCCAAAATAGTCCACACTGGAGAATTTTATGTGCGGTGCGTTTAGGTCCAAAGTGTCATCCACATGCATAAGAATGACAAAAAGTTAAGATAGACTGTACCTCTGTTTCTGCTACACACTGTTGAATTACTTGATCGGAGTAATGCTTCCAAAGATAAGGATCATCCCAAATGTAATACCGAGCATCCTTTTTATCTTACCTCTTCTCGACCTTGGTAATTCTGAAGGAACAGTACTTGTAACGAGATAATTTACTATGTCTACGTACAAAGGATGAATCGCTTTTGCTGAAAACAGGTTTTCATTTGGGAGTTATCTTTCAATGGTGTGTCGTCTACTGGAATCGGTAATCGACTTAGATGGTTAGCTACTAAGTTTTCACATCCCTTTTTATCCCGAATTTTAAAATCAAACTCTTGTAGGAGCAGAATCCACCTAATTAGTCGAGGTTTTGCCTCCTTCTTCCCTATTAAATATTTCAAAGTTACATGATCAGAAAAGATAATCACTTTAGTTCCTAACAGGTAAGATCTAAATTTGTCTAAAGCAAACACAATAACTAATAATTCTTTCTCAGTGGTTGTGTAATTGCTTTGGGTAGCATAAAAAGTCTTCGAAGCATAATAGATGACATGAGGCTCTTTCCCTATTCTTTGGCTAAGAATAGCTCCCACACTTCGGTCACTTGTATCACACATGATTTCGAACGGGAAGTTCCAATTTGGTGGTTGCACTATGGGAGCGGAGACCAATTTCTACTTCAGCAAGTCAAATACGTATTCACAAATTTGGTCAAATTCAAATTCTTTATCCTTTTGTCATAGACTGCAAAGTGGTTGTGCGATTTTCGAGAAGTCTTTCATGAATCGTCTGTAAAACCCTGTATGGCCAAGAATCCCTCACAGATGTGAGGTAAGGTAATGAGTTAATAATATCTGTTTTCGCCTTATCGACCTCAATTCCTTCTAAGGAAGCTATATGACCTAAAATTAATCCTTTGTCAACCACGAAGTGACATTTTTCATAATTTAAAACAAGATTAAATTCTAGGCATCTTTGTAATATCTTAGCAAGATTATCGAGACATTCATTAAAAGAGTTACCGTACACCGTGAAGTTATCCATAAAGACTTTAATGATTTTCTCGACATAATTGGAGAATATGCTCACCACACATCTCTGAAAAGTGGCCGGAGCATTATAGAGTCCAAACGGTATTCGTCTATACGCAAATGTTCCAAAGGGGCACGTAAAAGTTGTTTTATCTTGATCCTCAAGAGCCACTGAAATGTGGAAAAATCCTGAGTACCTATCGAGACAACAATAATGGGTCTTACCAACTAATCGATCGAGCATTTGATCGATGAAAGAGAGTGGAAAATGGTCTTTTCGAGTACCCGCATTCAACTTATTGTAATCAATGCAAACCCTCCATCCATTCTAAACTCGGGTAGGGACTAGATCTTTTGATGAGTTTTTCACCACTATCACGCCAGTTTTTTTGGGCACGACATGAATCGGGCTAACCCAATCACTGTCAGAGATCGGGTATATCATTCCAGCATCTAGCAGTTTTTAGATCTCCTTCTTTACTACCTCCATCATGGGTGGATTAAGATGTCTTTGAGCATCTCTCTTTGGTTTCATGTTATCTTTGATGGAAATTTTGTGTATACAAGTGGATGGACTTAGCCGTTTTATGTCGGTTATTGTCCAACCAATAGCTTCCTTATAATCCTTCAGAACTTGAACTAGACTTTTCTTCTCGTCTTTGGTTATTTTGTTTGACACTATCACCGGTAAGGTGTCTTTCTCTCCCAAAAAGACGTACTTGAGGTGGTCTGGTAATACTTTAAGCTCCAAGGTTGGTAGCTACAAAACCGAAGGTAACATTTTAGTTTGGGAAGGTAATAGTTCAAATTGGTTACCTCGATTCGTCAACGATGGTTGCATCTCCAAGTATTTGACAATTTCTCGCAACGGATCTTTATAATTAATAATTCCTCGAGACGACTTAAAACATCCATGTCAATGCTTCTATAAAGGACAGTTTCTAACTCATCAAAGTCATGATATTCGAAATAAGATTGAGTTAAACAATCTATACTATCGATACTAGAAATATTTAATAGTGAGTTAGGATGACTCATAGCTTCATAGACATTGAATTTCACGATTTTGCTATCAAACTCGTCAGTGTTCCGCTCCGAACATCAATTTTTGCGCTTGCGGTACTTAAGAATGACCTTCCAAGCAAAATGTCAGAAGAATTAGTTGAGTTATCGTCCTCCATATTAATAATGCAGAAATCTGTAGGGAAAACTAATTCGTCAACTTTGACAATGACGTCTTCAAGCAACCCTTCGGGGTAGACGAATGACCTGTCTGCCAACTGGATTATTACTCTTGTCTCTTTTAAAGGACTCGCGTTAATCAACTTATAAATAAAGTAAGGCATAACATTAATGGAAGCACCTAAATCACACATGGCTTTCTTAATGCCTATATTGCCTATCTCACAAGAAATAGCAAACATACATTGGTCCTTGTATTTGGGTGGAACTTTCTTTTGCAGTATTGCAGAGACATTTTCTCCTACATTTACTCTTTCGTTACCTATTAACCTCCTCTTTCTAGTACACAATTCCTTGAGAAATTTTGCATATCGAGGGATTTGTTTGATAGTGTCGAGCAAAGGGATATTTACCTCCACCTTCCTGAATGTTTCGAGGATTTCTTTTTCCTCATTCTTTTTTTTATCCTTTAAAAGCCTCATTGGAAAAGGAGGTGGCATCACAACTAGTTTTTGAATTTCTGATTTCGGTCTAGCTTTTGGATCAGATATCTAATTTTACCGTTTCTTGTTTTGCCCATGATTTTTGTCTAGAACTGTTTCCAGAACCTTTCCGCTACGAAGAGTTATTGCACTTGCATTCTGCCGAAGATTCAGCTCTGTCTGGGAAGGTAATTTACCTTGATATTCTAATCGATTAACCGTCATCGAGAGTTTACTAACTTGATTAGTTAACTTTTGTATTGATGTGTCTGTCCTATGTTGGTATTTTGTAGCATTGACTGCAAGTCTCTCCATAATAGCTTCTAGAGATGTGCTCGGCTTAGGTGGTAGTTACAGTGGTTACAGAAGTCTCGGTTGGTATGATGGATTACATCGGGGATTAGCTCCATAATTCAAGTTGGGATGATCCTTCCACTCGGGATTGTAGGTGTTTGAGAAAGCGTCATAGCGTCTTTGCGGAGGTCTCGAAAAACCTCTGACAGCATCAACGTGTGCCGTTGAGGTCTCGTTAAGGATTGGGCACAAATCCATTGAATGTTCAGATGTAGTACAAATTCTACACAGTTGGGTCAGATTCTTCTTTTTTGTAAGCATATATTGAACAATATTAGTAAGCTTATCCAATTTATCTTCTAAGGATAAAATGTTTACCCCATTAACCCGTCTTGTAAGTTCTGAATTCGACCGATACTATTGAGAATTTGTCGCTATGGTGGATACCAGTTCTCTTTCCCTTTGAGGAGTCATATTGACAAGCGCCCCTCCACTAGCAGCATTAATCATTTTCATTCCATAGGGAGCAAACTTTCGTAGAAATACTAAAGAAGTGATTGCTCGGTCAAACCGTGTTGAGGACAACTTGCACACAGTTTTTTATACCTCTTCCAATAGTCATAGAGCATTCATTCTCCATTTGGCAGATTCCCACTATGTCTCTCCTAAGTTCAGCTGCTCTCGATGCTGGGAAAAATCTATCAAGAAATACACGAGATAAGCCATCCCACGTTGTAATAGAACTGGGGGTAAGTAAAATAACCATTCTCTTGCTGTATCAACTAAAGAAAAAGGAAAGGCTCGAAATTTGATTTCATCTTCAATTACTCCCTGTAGTTTTATGCTTGAGCAGACCATGTGGAATTCTCTCAAGTGGGTATGTGGATTTTCGTTCTTCAAGCCTCGAAAAGTGGGCAATAGGTGAATCAGGCCTGATTTCAACTCGAATGGGGTTTCTTCGGTTGGATAAGTGATACATAACGGTGTTTGCTTATTGGGAGTAGTGGCTAGTTGACGAATGGTTCAGTTTGCCATCCTTTCTAGTTTACCGAGGTTCTCTTCTGCTTCTTTCATTTCAGGAAGTGGTTCGGTCTCAGGTTCAACCACTTCGACTTGTTTCCCACGTCGAATTGCCTCTGCACGAATTGCTTGGCTCAACCTTTTGACTTTTGATTCTATGATCCTTTGTCCTAGCTCAACTTCTGCTTTACTTGCACGTTTAAGAGCTTCTATCTCTTTTCGCTGTGCTCGTGCTGATTTCTCAACCTTTGGGTCGTATTCGAGATCTCCGGATAAAGATCTGGTCATAAAGATGATTAAACAATTATAAGTGTTGCCAATCCCTGGCAACAGTGCCAAAACTGATGGTTGTCGATTCCACCAATATAAACCTACGCTTAATTTGTAATTTAAGCAGTATAGGGAGTAGGTTCGATCCCTCAAATACTGGGTTTACTAAAAATTGTTTCTCTTTCTCTACCAATTTTTTGTCTGGGCAGTTGTCGCGCCCAAGAAATTTGAAGGGAGGATAAAATTGAAAACCTGGAACCTGAAATAAACAGGGAAAAAATACGTGAAAAGTAAAAGCTGAAAATAAAATAATAAAAATAGTTAAATAAATCTGAAGAAAAATTAATTAAACTAAGCTCAGCTTTAGGCATGGATTTTTTCTCGTCTTTGAACTGATCCTTAAAATTAAATGAACTTCTCTTTTCCAATAAGCTAGTTATAGCTACCAAGGATGCCTCGGACACCAACTCTTCCTTGTGTAAATTAGTTATGGAACATCCTATAACTAACCCTTACTGATCGAACAACCAATGAAACGTTCGTGATTTAGAACTCCGGTAGCTTTGCGTTCTAGAAGAGCCTAGCTCGAACCAATATCCTCAACCTCGTGGGACATTTAAATCCTGTTACTACTTTCCTTGACGAAACCAAACAGCAATCTCCACTTGGCACGCCAATGTGTTCACAAAAAATCGATTAGACAATCGATCCTTTCGAAATTCCAACTGTACGTCTAACCACACTAAATCAAACGATGTCTTTTTTGACTTAATATTGATCTGAGTTTGTGAGTTGACAAAATCATACTCTTAATCCGGAGAAATCATAAGTACTAGAATTTAGGAGTTAAATTGCTTGGGTTCGTAACTCACGGGTTTTAACGAGGCTAATTCTGACCTAAAGCTGAAAATAGATTTAGTTAACTAAGGTTTGGGGCATATTGGAGTTGAATAAATTAAATAAGGTAAAAATGGGTGAAAAAAATGGGTGGCGTGATTAAGTATAAGGGCTGTAATTTTGGTAGTGTATTAAAGTGAGATGGTTAGCTACTGAAAATGAAAAGGAAGTTTGAAAAAGAAATTGTGAATGGTTTAAGTGGTAACAAGCTGGAAATTAATGAATTGAAAGTAAAGGAAACTAAAACAACAAATAATTTCATGAGTAGAAAGGATGAATTGTATTCCAAAGATGAAACTTGATTTATGACTTGATGAATAAGTGAACAATGTAGCCCCCTATTTATACTAGTGGCTTTGCTAAATTAAGAGCCACTAACCATTGAAAATTTAGGAAATAAAATATTCCATGATATAAAAAATCTCAACATAATCTCCCACTAAGTCAACAAAAATTTTAGCTAATTACATCTTGGAAAAATTCAGCTTTGGTCCTCCTTCTTTGCTTCTTTCTTCAATCTATCCCAATTATTTCCTTTTTTTTTCTATTTAGCCTCAAATTGCACCCCTGCACAAAATTCAACATAAACATGGAAAAATCAATGGTGTATTCAATAAATTGCATGAAATATGTATTTTTAGCATCTAATCAGTTATACATGGCTTTCGTAAGCTTTTCACCACCTTCACTGTTTGTTTTTAATGGTGAAAACTATCATATATGGGTTGTTAAGATGAAGACCTACCTATAGACTTATGACTTGTGGGAAGCCATGAATACTGATGTTGAGCTCGCACCATTAAAGGACAAGTGACAGCTGCTCAAACCAAACACCATAGTGACAAGTGAGCTAAAACATGCAAGGTAATGTCCTGTATACAAAATGGCATCTTAGATGTCATATTCACACGTATTATATCTTGCGAAACCCCAAAACAAACTTGGGATAAGCTAAAGGTGGAGTTTCAAGGTTTAGATAAGACCAAACTGCAACAGCACAGTAATCTCAAGAGAGATTTTGAGAATTTAAAGATAAAGGAGGTTAAAACAGTGAAGCAGTATGTAAACAGGATTATAGCAGTAGTAAATAACATCAAACTACTTGGGAAGAGTTCGCAGATAGCAAGGTTGTTGAGAAGTTCATAATAACACTTTCTGAAATGTATGAATCTAAGATTTCCTCACTTGAAGATTCAAGGGACCTCTCGACGATCTCTCTTTCAGAATTGATAAATGCCTTGTATATTCAAGAGTAAAGAATAGCATCAAGCTGAGAGGGGCACGCAAAAGAAGCATTACGAGCCCTCAGTATTGAATGTGCGAACCTCTAAAAACATAAGGGGAAAAAAGTTAGTCAAAGAAGGAAAAGTCGATGCAAATGGTAGAAAGAACAAATATTCACCATGCTCGTATTGTAAGAAAAACATTCATCCTAAGAAATATTACTGGTTCAGAGCAGATATTAAGTGCAACTCATGCAAGTAGTTAGGCGACATGGAGAAGGTATGCAAGAACAAAGAGAGAAACCCTCAACAGAATGTGTAGGCTTAAGTAGTTGAGGAAGATCACATTCAGGAGGAGTAGGTGTTCACTGCCACATGTTCTACCTCAAAAAAATAGAGTTGTGAAAGGTTGGTTGATCAATAGTGGATGCACTAATCACATAACATCAGACGAAAGAATCTTCAAGAAGATTGACAGAAGTTGCGATTTTAAGGTGAGGATTGGTAATGGCAAACTTGAAGCTAAGGGAAAAGGCGAAGTGGTGATCAAAATGGCCATCAGGTACTAAAGTAATCTCAAATATTCTTTTAGCTCCTATGATAGATCAGAAACTCCTTAGCATTGGTTAACTGCTTGAGAAAAATTACAACGTAGTTTTTTAAGAATTATGGTTTCGATGAAGAATAGAAGTTTTATGTTGGATTGGAATTTGACGAACTCAAGGGTCTATACCAATTCTGTTGATGATGCGAATCTTTGGCACAAAAGATTGGGACATACGACTATAAGTCTCTTAGTCGAATGTGTGAGTTAGGATTAGTTGAAGAAATAATCAGTGTTGAGAAGAAAAGTGGTATCTGCAAAGTCTGCCAACTTGGAAAGCAGGCATGGTTACCAATTCCAACGAACAAAGCTTGGCGAGCTCAAGAAAAGCTACAGTTGGTGCACTCTAACGTATGCGAACCCATGAAAACACCCTCATTAAATGGGTGTAGATACTTTGTTTTGTACATTGATGACTATACGAGGTATTGTTGGGTGTACTTTTTGAAACAAAAAAACTAATGTCGTAGAAGTATTTTGGAAATTTAAAGTACAAGTTGAAAACTAAATTGATAGGAAACTGAAGAAGATCAGGTCTGACAATGGAACTGAGTACACCTCAGAGAAATTCCAAAACTATTGTGAAGAAGTTGGAATCCATCACCAGCTCACCAATATCTACACTTCGTAACAAAATAGAATGTGCGAGAGGATGAACAGGATAGTGATGGACATGGTGAGGTGCATATTATTTGAAAGCAAGTTGCAAAATGAGTTTTGAGCTGAGGCAGTGAGCACATCAGTCTATTTTTTGAATAGACTAACATCTAAGGTCGTAAAAGAGTTGACTCCATTCAAAGTATGATTCGAAAAAAAACCTTTTATTTCTCACTTAAAAGTCTTTGGATACGTCTATTTTGTTCATGTTCCACAAGTGAAAATGAGTAAGTTAGAAAGGAGGTTACAGCCAAGTATCTTCCTTGGGTATAGCAACAATAAGAAGGGTTATAGAATTTATGATCCTTCTTCCAAAAAAATTTTAGCGTGGAGGGATGTCGTGTTCGATGAAAATAGAACATGGAATTGAGATGCTATTAAGACTGAGCAAAGAATAGGCAAACTGGGTTCACAAAATCATTATGATTGCGAGTTGGGGTCGTAATCAAGTGATGATATTGACAACACTCCAATAAGAGGCACGCAATCGATTGACGAGATATATCAGTGAGTTGACGTAGGGTACTTGAACCTGCAAACTTTGAAGAAACAAAACCATTGAAGGCTGGAAAGAAGTCATGCGAGATAAGCTGAATGTAATTCATAATAACCAGACTTGGGACCTCGTTGACAAACTATTGCACAAAAAAGTTATTGACGTCAAGTGGGTGTTCAAAACTAAACTAAATACTGATGGTTCTTTCAATAGGCTGAATGCGAGGTTGGTTGTGAGAGGTTTTAGTCAATAGTGTGACATTGATTACTAGGAAACTTTTGCACCAATAGCAAAACTTGATACGATCAGATTATTATTGGCCTTAGCAACATAGTTGGGTTGGAAAATTCATCAACTGGATGTTAAATAAGCTTTTCTGAATGTTTATTTGCAAGAAAAAAAAATCTATGTGGAGCAACCTCCTAGGTTCGTAGTTAGAAGGAAAAAATAAAAGGTATATAGGCTTAAAAAAACCTTATACAGTTTGAAGCAAGCTTTGCGAGCTTTGTATGCGAGGATAGATGAGCATCTTGCGAGTCTAGGATTTAAAAACAGCCCTAGTGAACCTACCTTGTATGTTGAAAAGGTTCACAAAGTTACTTCATTTCCTTATATTTTATCAACCTACTTGTGATTGGAAGTAGCGAAGTCTTAGTAAAGAAGTTCAAACAACAAATGGAGAACATGTTCGAAATGTCAGACCTCGGAGAAATGTGATAATTTCTTGGGATGGAAATACGACAAGTTTAGGAAGAAATTTTCATCAACCAACATAGCTTGTAACACCCATAACTTGTTTCCATTGCCAGAATAAGGTTATAGAGTATTACTGTACAAAATAGAACATTTTATAACATATAGCATTCAATTATCAAATTGGTTTAAATAAATACATATATAATTCAAAATGGAATAAATCATACATTTATTGACCTTAAATCGAGCCTACGATGCCTTAAAAATAGTTTGGGAACAATCAGGGACCAATTCAAAACAAATTAGAAAGTTTAGGGGAAAACTAAAAATTTTTAAAACAGGGGTCACATGGCCTTGTGACATGGCCCAGGCCGTGTAGTGCATGGGCACGGCCGTGTAACTACTAGACTATGTACCTTTCGAAACAACTTCACATGGTTGTGTCGCCGGCCATTTCCTATCCCGTATAACATTTGAAGTACCCCCACACGGTCATACCGCAGGCTGTGTTCGATACTGTTTTGAGACACATGCCCGTGTCGTAAGCCGTGTGTCAGCCCGTGTGAAAACTACACCTAACATGCTCAGGGCACATGCCCGTGTAGGTTGTTTGTGTGCATCACACGGCCTTGTAATAGGTTGTTTCCTAGGCCGTGTATGCCTAAAAGTGACTAAAATCATGCTTATTCTTCATTCAATTTTCATAGCAACCTAAACCAATTTATACCGCATCATTTCAACACCTTAAAAAACATAAAAGGCGACCAAAACATGCCAAATATGCTCATCGAAACCTTACCTAATTATCATTCAAAATCGCATCATATAATACTTATAAACTTCATCCCTTGAATCAAACATACATACCACCATACACATACATTAAGTTGGCCTACCTTAATCTCATGCACAATGCTTAGTTTCAAACCAAACACAACCATTCATGTTCAAACACTTAGGCACAACTTAGAAGTTACCCCAGCATACCATATGAAACTCTAAAGTTTATAACATCAAGAGCATACCAACCAACACATGGCTATAAGCATTACAACAAGTTCATTAGCCCTACTACATGCCATATAAGCCTAGATGTTTACAAAATCTACCAAAAGAGTTCTCAGGATAGTATGAATCTTCGAGTTGATTCGATTGCCCGATTGTCCACAAAATATTATCTATAAGAAAGCACAACACAACACGAGTAAGATTTTATAAGGCTTAGTGAGTTCATCGATTAAATGATAAAGTTTACCGAGATAACATAATAATTCAAATAATTAGTTTATTGAACAATCTCCCTGTCACAACCCAATATCAAAACTCTTGTCAAACACAGTTCACAATAGGTACAAAAATGCTCAAACATTAATAAGGTCAATAATCAATGCCTGATGAATGAAATACGAATACAAGAACATTATTAACCATCTGAGAACACGCCAAACACTCATATGAGCTAATCCAATCGATAACATGCCTCGGAACCAAATGCCTAGCCCGTAGGCTAATGACCACCCCAGAAAACATGTCGGAAAACATTGAAGTATAACACGATAGTCCACAACAAATGTCAGACTTCAGTATATTCAATGAATAGGAAATAATAGGAATCATCATATCATCTCAAATTAATCTCATACAGTGTGCACTATAACCTATTGGCATGCCAATCGTACTCTATCCTACGTTCATCAGCTCAGTAGATTTCAACGATAATCAATGCTATAAATATTTGTTATTCAATTCTCATATGCATACATAACAGTAAAATCCAAGTCACAGCAAATTAATTCATCCCAAAATTCAATTAAAAGTATTAAAATTAAACCGAGTGAACTTACTAACTAATCCGCAGTGTCAACGAAGGTACAGTGACTATTCCGCTATTTTCTTTTTTCCGCAACTCTCAATGCATTATTGATCTAGAATAATATTTTCATTCAATTAAATATATCAATAGAAAATTTAAATTATTTCATGCAATTAAGTTCTTTTTGATATTTTACAAATTTACCCTCACATTTCACTTTTATTCAATTTAATCCTTATGCCCTAAACATGCAAATTAACCATTTTTAATTTAAACCCACCTTGACCAAACCTCTTAGGGCCTCTCTACAGCTTCTATTTTATGTTTTTTCACAACAAATCCTTATAATTATTCACTTTTAACAATTTAGTCCTTTAACGTTAAAATCATCAAAAATTACTTTACAAAATAATCCAATCTAACAAAAAAGTTTAATAATCTTCCATAAGCATTCAAGAAACAACTCAAGTCTTAATGGAAAAAGTTAGAACATTTGACAGTTTTACAAATTAGTCCTAGGGTTAACTAGATTAAACTAATACGAGCTTAAAAATATAAAAATTTACTAAAAATGGACGAAGTTTCACTTACCTATTGAGGAATCAAAGTTGACTGAATGGTGTTCTCTTCTTTTCTCTAGGGTTTTGGCTAAAAAAGAAAAATAATAGAAAGAAGATGATGGAATTTCAACTTTGTTTTAAATTAATTTAAGCTTTTTTAAATAATTACAAATTTACCCTTTTAATTTCTCATGAAATTTTAGCTAAATGAAAGCTAAACCGTCCACTCACCTTCCTAATGGTGTAATTTCCATCTAAGTACCTTACTTTCCTTTTCAATTATCATCTAGTACCTTTAATTAATGGACTCAACTTTTACAGCTTTTATAATTTAGTCCTTTTACTTAATTAACTATCAAAACGATAAAATTTCTTAACCATATTTTAATAGGACATTAATGACCTCATAAATATTAATCATTAATATTCACGGGCCGACAAGTTAGAGTTGTGGTCCTGAAACCACTATTTTTGACACCACTAAAAGATAGACTATTACAGAGCTTTGCACTGAAGATTTTAAAGAGGTTCTGCATGGCGAAGTGTAAACCAATCAGCATGCCTGTTGCACTTGGAAAGAAATTCTATAGCGATAAAAAATTTCAAAAAATTGACGAGAAGAACTATCAAAGTCTTGTGGGTTGTTTGTTGTACTTAACAGCAACACAACCAAATATGATATTTGCAGTTGGCCTATTATCAAGATTTATTCACTGCTGTAATATTTTTTTTCAAAGCAACGAAGAGGGTGCTAAGATACGTCAAAGGAACAATTGATTTTGGTGTTTGATTCGCAATGGTGAACTCCTTAAAACTTATTGAGTACTCTAACAATGATTGGGCAGGATTAATGGATGATATGCAAAGTACTTCCAGATATTTCTTCTCACTAGAATCTGGGGTACTCTCTTGGAGTTTGAAGAAGAAATCAATAGTAGCTCAATCCACAGCATAGGTTGAGTATGTAGCTACAACAACAACAATTAATCAAGCAATTTGGTTGAGAAAAATTTAGTTTAATTTGAATCATGTGCAGGTTAAAGGAACTCAATTTTTTTTGTGACAAGCAGTCTACCATAACAATTACGAAGAACCTAGTATTTCATGGAAAGACAAAACATTTTAAAATCAAGTATTACTTTGTGAAATAAGTCGAACATAGTAAAGAAGTAACTTTGGTTTATTGCAGTACTGAAGATCAACTTGCAGACATCCTAACCAAACCACTTGGAAAGTCAAGGTTTGAAGAGTTGATGAATAAAATTGGTGTTCGCAACATGAAGGCCAAATTAGAGGAATGTTGCAAGATAATCGTTCATGCAAAGTTGGCGAACTTATAAAAATATGATCTGAATTTTTAGAACTTACTTGCAAGTTAGATTAGCAAAATATATTTTCTTTCTAGAAGATTTAATATTTATTAGTACAATATATTTAGCATTTATTAGAATAAAATTTTAAGTTATTTCTTTCCATATTTTGCATCTTTTTGTTATAAATACACATTTTACATTTGTTCAAATATGTGAGTGATAAGTAAGAAAAAAAACCTTAGTAGACAATTTTGTTGCTAAATTTCTCGTTTCTTCTCTACAATTCTTTCTTCATTAGTGTCGAAATTCCAACAGAATTTCCCCATATTGAAGTCTGATGAGTCCGACATGATATCTACGACTACCATGGATTGCCCCATGTCGGAGTCCGATGTTATATCTACGACTAGCAAATACCACAATCGCATCTCCTCAATGTTATGTCACTTAATTAATAATAAATGGTCATAATCATTTAAGTAGATGTCTATTAAATAATTATGTTAATGTCTAAAGATATGACTATTAATTTGGGTAGTTATATTCTTATAAAGAGACATGAGATCTCCTATGTGAAATTTTATTTGCAGAAAACACTATAAAACTAATTTCTTTCTATTCTTCCACCATATTTTATATTCATAGATTATTCTATAAAAAATATTACAAATTTTTTATTTATAAAAATTGATATTCTTATTATGTTCAATGGACTATTTCTGTCAATGCAAAACGTCAACGGCCATTGGACTTGATTATATTCTCAAAATTTATTTATTAATAACTTTTTTACGCACTATAAAATAAGTGAGAAAGAATAAAACCTTAAACAATTATATCTCAATGTGGTTAGTTTACCTACTGGTTAATTAGTACCCATCCCATTGTTTCCACTGAATTAGATCCCCCAAGTATCTTTGTTCCTTTTTGGCTCTCAACTAGTCCCTTTCGTTAGTGAACAACCTTTCCCGACTCCTCAGTAGCTGAGCAGAGTGCTAGCTAGCCATCTGATGTAATCCAAGTCTCTCTCTTTATGTTTTTACTGTGGTAGGTTGTTTTCTTGTCACTGCATGCCCTCAGGTTGTGCAGAGAAATTTTGTAGGGGCTTTTAAAAGGTATAGGAATTATCTCAATTTTCTTGGACCCCTTTTCGTTCTTTTTTGTTCGCATAAAGTCTTACTCGCCTGTTTAACTTTACGCTCAAGGCTTGTTTCCTCTTAATTCAATTTTGTTGCCTAAGGCTTGTTGCAATTCAAAATAAATGAATGATGGTGATGGGTGTGGAAGTGTTAGAGTAGTTATCAAAGTAGTTAAGACTGTTATTATGGTTATCGGTTGCAGTTAGTCTGTTATCAGCAGTTTCTTCATTGTACGTATGACTATAAATGCATGAGACTTCTGCATGCATTAAACGAGATATAATAAAAACTAAGAAAGTCTTCTTTTATGAATATTTTGTAAAATCTAACATGGTATCAGATGTAAGGTGTTTCTTGGTGTTTTTTGCTTGATTTTTCCGCTGTGTATGTTAAGTATGGCTTGCAGCTCTGTTGATGGAGTTGTCGATAGTAGGATTTTTTCATCAAAGAAGATCAATGTCCTTCTTGATAATAGCAACTATTTGTTGTGGCGACAGCAAGTTCTTCTCGCAGTCAAAGCACACAAGCTTCAGCGTTTCTTGGATGAGAATCAAGATTCTCCTACTCAATTTATTTCCGATGAAGGTGGGGGTTGTTGTGAAAATCTGGAGTTTGCTCATTTTGAGCAACAAGATAGTGCGCTTGCATCGTGGCTATTATCTTCTAGCAGTCCGTCTGTCCTACCTCACCTTATTGGCATAGATACAAGTGCGAAGATTTGGAAAGCGGTTGTCACCTTGTATGGGAGTAAAACCACTTCCAAGTTGATGTTTTATCGGCGGACCTTGCACTCTCAGCGCAAGGGTGAAATGAGCATGAAAGATTTTTTAGTCAAGATTAAAGGCTGTTGTGATCATCTTGCCAGTTGTGGTGAAATCATTAGTGAGCATGAGCACATCACTGCAATTCTCAATGGACTTTCTCCAGATTATGAATCTGTTATTATAATTGTTACTTCCAGCCAAGTGCCCTACACGGTTCAAGGAGTAGTGTCTATGCTTCTTAATACTGAAGCGCGACAACAGCTTGTGAGTACTGAAATTTCTAGTTCTGCTAACGTGGTATCGCATCAAACGTCTGACTCTACAGGTTCTAATGATTCCATTCCTTCTTATCAACCATCTTCTATGAGTCGAGGGCGTGGGCGAGGTCGTTCTTTTCACTCGAAGATTCAATGTCAGTTGTGTGGGAAGGCTGGTCATCTTGTTGATCGCTGTTATCATCGGTTTGACTCTTCTTACAAGAGTACTAACTACAGGCCTCCTCCACAAGCAAACATCAGCATGGTTGGCTCCGGTCCTTCTACTACGCCTTGGTTCACTTCTTCTCAACCTCAATGGAATTCATCAGGTTGGTGTTTTTCCACTCTTCCATCGTCTACTTGGGCTAATCCGTTTGTTGGTAGTCCTCCACAACAGGTTCCCATGCCGTCCTCTGGCACAGCCCCAACACCACCTCAGGCGTATGTAGCAACCCCTGAAACTGTAGCTGATAATTCTTGGTATCCAGATTCAGGTGCCACGCATCATTTAACAAATTCAGCCAGCTCCATTGGTGATACTGGATCTTTCAAAGGCCCAGGTAAGGTATTTGTTGGAAATGGTTCAGCTTTACCTGTTATGTCTGCTGGACAGTCATCCTTGCTTACTCACTCTCGACCTCTGTACATGCGATCCTTGTTACTCGTTCCTGGAATTACTAAAAATCTATTATCTGTCTCCAAGTTTGCTAAAGACAATCAGGTCATGTTTGAATTTTTTTCCTGATTAGTGCCAGGTGCGTGATTTGAAGATAAGGGAGATTTTTCTTCGTGGTTCTGTTCATCATGGGTTATACAGACTTCATATTAATCAGTCTAATGGAACTCATGCGTCTTCTAAGTCTGCTCAGTGTTTTTCGGCTTGTGTCAAACTTCCTCTTAGTGTTTGGCACTATCGACTAGGACACCCCTGTCGTGCTAATCTTACAAAAGCACTTATACGATGTAATATACCGTTTACTGATAGTAATAAATTTGTTGATTGTGTTGCATGTCATCTTGGTAAGGAATGTAAGCTTCCTTTTTCAAAGTCAGCAACTGTGTATACATCACCTCTACAACTGGTTGTGGCTGATGTTTGGGGACCAGCTCCGATTACTTCCAATGGCTTTCAGTATTATATTGCCTTCACTGATGCTTATTCTCGATATACATGGCTTTATTTTCTGAAGAACAAGACTGAATTTCAAACTGTGTTTCCACAATTTCATCGCCAAGCTGAAAGGATACTTGGTACAAAGCTCAAGTCTCTGCAGACAGATGGGGGAGGGGAGTTTCAAGCATTGAAAACTTATCTAAATCAACAAGGTATTGTACACCGACTCACTTGTCCCTACACATCTGCTCAGAATGGTCTTGTTGAGCGCAAACACAGGCAGGTTGTTGAAGCAGGTCTTTCTATGTTAGCTCATGCATCAATGCCTCTGATGTTTTGGAATGAAGCATTCTGTAGTGCTGTATTCTTGATTAACAGGTTACCCTCTCATGCTTTGGGTGATGTCTCACCGTATGAAAAACTATTCCAAACAAAACCCGATTACTCTTACCTTAGGACTTTTGGTTGTTTATGCTTTCCCAACATTCAGCCGTTTACCAAAGCAAAGTTACAATTTCGTTCAATACCCTGTGTTTTTCTAGGTTACTCCTCAGTACATAAAGGTTATAAATGTAAAGACCCCCATGGTAGAGTCTATGTTACACGTCATGTCACCTTTAATGAAAATACTTTTCCATACAAAAGTCATTGCTCACCAGTCACATCACCTATTTCTAGTTCACAAGTCAGTGCTAAACTTTTAGTTGTTCTTTCACCCCATGTGTCATGTTCTAACAATATGCCTACACCTCCACCAAATACGCCACCTACCTCCACTACACCTATCCCATCACATTCAATGTCTCACTCACAATCTACTTCCCATAATGTAATACATAGTACACCTACTTTATCACCTTTAACACTTTCTTCTCAACAAGCCGTACCATCCCCACAATCCGCACCTATGCCCACTTCCTTTCAACAACAGGAGCAACCCCTCCAACCCTTGACTCTCAACAATCATCACATGATTACCAGAAGTAAAGCTGAAGTTTTTAAGCCAAAGGTGTATCTTAGTACAGTAGCTTCTTCCCCAAAAGATGATCCTTCCAATATTCATGAGGCAATGATGTTTGAGTGTTGGCAGGAAGCAATTTATAGTAGCTCCAAGCTTTGGCTCGAAATAATACCTGGACTTTGTGTTCCCTTCCAGAGAATCGGAGGGCAGTAGGGTGCAAATGGTTGTTTAAAGTTAAAAGAAAGTCTGATGGCTCCATTGACAGATATAAGGCTCGGTTAGTTGCAAAAGGGTTTTCTCAACATGTTGGGTTTGATTTTCATAAAACGTATAGTCCAGTGGTTCGAGCTTCCACCATTTGCACTGTTCTTTCACTTGCAGTTATGCAGGGGTGGTCTCTACGCCAAGTCGACATCAACAATGCTTTCCTCAATGGTAAGCTTACTGAAGAAATATACATGGACCAACCTCCTGGCTTTGAAGTCCCAAGTGTCTCTGGTCAGAAACTGGTGTGCAAACTAAATAAAGAACTGTATGGTTTGAGACAAGCTCCTCGTGCCTGGTTTCAGACTCTTAAGGAGTATCTCGTGACTCAACTCAGGTTTCGAGCATCTAAAGCTGATTCCTCCTTGTTCATTCGTGTGTCTGATGGGAAGTGTCTTCTACTCATGGTCTATGTTGATGATATTGTACTCACTGGAAGTCATGATCAAGACATTGAAGATGTTGTGTAGCGTCTTCACAGCAAATTTGCTCTCAAGGACATGGGAGCCCTCAGTTTTTTTTTGGGCATTAATGTTCGACGCACTTCATAGGGGCTGATGCTCAGTAAAAAGAAATATGTTACTGAACTACTTGAGAAGACTGGAATGCTTGGAGCAGCATCCACGCCAACTCCGATGGTAAGCACGCCTAAGCTAGTAGTTTCTGATGGCAGTCCTCCATTCTCGGATGTGCACTTATATAGAAGTGTTGTGGGCATGCTTCAGTATGTTTGTATTACACGACCCGACTTGTCATTCTGCACTAATAAACTTAGCCAATACATGAGTGCACCAAGCGACACTCACTGGAGAGCAGTCAAACGTGTATTAAGATATTTAGCTGGCACCATGGACCATGGTTTGTGTCTTACAGCAGGACAACTAGAACTGGTGGGATATTCGGATGCTGACTGGGCCTCTTCTATCGAAGATCGTCGTTCCACTTCTGGATATGTGATATACCTTGGGACAAATCCTGTGGCTTGGTGTTCAAAGAAACAGTCAGTAGTCTCTCGGTCCTTTGCTGAAGCAGAATATCGCAGCTTAGCTAACTGCGTGTCTGAACCAGGGATTTAAATTGCGGTCGCAGTCGCGTTTTCGGTCGCATTGCGTTTATTGCGGTTGCGGACATAACGGATGCTATTGCGGTCATTGCAGGTATCGCGGTCGTGAATTTTACATTACTTATTGTGTATTGCGGGTATAGCGGGTTTCGGCAGTAGCGGTTTCGGACGGTGCCGCTACCGCTATATAACGGCCGCTATTTCGGTAACGGACCGCTATTTAAATCCCTGGTCTGAACTCCTATCGATTCAACAGTTGCTGCATGAAGTTGGAATGTCAATATCTAAGATACCAACCATCTGGTGCGACAATTCTTCTACAGTATCCGTTGCTGAAAATCCCACTCATCATACCAAAATGAAACACGTTGAAATTGACCATCATTTTGTTCGTGAAAAGATACTTGCTGGTTGTTTACAAGTCAATTTTGTTCCTTCTGCTCAACAAATTGCAGATGTCCTTACAAAACCAATCACGCCTAAGCAATTTTCTTCCTTCAGATGTGCTCTTCGAGTGCTACCATCAAGAGATTTTTGTAATATAAAAACAAATAAGCAAGGGGAATGTTAGAGTAGTTATCAAAGTAGTTAAGACTGTTATTATGGTTATCGGTTGCAGTTAGTCTGTTATCAGCAGTTTCTTCACTGTACGTATGACTATAAATGCATGAGACTTCTGCATGCATTAAACGAGATATAATAAAAAGTAAGAAAGTCTTCTTTTATGAATATTTTGTAAAATCTAACAGGAAGGACGAAAAATGAATGCACCATATGCTTTTGTTTCCTCTTAAGTCAACCTTTTGTATGAGATAGAAATATTTGAACTGTAAAAATATTCTTGTATGAAAGTCACAACACCAAAAATACGAAAAAGGTACATAGAGGTTGTACATCTTTTCCTTTTATCTTGCTCAATTCCTCAAAATTATTAGGTCAACATGCATAACGAAGAAGATTATATTCTATTCTCCGATTTGTAACTGATGCTTTAGTAACAAAGTATCTTAGCAGGCAGAATCCTTTGGAATCTCTCGAGATACTTATGCGGTAACTTGCTTCATGCTTGAGCCGTAATGCAGCAGTTTGTTCCTAAGGTAAGTGAGTCTAGATTAACCGAGCTACAAAAGGGAAAAAAAATGAGCTGCCAAAGAAATCCATTTAAGAGATGATAAGCATATGTGATATGATTGGTTACTAGTGTAAAAAAGTTTATTTAACAAAAAAGTTATAATTTGTACAAATTTAAACATGTAATTAGAAAAATGAATAAAAACTATTATAAAAAATAAAACTTTTAAAATAAATTCAAAAAATCTTTCTTCTTGCCACAAACAAGTCATATAAGTAGTTAAAAATTACCCATTGTGATTAGTTTATAACTAACCAAAGATTAAAACATGTGAACAAAATAATACTCCAACCGCACATAACCGTTACCAAAATGTCCCAAAGGACAATTAACAAAGAAAATAGTTTTATTGAATGACACCAAGCTCTTCCTAGGGATGATCTTATTTTATAGAAGTATTATTTGACAATAAAAATCAAAATAAATGATAATAACAACAATTTCAAAAAACAAATTATCATGTGAAAAAATTCAAATAAAGGATAAAACTAGAATATTCAAACACGTGCTTAATACACCCCCATCAAGTTAGTTGTGTTACAACACCACCCCACTTGGACAGGATCCGAAGAAGAGCTGGTTTAGGCAATAGTTTTTAGTGTATCTACAAGTTGATCAGTAGCATGAGTGTGTTTGATGATTACTTTATGAGATTGAACATGATTTTGAACAAAGCAAAACTCCAATCGTTTGTGTGTTGCTGTTCTTAAGGTGTTATATGCCCCAGTTATAGGTACTCGTATAATTGTTACTTTATAACTTGCAAAAATCAACTGCTTCTATATTGAAAAATACTGAAGTTAGCCAATAACACGAAGATACATCATACATGGTTGCATCAACGGTATGAGACCCATCAGAGGCTCGAAGCAAGAAATTAAAGCACGTGGGT
Organism: Gossypium hirsutum; assembly: GCF_007990345.1. Lineage (NCBI taxonomy): Eukaryota > Viridiplantae > Streptophyta > Magnoliopsida > Malvales > Malvaceae > Gossypium > Gossypium hirsutum. The sequence continues at coordinate 53,791,331 of NC_053448.1, forward strand.
GTTGATATACCTTTACAGTCTTGCATATTGGGTCCTTTTGATGACTCAATTTAGGGTTGGTATTGATAAATGGTTGGTAATGGTGGCTCGTGTTGAAATTTCAGCTTCAGTTTGCATGGGGAAAGAGAATAATTGGGTGGTTCTGAGGGTCTTCACACTGGTAGGTAAGAAAAGGTTGAGGTTTGGATCAGTTGAAGATGGGGACTCTATTCTGATGTTATTTGAGTTGGAAGGGGGAGAGAAAGTAGGAGGAGGTGGGGAGATACCTATGGTTGCGGTTGTCGTTGTATGGAGCCCGGAGTCAACGATAGAGGAGAAGGGTTCATGTGACCTGATTTTAATAGGAAAAGCGTGGTAGTTGTGGCAGAATTTTGATTGATTGCGTGGAAAGCAAAGCTAAATTGACTGTGGAAGTATCTTGAATTTTTCATTAAAACCTTGAAAATGTTGGTTGCATGGAAGAATACATGCTTTGAAAGGGAAATACTAGTTAAAAACAAGACATCACAAGAGATAAAAATTCGAACTTAACTGGGTCATAACATAAATGAGCATGATAAGCTTCTGCTTTGATGATAAATAATTTATCAAAATTATGGTATCTAGACTTTATCATTTTTGGTCATCAACAAAACACAAACCCTATCTCTAACTTCAACTACTCATGACCATGGTGTTCTTCTGCTTCTTCTAGTCAAACAAATTTGCAGGTCAGTTTACCTATTTTTCTCTTTTCTTATTGCATTTGAATGGTTGATAAGCTAAACTTTGTGTGTTAGTAGTAGGTTTAAATGGTTTAATCATTCTTGATCGTTGTTCAAGATTAGTTAATCCGAATTAGAAATAAAATAAGAGAAAGGGTTCCATGTTTTGAATCTTTAATCACCATAATACCACTTCATGTGTGCTTAATGTGTTTTCAATTTTTTTTTTGTTTGTTTTTTATTTTCTAATAACAATAGTTTTAAAGATACTTTCGCAAATAAAGATAATGAATTATATTTAATCGTATTTATTATATTATTTTGTATTTGTTAAACATAAATAAATGCATAAAAAGCAGGTTGTAATACGTGACTTTGTCTATTGAATATCAAAAAAGAAAAAAAAATAGAAAAGACAAAGAAAAGAAAGTTTAAAAGGGGAACCAAAGCAGGGAACAAGAAAATAAAAGAGAGAGAAAACGGAGGCAAAAAGGGAGAGGAAAAGTGTAATAAAAGAAGAAAAAGAGTTTAGGGAGAGAGGAATTAGATAGATTGAAACTTGAAGGAGGTTTTGGGCCGCAAGGGAATACACTGATGTCAGCACTTCCATTGGCAAAGCTTCGTCTTGCTTTCCGCCTGCCGCTGGGGATCGCCATCAGTCATGGCTAATTAAAAATTTGGAGAGAGGATGATCAATTTGCTTTTAGCTGACATCTGGAAACTAACCAATAAGCAATACAAAGTTTCAAAAGTTTTTCTTCTTTTAAGCATATAACCGGGAAAAAAATGTTTATTTTACATTACAATAAATTATCAAAGGTCTTCTACTGCCTTTCCGAGAAGTGTTTGATGAGTAACCCCAGAAAAGATCAAGTCGAAAACCAACAAGCGAAACGAAATTTTCATAATTTTTGTTGTTTAAAGCAAAGACCCCGGGAAAACAATGTTAACATTCCGACAATCAAAGGTCTTTATTGTCCGTCCGACAAGTGTTTGATGAATAACCCCTGAGAAGACCAAGTTGAAAGTACGAGCGAGTGGGTGACTTGGTGAAACAATGGTAGGCAACGATGGTAAGAAAAAAGAAACTGGAGAAGAAAAGAGACGGTGAAATGCAGTGGATAAAGCCTGAGGAAAGCCATTTTTTTAACTCCAGAACAAACTATCAGGTGTTGGCTTTCAGTATTTTCTCTCTTCATTTTGTTCTAAATAATATATTTTCTTCTTTTAGTACAAAGAAGGTGGCAGCCCACAGATCGGGCAGAAGGAAGGTGTTTTGCAGAAGTCGAGATTTGAATCCTGAACTCGTTGAATGTGTCTCCTAAGTAATTATATGAACCAACCAGACTAGTTTGGATTGTTGTAAAAATGTAGTTTCTAACATGACACTTAAAATATAGTTTCTAACATGATAATGTTAATGGTTAATTAGAAAGTTCAAGAAACTTGAATGACTGATGCTGTAATATATTTTATATATCACGATATATTTACAATATGATAGAACTTGCATATTTTAGTAACGATTTTGAAACCAAAATAACCCCCTAAATTCTGAACTCATTAATCGATTTGGGATAACACTGTTAATTTAATGGTTTGGGTCCTATTTAAATGGGTAAATAAGAATGATTAGCCCTCTTGAATTTAGATCCTGTATGCGGATAAATGTTGAAATGGTTTAGGCTAAAGAAAAATAATTGCTAGAACTGTTGTTTAACTTCTGTAGTTAAGTTCATATTAATTTTGAAGGTTATTTCAATATGTTTATACTTGGCTTGTTGTAATTGATATAATAAATGATGGTGATAGGTGTTAATAAAGAAAAGTATACAATACTTTTGATTGCTCTTTAAGTCAATTTTATTTGTCTGAAATATTAAACTGCAGAAATATTTTTCCATGAAAATCACAGCTCCAAAAATGTGAACAAGAAATACATGGAGAATATACATCTTTTTATAGTAGTAATTAACTTAACTTTTATTTCTCAATTCCTCAAAGATTATTTGTTCAATATACATAATGAAGGATATTATTTTCTTCTGTTCAGACAGCAAGTGATGCTTTACAAACAACGCATTGTGTGAGGCAAGATCCTTTTGAATTGCCCGATTAACTTTTGTGGTGTCATACTCCAGACTTAACTAAAATGCAGCGGTCTGTTACCCAGGCAAGTGGGACTGGATTGGCCGAGGTACAAAAGGTGGAATGGGCAGCCAAAGAGATCCATTTAGCAGATGATAAACATATAGTGTCTGAGCTGCCAAGATGTCCAAACAGCTCTTCATTGATTGCATTGTATTTGCAGGGAAATTATGAGCTGACAGTTATTCCTTCCTTGTTCTTTCAGCGCATGCAACTTCTCCAAATATTAGATTTGTCCCGTACTAGCATCAAATCTTTGCCAAAATCTCTTCGTAAGCTGCTTGCATTAAAAAAACTCTTGTTACAAGGTTGTGATCTCTTCATGGAACTATCACCTCAAGTTGGGAAACTCAAAAATCTTGAAGAGCTTGATCTTGATGAAACTCAGATCATGGATTTGCCTAAAGAGACTGGAAAGCTACTCAAGTTAAAACTATTGAAAGTATCATTCTATCATTTATGTGGCAAAAAGACGTTGAAATCGAACATTTTGATTCACCCTGAGACAATATCCAATCTCTCACAACTTGCAGAGTTAAGCATTGATGTGAATCCCGCAGACAAGAGGTGGGATGATTCCGTGGAAGCCGTTCTGAAGGAAGTATGCAACTCAAAAACATTGAGGACTCTTAGCTTGTACCTGCCCACGTTCCAACTTTTAGATTATGCATCATTGATATATCCTTCCTTGTCACGCTTTAGATTTACTGTTGGCCATCATAAAAGGAGAATCATATCTCGTGTACCTCATGAAGTTGAAGCAGAATTCAGAAAATGGGACAAATGCTTGAGGTTTGTGAATGGTGAAACCATCCCAACTCAAATAAAAGGGGTACTGAAATATTCTACTTCATTTTTCTTGGACCACCACATAACTGCTATGAATTTATCTGAATTCGGGATCGAGAATATGAAGGGGCTAAAATTTTGCTTGTTGGCAGAATGTAATAAAATGGAAACCCTAATTGATGGAGAGATGCGTTATGAAAGAAATGAAGATGACCAATCTGAATCTGACCCTGGTTTTGTACAACACATGCTTGAATCCCTAGAATATTTGAGCATTTATTACATGGAGGATTTGCAGTGTATTTGGAGAGGAGCAGATCGTTTTGGATGTATGTCTAAGTTGAAATTCCTGGCGCTGCATGCATGCCCCCAGCTGAGTAAAATTTTCAGCCTTACTTTGCTTGAAAATTTTATCAACTTGGAGGAGATAATTGTTGAGGACTGCCCCCGAGTCACAAGCCTCGTAAGTCATGCATCCGCCAAGCCAATCATGTCAGATAAAATATTTCTTCCAAGTTTGAAAAGATTGCTGCTTCTTTACCTTCCTGAGCTGGTCAGCATTTCTAATGGCCTATTGATAGCACCGGAGTTAGAAAGCATAGGCTGTTACAATTGCCCAAAGCTTAAAAGTATATCAAAAATGGAATTGTCAAGCAAAACTTTGAAGATAATCAAAGGAGGATGTGAGTGGTGGGAGGGTATGAATTGGAATGAAACAGAGTGGGGAGATGGGCCAGGTTATCTGATGCATATCTTTTCCCCTATCGATAACCAGAAAGATTTGATGACCCAGATGGTAGAAGGTAGAGATCTACTTGAAGTAACCATACAAAATGAAGACCAACAACTAGGTAATACATCTTTGGATTTTTTTTCCCCCTTCTCATTTATCATCTAATTTATTAGCATATGTGTGAGATCAATTTATTGTGTACTTAAACCCTTTTTTTGGGCAATTGTGTAGTTCTTATCATCCCAAGAAAAGCTGGCATAGCTAAGCTGGCTACAAAAAGTACAAACTATTCAAAATGCAGTAAGCCAAGAAACTTGGAACAGACTAAGCTCCGGAAACATCCTTTCATATTTCTGACCAAATCATATAAATGTTGGCAGTCCCAGCAACTGGCGTAATAACTGAGATAAAAGCCTTATTTTCTAGCCTTTGCTTTACCCAATAAAATTCTATGGTCCAGATCTAGTCACTTTGTTGTCTCTGTAAACTGCAGAAGAACTTGAATTCCAAACTTGCTGTGTGAAATCACAAGCAAGAAATAGATTACCCCTGGACTACTCAACATAATTACAAAATTCTGACAAGCATGGAGCTCTCCAAGAGCTAATCTTCTTTTAGTTGGCAGTCTATCTGAATGTCCATGAGGACAGTGATTGGATTCCTTGGGAATATGGTATTAAACCATAAGTCTATGCCATTAAACTGTCTCGTGCTTGTGTCAAATTCCTAGGTACAGTATGAAAATGCCCTATGTTCTCATGTATGTATATTATGGCCTAAATAATATGAGAAAATGTGCCCTCATTAAAAAAAAGTTTGTTATTGACTGATGAGAAGTGATGATTTTAACATTGCTCATTTGAACATTGGTAGGTGATCAAAAGCCGCTTGAGGTTTCAGCACACGATCATTGAGGCCAGTGCTTGGGTAATTTTTCTTTGCAACTCTTATGAAACAACTTATAGTTTCGGTTTGTTTAACTCATTTGGGCAATTGTGGTTAATAACTGTTAGATTATACTGAGGAGAGAATGATGGGGACAGATGTGAAAGAATCTCCGTCGGCATGTGTATTTCCATCCAATCCTTTATGTAGGACTTCCCATGTAAGTATATATTCCAAAAACAGCATATATGTTTTCTTCTTGTTTTATTCAGAGGTTTTACTGTCATGAATGTCTGTATTTCAACTGGAAGTAACTGACCTCTTTAAACCACGAAATTAAAAGCCTTGGCAATTTGCTAAGTCAGGTAAGGATACAAGCAACATGATTTCTTTCTAGAGGCCCAAGTTTTTATTTGTTCTGTTTTTTGCTAAAATAAAGCCCAAATTGTTGGACAAAACCAGAATCATCTTTATTCTATTAGTGGATAATAGTAGAGATTAAGTATTATTTTAAAGATTACAAACATTGATTTTTTTATTTTATTTTAAGTGAATTTATATGAAATATACTCACTTTGTAACCGTAAATATAGTTTGCATGCAACTTTAAATTTTTTAGCTTATTTGAGAAATTGAACCATCTCAATCATTTTTTCCCAATACTTTGTGTCGTAATGAATTTGGTTTATCTAGATTAACTTTCTTCTTTTAAACAGAAAAGAAACTGTGTAAACCTAAGTTATACATGCCAATCTACACATACAAGTATTTGTAGCGAAGTGGCCAGAATTTTGTTATATTTTGGTCCATGTCCATATTTGATCCCTCATATTGAAGTCAATCTCGTCAACAAAAGGAAGACTTATGTGGCATAACCTTCCCCTGCTTGATTTCTCTCAATTTTCTGTTTGTTGGGTTTTATTTAAATTTTTTTAATTTCTTTAAAAACATTGCATGCTAATAGTTATGATTTTTTTCTTCTACTTGAATACCCTTTAATTACAATTAACCACTTTTTTAGTGTGTTGAGATGGGAAAAACACACACACTAAGGCTCGTTAGATTGCCATTTGAAGTGTATTGTGGGCCAAAATTTTCTAGATGGCATGGGATGTCATCGCCTAACCTTCCACATCATCAATTTAAGGCTGGTCCTTAACAATGTTAAGGATTTAACTGTAATCAACATTTTATGAAAGTAAAGGATTTAACTGATTTTATAACAATCCTTGTATTGAGGAGCATGATAAGCCATCCCCACAAGGATGTCTCAACCTTCAGCAACCATATGTATTTAATTTGGTTTTGTTAATTTGAGTCAAATCTTATTGTCAGCCTTGATTTGCTATTATCATTACTCTGAATTTGTTCAAATTTCAGGCACCAGAACAAGCAAGGAGCTTTACATCAGGGAATAACAGGAGTCTAGAAGATGATGAATGTTTTCTGGTTCCAAATATTGTTGAAGTAGACGTAGATGAAGATGAACCTAAGGCCAAAAGATGGTCAGTTCAGCATTTTATTTTGATGTAAATTTTGAAGTGGCCTTCACTTTCTTAAACCAGAACGTTTGCTTTGCTGCATTTGCTGACCCCATTTCTCCAATATAAAGTGCCTTCAAATTTCTTTCAGTTTTTGCGCCAAGGATGTAATTAAACTAGAGGAAATCAATTCTACAAGTGGTTTGGTTAAATAATTGAGCTTACGGATTACAAAAAGAAAAGTTTCATTAATGCAGTGGTTTTACAATCTGCAGGAACCATACTGAGAATGAAAACAAGGGTGTCATAGGTTCTGCAAGCAAAACCACGCGAGGGAATAGAGCTGCAAATCAAATCAGAAGCAAGGTACTGGATGATGGTTATAGATGGAGGAAATGGGGGCAGAAAATGGTCAAGGGTAATCCCTATCCAAGGTGATTACTTCACCTAATCTTGTTCAGAAATTCTGAAGTTGCTAAACAGTTTTGCTTATTTTATTATACCTTTATCCATGTCTTTATCCACTCTGTATAGGTTATACTACCGGTGTCTGTCAACTTGTTGTCTAGCGAAGAAATATGTTGAGCGAGACTCCCAAGATACAAGCTTTTTTGTCACCACCTACCATGGGCTGCATAACCATGATGAGTGGAATTCCAGGGGGTTGTCTAAGTTGCACTCTCAACCTTGTATTGATCATAGGGCCAATAACGTGAAAGATGCTGCTGAGGCAGCTAAGAGTATCTGCCCTACAAAAGGTGGAGATACAGTACCCTTCCTTGATCGTCATATTATCAGTTTGACGCAAAATAGAGAGTAACGATTTTCATTGAACCTTGAATTTTACATAAATAGGAATGTTTTTATCATCTGTTTTGATGATTAATACTTGCGTCAGAAAATTTTAGAGGTGTGGAGTTTACAACAATTTTTGCAATCTATACATGATTTCTGTAGAGTGTGTTGATAAGTGCTTAGTGAAAGATTGAATGTAAATCAGAAAAAGAAAAAGAAAAAGTGGGAATAAATCATTTTGTATCAGTAATTTTATCATAAAAACTTCAGTGATGGAGAAATTTGCTCGAATTTTCTGTTTCTCTCATTGGCTTGCACTAGAAATTATATCAGAAACATTACATTTAACAGCAGCTATACAATGCCTAAAAGATAAAAAGCTATTTGAGAAAATTTGTTACTAAAGTCTGGTTCATTTGACATTGGCAGAATATGGAGATGTATTTCAAGCTTCAATACAAGATGAAGGAGCACACCCAGGTAATTATTTCCCAACCTTAATATTTCTTTTTTTTTGCTGTCAACTATCTCTAAATACCGATATAGAAACAGAGGCATCTCTGAGGAATGAGCATTTCTTGAAATCTGTATCTTCCATGTCATTTTACAATTTGAGGATTAATATCAATAAATAACTAACATAAAAAGATTGCATAAACCTGAATTTGTCTAGGGGCTTGTTGACCCAAGCCATTTACAGTATTGAAACTTTCTAGATTTATTTATCCTTATTTTTCTGTTCATTTGGAATGCAAGTATGCTCTTATTGATGCATTGTAAATTGGGAGAATATTCAGGTATTCCTGAAGCTTCAATACAAGATGAATCCCAACGATCAGGTAATGTTTTTCAATTTGAGTCTTTGAGAAAATGTATTATTAGCATTTCCTTGTTTAACCCACTTATAAGTAATTGTTTTATCTGAGTAACAATATTTCTGCTTTTTGTTGTACTTATTTTTTTGGCCAGTAAGTATTTCTTGCCTAGCTAATACTGTGTCATACAATCATACAACTTGATAATTTATGTCTAATGAAGGAGAAATGAATCCTTTAAGCCATGTTCGGCACATGGATTAGCTATGTGAGATTGAAACTAGTGGTGATGGGAGATTGTGGTGAGAGTGGGAATTGCTGCGATACGATTGAAATTAGTGGTGTGGTTAGAAGGAGCCAAACTATGCCACAACATGCTTTTCCGATCAGCATGGTGTTGTATGATTGGACCTAAAAGGTGCCAACTGCACTGAAATATAGCTCCCGAATGAGCCAGATTAGTCTTCTTTTGATTGATATTTTTGCTTTTCAATGAAGTTGGGTTCTCAAATGAGCTTAATTATGCTGTGCTTGATTGATATGATACCCTTGCGAAGGGTGAATGGGAGCGAAAGAGTCTGATAAATGAGTTAACACAAGGAAGAGAGCCCAGGCAACTCCAAGTTTATCTAAATGTTCCTCCTTCTTCTTCTCATGAAACTCAAGAATTGTTAGTCCAAAAGATCCAAGCTTTGTATGAGAAGGCACTTTCAATGCTGAATTGCAATATTACCTCTTTGACAGCAGGAGTTGAGCCACAACCCTCTGCACTGGAAATCATAGTGTCGGAGTCAACAGAGTCAACCCCGCTTCCTCTTACTGGAAGCCCCTTGAGTGGAGACTTTGATCGTGATTTCAAAGAACAGGATCAGTTCAATTTAGATGCCTCCAAGAAAAGGTATGTAAGATAAAAACATAGGCACTTTTATAAAGGTATATACAACCATTATTTCGTGCAATATAGGTTAATTTTGTTTTATTCATTTACTTTTTGTTGTTCATTGTTTGCAGCGAAACTCAACAAGTCCAAGTGAGGCCTGGTTCAGCCTTGACTCCTGATGATAGCTTCTGTTGGAGAATATCTGAACAAAAATATGTCATCGGAGAAAAATATCCAAGGTTTGCCAATCACCTTTAAAGCATGCATAAAACTCTCTGTACTAGTTTTAATGACATGTGCGTGATACATCAAATTATAAATATTAAAAAAAATTAAAGCGTAATATCAAGAGAAAGTGACATAAAATCATTTTAATTTGATTTTTCTATCCACATGAATTATTTAAAATATAAATATTATAGCATTTTAGAGTAATATCTTTTTAGTTATTTGATCTGGTAAGTTAATGTTTTAAAACTATAATTTTGTTATATATTCAATTTGGTATTTTAAAGTTCATGATATTTATAAAAATATATAATACGTTGTATCATTTTTTACAATTATGATAACAAAATTTACTATTACCTTCTATTATTAATTGTTTATTTTTGTGTTATATATTAGTTTCTATTATTTTATCTAAAATAATTTTTTCTTGAGTGTGAAATCATTTATTGATATGTTATGAAGCGCTTACCTCTATTTTATTAATTGGTTACAAAATATTATCATTGACTATTATGTCATATATCATATATTATTAATTTATAATTAAATTGATGTCTCATTGACTCATGACTTAAATTGAGTTAAGTGCTTAATATCGATCCCCCATCTAACTTCCACTTAGAAGTTATTCTCTCTGAGTGTGTATATATTAATAAACTATATACAAGGTTATATATCCTAGATTATGGCACACTCACAATGAGGATGAAAAATATAATTATATAACAAGTGTATTTATAAAAAATTGATATAAATACTGAATATAGTTTTGGTTGAAATAGTAAAGTACAAATGTTATAAATTATAGAGGCTTGGGTTCAAATCCTATTATATGTGTATATTTCTTTTTATTTTTCTATATAAAATATATAAAATGACAAAAATCCCTTCAAAATAATATAATTTACTTTGTAAAGTAATGGTATTTTAGTCATTACTCAACTGAGTTGGTGTTCAGTTGACCCATGACACCAACTCAATCAAGTGTTTAATTGAAATTTTGATAAATAAATTCAATTATCAAAACTATTAAAATTCATTACTTGAAATATTTAATATCCATTTTATCTAAATAAATTTAAATATTTATTGCATACTACATCAATCACTTAAGAAATTATAATTGAAAAATGAATTTTTTTTAATTTTAAGACAAATTATTAATTATTTTACAGATGTTTGTGATTAAACTTTTTGACGTTAGATGATATAAATAAAAATGTTCAAAAAATTAACAATCCAAAATTTTCAAATTATCTTAATTTCATGATTTATATGGACATTTACACGTAGCATGATGAATATTTTAGCAATACCATGTAATACATGATACATGTTATAGTGTTTATATCATTCAATCATTAGTGACTAACGACCAAGAGATCAAAATTCAGTATCCTTAATTTTGGTACATAAATTGATCATTCTGGTAGTTGCATGACCAAGTCAAACCTATTGAACACTTGGTCATCATATGTGCAATTTGCCTTTTCGTTATCAATCACATATTACTGTTGATATTTGGTCTGCTTCAACTTTAAACCATTCAAATTGAATAACCTTTTTGAAAGAGTCCTAGGTTGCAGAGCCTGACTTGTGTGTATGTGTGTGTGTATATATATATGTATGTTAACCATTCTTTCTGGATTGTAGAAGCTTCTTCCGGTGTACCCACAGACACATCCAAGGTTGTTTAGCGACAAAGACAGTACAAAGATTAGATGATGACCCAACAATCTTTGAGATTACTTACCATAGAAAGCACACTTGTAATCTAGCCTCCAATGTCATGCCTCCCACAGCACCTTCAAGAAATCAAGAACAAGGAACCAGAATAGAGCCACAGCAGCAGTATAACCAGCTACCAGAAGAAAACCAGAAACAACAATCGCAAGATTTACTGGTGAGCTTCCAGAGAGGACTTAAAGTTATAGCCCAAGACTTGGAGACACCTGACTGAACATATCCTTCTTACCCTAATATTTCATCTACAGTTCATTTTCATTTGTAACTTTTAGAACTCAATTTTGAATGAATTCACATCTAGAAAAATGCTTTGAAGATCTCGTTTGTGTGTATGAATGTGTAATACTTCATTTAGTGGTCCAGCCTGATAAAGGAGCATTAGTTTCTTTATCCGTTTTAGTGCCTCTTGTCAACTTTAATCTTTTTGTAAAACCGAATCTTTTTTTTAATCGATTTTGCCTATGCGTAGCTTACATTATTGACATGACTTTGTCATTTTTGTCACATTTGCAGGTTTTGCCATCAACACCTGGACAATGTGTAGAGCAGTCTTTGAATCAGAAAAGCAATTCAGGCAATGACCAGCAAACTATCAGTCAGGAAGACAATAATTCCACCATTGTCTGTCAGGCATCCTCACCTAGCCCCTCTGATTCTTCATCAATGAGATCTCAACTTTCTGCAGCAGCACTTTCAACTGTATGTAATATCTTTAATTTGTATATTATTAATCTTGTTTATCCTCTTAGCCTGGTTGGCCTTCATCAGCATTTGATTAGATTTATTCAAATTTGAGGCACAATTACAAGCACAGAGATTTGAAGATCCTTCCAAACAAAATCAATGCAAGTACTCTCTTTTTTTCATTAAGTCAACTTTTCGGTTCAACAATTTTATAAGCTACAGAATGCACATGAATTTTGTTCGTTGATCAATATATATGAATTACTTGGAAAATCTTATACAAATTATTTGGGTATTGAAGTATACAAGAAACATTATCCGCCAATGTTGGGAGATGAAGTTTGGCGTCTAGACATGATTGGTAAAAATGGAATTATTCATAAAAGGCTAGCCTCTGAAGGCATTAACACAGTGCAAGACTTCTTGAAAATGTCGGTAGTCAGCCCTGGTGAGCTTAGAAGGGTAAGAATTTGCAATCACTTGACTAGCCCAGAACCTGATATATACCAATTTAGTGTCTGTATTTCTTTTTTTGAACTAATTAGTGTATGTATTTCTTAAATATAATCATAAATGACTTGTTTCTAAATCATGTTGAACAGATTTTAGGCCCTAGAATGTCTGACAGAATGTGGGATAATGCAACCAAACACGCCAGAACTTGTGCTATGGGAAACAAATATTATGTTTTTCGAGGCTCAAATTACAGAATCTTGTTAAATCCCATTTGCCAACTAATGGGAGCAGAGGTTAATGGCAGTATATATCCTACTCACAGCCTGAGTAACATTGACACAGTATGTTCTGTGAAAAGCTAAATAATTTATTTATTTTGGGTCTTAAATATCTATTAGTCTAATATTCATTAAATCGTGAACCTGGCATTTGCAATTGCAGGTATATCTTGAAAAGTTGGTGAGACAAGCATATGTAAATTGGTCTTCCTTGGAAGAGATAGAAGGAATTTCCAATGAAATTATTGGCCCTCTAACGCAAGGTAATTCCTTTTTCAATGAACTTTCATAACATTAAACTTGACCTTGTTTTCAGGGCCTTTTTAGTATTGTTTTACTTTTACATATGGAAATTTGCGGAATATGAAATTACACTTAAGACTTTAGAGTTCTTTTACGCATAAGAGCTACTTTTTCCCCCTTATTTGTCGTCCTAAAATCAGTTATGAGTTATCATTGTCAGATATCATGGCACAAAGGACGGCGGCAAATGTGATTAATACAATTCCATCTAATTTGCCTGCTATGCCTCCTTCTGGTCCTTGGTTACCTGAGCTTCCAGATCACCCTGTTTTGATGGACAACTCCAATGTAAGTACATATTAGCGCTCAAGGTATTTTTGGTTTGAAAGAGGTGACAAAGTAAGCTTTAGGAGACGAGTAAAACACGTCAATCACCTCTGAATGATGTTTCTGTAATATTCATTTTCATTCATAAGTTTTAGAACTCAATATTTAATATATTCAGAGTTTGAAAAATGTTACGGATCTCCCTTGTTTGCGTGGATGTTTGAGTAACATTTCACTTAGTTTTCCAGCCTGATAAAGGAGCATTAGCTTCATTATCCATTTTAAAGCCTCTTTTCAACTTTAATCTGTTTTCAAAACTGACTCATTTAGTTTTTGTTTATCGATTTTGCCTATGCCTTACATTTTTGGCATGACTCGTCTCTTTTGTCCCATTTGCAGGTTTTGTCATCTCCAACAACAGGAGAATGTGTGGTGCAGTCTTTGAATCAGAAAAACAATTCAGGCAATGACCAGCAAACTATCAGTCAGGAAGACGATAATTCCATCATAGTCTATCATGCGCCCCCACCTAGCCACTCTAATTCTTCAGCAATGATATTTGAACTTTCTGCGACCACACTTCCAATTGTATGTACTTATCTTTAATTGTATGTGCTTAATCTTGTTTATCCTCTTAGCCTGGTTGGCCTTCGTTAACATTTGAAGGATTTATTCAAATTTCAGGCGCAAGTACAAGCACAGAGTTTTGAAGAACTTGCCGAACGGAATCAAAGCAAGGGGAATTTACAATTTCAAGCATGTTGCTACGAACAGGACTCTGATTTAACTAAGAGTGGAAAAGCAGCTGATGCATCAACTTGGAAGTGTTATGGCACCAAAGGATTGATTGGAAATAGAAGAAAAAGTTTTTACAGGTGTGCACACCCTGGTTGCCAAGCTAAGAAGTCAGTTGAGAGGTCACTAGATGGGAAGAGCTTCATAGTGCTTTCTAGAGCTTCGCATAACCATCCCAAGTCACTACCTACTAGAACATCACTATCTGCGTTTTCTCACATTCGGGCTTCCAATCATCTTACCCTCAAAATCCCGGATAAGTCCTCTGTCACATATGAAGGTGGACAAATGGATATGGATGGATTGGTGTTTTTTGTGAGATCAGTGGAGGATGAAACAGGACTTCAAAATTTAATGGATAAAAAATCTGATCAGCCTTCTGATAGACATAAAGTAGTCGTTGGTTTAGGTGTTCGTAAGGCCAAAACAAGGTTAGTCGAAACTTGGAACACCATTCTAACTATATTATAAAGTTGCATCTGTGATTTACAAAGAATGATCTCAAAACTGGATGCTCTCTGTTTTTTATTTTTTTATTTTTGGCTTGATCTAACTTAAAAACTCAAATAGTTTTAGGAAACGTGCAAAAACAACCGTATTCAAGTTATCAAGCGATACTAATTTCAGGGAGATGGTGCAAAGTTTCACTGGAAAGCATACGACTGAAGTACAGGAAGAAAAAGTAACGAGAGGAATCCCTAGGAAGAGAGCATGGGATGCAAACCTGAAAGAAATCAGTGGCAATGATATCCATTGTGTAAGGGAGAATGTAGCTGATGGGACGAGTCAACCGGATGTCATACAAGCTGATCATCCAATCATACGCTGCATTCCCAGATGAATATCTTGACTTGGGTTGGTACTACAAATAGTATTATACACATTTTAATACTAATAATTTGAAAACACTGTATGCCTTGTCAGATACCCATTTGGCATTCGGCGCCTATTCCTAATATTATATTGAAAGGAAGAAAATATTGAACGGAGTGCAAAATGTTTTTAACTATTTCATAAATATGTATTTATAAATAAATAAAACTAATAAAGTTTTTTCCTTTTCATCTAAGCTGCTATATACATTGAATCACAATCACTGAAGTTAAAAATCTAGTACTCTACTACTCACAGTAAATTACTTATTCATGCTTTAATCTTTTCACTTGTATCAATGAAAGTTGCTTGTTTTATACATGCATGCATGCATACATACATGTATAAACTACTTTCCTTCGTAGTTTGTCAATTGTATGATGGGGATCTGGGACTGGAAAGCCCGGCAGAACCAGCTAGCCGGTTTGAGGAAAAGAGAAGTGAGCAGATGGATCTTCCATGGCCTGCCGAAAACTCATTTTTGGTGGAAAACAACATTGTTACCCCAGAGGGATGGGACCATCTCCGTGGAGCCCGACCTGAGTAATGAGATTGACTCTTTTGAAACCCTGAAAATGAAATATGCTTAGCTGAATTTAACTAGTAGTCACATGCCCTGTAGTGAGCTTGTTAATTATATATACATATTTCTTAGGTGACTTTGGGTCCATTTCAGAGTTATGATATCAATGAAGTTGCATCACTTTAAATGACTCCCCCCATCATATGTAGGTGAAGACAGAAGAGCTAACTTCAAGATTTAACATAAATATTTGGTTATTTTCCTTCTCTAATTATTCTTCATCATTTCTCGAATATTTCGTTAAGTGCCAATGAATGAAAGGTACTTGACAATTAAAAAAGAAAAAAGCAAAGCCCCATTCCTATGCAAACAAGACATCCCCTGTAACAACCAATAATTAGGTGTACCTGAGGGAATGAGAATTGTTGAATTTTAATCAAAATCTACTACATTAAACTTGGAATCTAAAGTGAAACTGCACCCACCACATAAAACTTGTATGTTTTTTTGTCATGATTAATTAAATTATTGAAGGAACCTAAACTCAGCAGTGTTGTTTAGGTTGGGATTTGCTGGCTCAAACTTTAATCATTGTGAACAATAATGGAATGAGTTTGGAAGTGATTTCATTTGTTGGATAAAGCAGAAGAATCCAAAATTGGTGAAACCCGAAGTTTGCCAAAACCAGCCAGCATTACCTGAAAGGTACGTGATTGTATTGGTTGGGTCCAGTCGTCCGAAGACCTGTTGCTGTTGAGTTGGCCAATGGCTTGGCGGTCTTGGAACTGTCTAAATCCTTGGCTAAATTACTAAAATTCGCTTCACCCCACGTGCAGGACAATGTGTCCCCCCCCCCCTCCTTAATGGAGCCACCACGATAATGGTGCTTTCCCTGTAGTGATGCTAATTAGGATGTTACCTAAAATACAAAACTACTCTAGAAGTGTTAATGGGGGATTAAAAATAGGTGCTTACCGAGATTCGTCCGGATTCAATTTATTGGTGGATTAGTCTATTTCATGTTTGTTCTGAATAATCATTCAAAAGAAAGAATTTTGGGGGAATCCGTGGAGTGCACAATCGGTGAGCCACAAAAAAGAAAACCCAGATTATTAAAACCCCAATTTGGCGGTCCTTCATTCTGTGAACCAAAACCTCCCATGCAACTTTCATATTAAGTCATGAGTATGACTCTTGGTTTAGGTGTCTATGGGATTATAATGAAGTTCCATTCCTTTCTACAACAAAAACTAATCTGTGAATATAATATTTGACTAAGGATTTGTCATTTCTGTAGGAGCAACATCCGTATACGTCAACTAGGTGTAGGTGGATGATTGATTTTGCTGCAATTTCCAATGATTCAATCATCTCCTCTTCGAATTTCTTTCTTTGCTATTCACTCTGATCGTCTTGTTCATTAAATTTATCATTACTAGAATAAGGGTATATATACTTTCGGGAAATTCATTAATTTATTCCTTAAATAGAATTATATAATTTGAAAAAAAAGAATATTCATTGTAAGTGATGAAGGATAAGTTTCATCAACATAATAAATGTTTCAATCTTAGTATCAATAGAACATTATGGTACATTGATAATTGCTTCTGTTATAACTCAAGCATGACATATCTGGAGTGATTGCTAGCACTTAATATAATAAAGAAACCAGCTTCGTATGGTACAAAGCAGCGAGCAAAAATCATCAAAAAAATCGACCATCCATCAAACTGAAGAGGACGGCAACAAAACCATTTTTAAAATCACTTGCAAAAGACTAAAAAATGCGCTATAAGAGCAGACAAAAAAATGTAAAAGTAAGACTTATTAAATAATAGAAAACAAAAATAAACATATAAAACTTAAAACAACACGAGTCCAAATCGACTTATAAAATCATTTATTATTTTAAAATGCTCTTAAAATATAAACAGATTAAGAAGTCAGTGAAGAGCCACCCACTTTCCAAGAGAAATTACTAGTAGCTGATGGTGTTTTGGCAATGATAAGCACCGTCATCTGTCCATCACAACTTGTGAAGACAACAAAAATACTCACAAAATAAATCTGTAAACTGAAAAGAGAAAAAATACATAATGTGAACAAGGAAAAGAAAGAGTTAATGACGGAGAGAGAAAAAGTGGGTGGTAACCAATTCGAGATTGACACTACCATTAGGCAAAAACAAAAGAAAAAAAAGCAAACAATGTAAAGAAAAAAAGAAGTTTTTAAGATTTCGTAATCTAAAACTTTTAAGGTTACAAGAACTTTTAATGTTTATTTATTTACTTTGAGTAATTATATCTTGTCTTATGACAAAATATGTTTAAAAGTGGTCGGCACTAATTGTTTAACTTTAAAGGTAGTTCAAAATTCGAGAAGATCTTTTAGACAAAAAATACTATGAAAAAAAAGGCTTGGATAAATTTTTTTTTTATTTAAAAGGATTAGTATTTTTTTCTCTATCAGAGTTTTTTAATTCCACAAATAAAGTTTAGTATCAGCACATGTCTGTTTTAATTTATTTTTAATTTTTTTAATATCCCCTTAGAACACAAGGCAACATTTTAGTCTTGCTTGTGAAGTTAAAGTTTTTAAATTTCACAAACTCTACTAACAGTGAACCAAATACACTAAATCTATTTAATGTATAGATTAAACTTGAGTTTCAATCTAACAGTGAACCAAATACACTAAATCTATTTAATGTATAGATTAAACTTGAGTTTCAATCTGTAAAGCTCGAACTCAATTGGATACATTTTCAAGTTTATAATAATTGGTTGGAAAATTGAAATGTAAAATGTTATTGTTTAATTCATGAAATGTAATTTAAAAAAATAAAATTAAATATTTACAAATATTATGAAATTTAAAACTCATATCTTAAATCTCAAAGGCATAACCAAAATTTAAAAAAAAAAAAATGAGACACTTGAATTGAATCCGAATTCGAAGCAGGAAGCATTGGTATCTCCCTTCCTACTACTACTACTACTACTGCAGCAAATTCTTTGTGCTTAATCATTAATCTATTCGAGAAGGATATAAATTTCACATAAATGGAAGCTTATAATTCTTGATTCAACTCTTACATCAGAGTTTTCATAATACCACAAAACATATACATATATACCCAAGTTGTTACGCTGAATTCTGATAAAACATTTTTGCCTGAAAAACCAGCGAAAATGCATGGGGGAAAAGAATTTGGAACAAAAGCCAGATGCTTTGTCTTACCTTGTAACCAGTCGACAAGTATCATATAAAGCTGGTTTTGGTCTTCAACGGCACTTGTTTGTTCTGTTTGTTTTTCATTAACCCAACCTTATGCTTCTTCTCCTTTGATTTCCTATCTTTCTTGCCCGAAAAGAAATTCCTTTCATCCTCATCTTCTTCTTCTTCTTCTTCTTCTTCATCATGCTTGAAATATAACGTCGTCGTTCCACGGTGGCCTTTATGGCTTGGACCTGAAGATGCATCAGACGCCATTGAATCATCACTGTCAGCTTGTTCATCAGCATGGTTATCGACACCATAAATACCTTCATCATCAGCTTTTTCACTTTGTCCATCGCCGCTGTCGTCGCCGCCGTGTATGGGGGAACCAATGTACATTGTCCACCCTGATTCACTACTGTGGCATTCCTCGATGCCTCCATAGATTTTGGAAGACTCCATAGTAAAAAGAAAGGAACCCTAGTAGAATAAAGTAGATGACAAAAGCTTCGGTAGATGGAGTTGTTGTAAATATAATGAGCAGAAAGGATGTGTATTTAGAGAAGGCATGAGCATGAGAGCAGCTTCATCTATGTCGCTGTCAAAACCAGCTTTTGATGACAAAAGGAAACAACAGATATACCCATCTCATCACTTATTTGAAAGCTACATAAACAAAAACGACACGCAAATATGTATATACATAGATATAGAAACTGAATGATAGATATAGATATAAATTCACCCCCTGGAAATCTATACACCCATTAATTCTGACTTTGAATCAACCAGAAGACAGCTAGAAGCTGTCAAAAGAAAGTGAAATTTATCTCACTCAATGCATAAATACCATAAGTTTCTTAAATTTCAAAGGACAAAAGTTGTTGGCTTTGCATTTCTCATTATGATTTTGCTGTGTCTACTCCTCATGCAATGTTTTTTTAAAGATGCCATTTATAAAATTAATTTTAAATAAGCCTTAAAGGTGTACAAACATCCAATCAAAAATCAAATGACTACTTAAAAAATATATATAAGCTACACAATTAAGTTTTTAGTGATAAAAAATATTGTTTTTTTAACAAAAATTATCATTGACCAGCATGGCAAATAAAAATAAAAATTATAATTTGAATAATATTATCCAAGTTCAAAATTCATTTTAACCCAAACAATTATTGCTTTTGATTTTTTTTAAATGATTATAAACCTATAAAAATTTAAAATATCTTAAAAATTATAAAAAAAACCCAACATGGAAAAATTAAAAAGTTATTAATATATATTTTATATTTTATTGAAATTTTTTATTATTAAATAACAAATAATTAGTGCCTATGATGTGAGGAATTATTTGCCACTCGTATCGGGTTTAAACCACCATTTCATTATTATTTCCACCAAGATATCTGAGGCCCTTTTTCAATTTTTTTTTGGGATATACTTTGTTTATTATCGTTTTCTGTAATAAAATAAATTCTTGATTTTTATAATTTTTTAAGGAGTAAATTTTTTTTAAAAAAAAGGTTTTTTACAAAATTTTAGCTTATTTTTGTGGTGTGAAATTAAGTATTAAATGATATGATAATGATTTTCAATTCTTTTGAATTTTTATATTTAAAATTTTAATAATTGTGTTGATTGAATCTTAGTTTGATTGGCAAGTGTATTATTGTCAATACAAGAGGACGTGAGTTCAAGTGCTTTGAAATGCATCTTCCTCCTATTTATGGGTTGGGGAGAAGCTATAGATAAACATTGTGTTAAAAAGAGCAGATATTAGTAATTGTTAGTAGTTTTTTTTAAAGTTTGAACTCATCTAGATTGAATATGAATAACCATTTGTCTATATTCATTATGTATACCATACCACGTGGTAGCTTCTAATAGTTTTGTCAATAACAATTAACGATCAAATCGATTAATGATAATTAACATTCATAAAAATTAATTAAAATTTTAAAAGTCATTAAAAATTCAATTAAATGTATTTTTTTTCATAATATTTTAATTAACTTTTTAATCTTTTACGGAGGGTTTTTAAACATTTTAATTATATATTGTCCTAAGGTATTGAAGACTTTTATAACTTGTATCTTCTAGGCATTCCCTATATAATATATAAGAAGTGGTAAAAAGTGCTTTTAAAATACTTATTAACAGAATTCTCAACATGAACAAAATATATTTTTAAAAAGTTTTCTTAATATACTAATTATCGAAATTATAATATAATAATGTTGTTTTAAATGTTTAGCAAACAATTCTTTTATCAAGTAGGGTGAAGCTAGAAATTTATTTGTGGGTTAAAATTAAATTATAAATTTTAAAGGGGTTAAAGTATATTTTTATCAATATATTAATTTATTATTTCAGAACTTTTAGAGGGATTAAGTGAAATTTTATCATCTTGAAGAGGCTAAAGAGCAATTATACCGTTGATTAACTTATAATTTCAAAATTTTAAAGAGACTAAAGTGAAATTTGACTTCTTCTTTTTTTGGGGGGTGAGAGTGCACAAACCTAAAACTTTAACCAAGCAAACCACATGGCCTTAAGTGGAGAAGTCACTTCCAACTTGCCTAAGTCAGCCTAAACACTCAAGTTGAAAATCTTAAAGAATTTTTTAAGGCACTAAAGCTATGCGAAATAAGCAAGAAAAGCAAGAACACTCAAAAAAAGCTAGAGTAAATACTTTTGATGTATTTAATTACTTAATGATGAATGATACAAATGAGACTAATAGAGGCCTCAATTTATAGTTGAATCCCATTACATCATCAGTACGGGTTGGATAACATCAATAGTTTAGATAGGAACTATAATATAGGGATTAAATCCCAAGTTTAAGCATATAAAAAGATAATGACCATAATATGTCCTAAAACAATTTATACATAACACAATCATTTCTAATTTCTATACATCTATATAAAAAAAGATCAACTCCTTTGTTAGTCATTTAACTATTAGCATGCTTTTGTTTTGGTCACCAAACTATAAAAGTTTTCAATTTTTTCACTAATGTTTTTTATCGATTATATTTTTGTCACCCTTCATTAAACCATTAACAGAAATGATGATATGACCTTTTTTTAATTGATATAATAACACATTTAGTCATCAACACTTACACATTCTATCAAATTGGTCCTAATTGTAAATAATTAAACAAATTTAACCTTTTATATTTATGAATTCTATCAATTTGGTCCTAAGACACATGTTCATCATAGACTAGAATTTCAAATCAGATACAAAACCTTCGGAGAGAAGAAAAGACGATGAATTTGAAATCGACACTTATTAACAACGTAAGGAATATGACGCTAATGGAATTGATACGATTTAAACAATTTAAGAGTGATTACAATTAATGAGACTTCAAAATATATGGATTAATTTAGAATTGAAGTACAAAATAAACTCTTTATGACAAAAAGAAATTCCCAAAGTGTTAGACTCTAAATGAATTCTAAAAATCCTCTAAAAGTTACAATAACAAAATAAAAAAAAACTTCAAATATAAAAACATGAAAAAGAAACAAAAATTACAAATCCAACTTTAAAAACACAAATAGAAAACTAAAATTTGCATATTTTAAGATTACAATTCCTCCAAATACAGTCATTGATTTTCCAGTAGACTCTTTGAGTCAACAATGATAAATAAGTTAAAAGAAATAAATAAAAACTTCAATTCTGCATATTTTAAATTACCCAAACCCCAAAATTGCAACTTCTCTAAAGAAAAGTAATGTTTTTAAGTAGGATGCTAGAGTTAAAAAAAATGATAGATAAGATTTAAAAATAAAAATAATTAAATAAACCTTCAAAAACTTAACTTTGTCTAAACTGAGAAACAAGATGGTTCTTTTGTAGATGAAAATCTCAAAAATAACTTTTTGGGTTTTTTGGTTGTGCCTTATGTAACACCCCTAACTCGAATCCGTAGCCGGAACAGGGTTACGGAGCATTACTGGAGTTTACAAATCAATTAATCAGACATTTCATATGATATAGCATTCATATCAAAAATCAATCAAAATCAAACATATTATCCCTTATATGAGCCCTCGGGGGCCAAAATACACGATAGAAACAAGTCGGGACTAAATCAGGTACTCAAAGAATTTTTCAGAAAATTTTGAAAATTTTCAAAGTTGCAGAGGACATACGGCCATGTGACTCACACGGTCATGTGACACGCCCGTCTCTCTGGCCATGTGGGCATTCGAAATTGAGACACATAGCCGTGTCCGTGCCAATGTAACTCTCTGACTTGGGTCACACGGCCAAGTCACACGCCCGTGTGCTAGGCTGTGTTGAGCATATTGACTTGTGCAATTTAAATATACAGGGGACACACGGCCATGTCACCTGGCCGTGTGTCACACACGGCTGAGACACATGCCCGTGTCTCTGTCTGTGTGAACAAAAATAGGCTATTTCCAAGCTACATTTCTCACCCAATTTGGTACCAACCTAAACACAACAATTTGCAAATCAACCAGTCATAATAAGACATTAAAATCAAGCCAAAATCAAATCTTAAACATGTATTATCACAACATACAACCAATATGCCCTTAGGCATCTCATATGACAACTTAATAACATGTCAACCAAATGTCCAAATTTACGTAGATATTCAAATGCATAATTGGTACCAAAGTATAATTATACCAAATATACTATTTAGTACTAATTATCAATATACCTATAAGATTTCCATCATTCAACCATACCAAACACATATTGAATATGATAGGGCCACATATATATACACATTAAAATATATCAAACACAAGCCATTCAAATGACTAGTCTCAACAAAATCTTTATATGCCAACATTGGCCAAATTAACCTATCATGCCATTATAATCAAAATTAATTTGCTAAAAGTACCAAAAGAGCTGATGGATAGTGTGAAATAGCTTCAACCAACTTCCAACCCGTACGAGCTTCCGAATTACTATAAGATACGAAAAATAACACAGAGTAAACATTTAAGCTTAGTAAGTTCGTATAATTCAGAATTTAACTTACCATTTATTCACATTTAAGGTAAGTATACAAATATATTCAAACCAATTTGGCCAAAAGCCTAAACACATATCCTCAACATGCTAGCCATGTAAATCACATAAAGGATCCAACACACATGAATGAATTCATCAAGTAATCACATTTAATGAATTTCATGTATATACCGGTAATAGTTCATATCGAACTCATATAATTTCATAACAAAATTGTGTCTGTTGAACCATTTAAAATATCGTTGGATATACAGGTAGTACACCCGAGGTGTACTGAACTGTAATTCGTCAATTCATATTCATATATGCCCATATGAGCTGTAAACGGGAAGCTCATGCGAGCAAAATAACGAGAAGCTCATAAAAGCTGTGGTGTGTCCGCAACACATGCAGGACCCCAACCAAATCGGTATCCCTAATGACATGTCATTTGTATCCTACGAATTTCATAAAGTTCAAACGGGACTCTGTAATTTTTGGATATGCAATCGGTATTTATTCATGGAAATTGTACAATTCACAAACAATAAATCAATTTAACACATATAAATGTACAATTTAATCACACGAACTTACCTCGACAATGTACGTAGATACGAAGGCGACTAATCCGATATTTTTCCTTTGCCTCGATCTAACTCCATACTAGGTCTATCAGGATCTATACGAATGAATTTAACTCAATTCAATACAATTCATATTCAATTTAGTCCAACACATATTTTTGGCAAAATTACTATTTTATCCCTACACTTTTAGTTCATTACAATTTAGTCCCTAGCGAAAAATATCTTTCATACAATTTAATCTTTACTCAAGCCTAGTCAATTTTTATACATATTAATAGCAACTCATATATTTCATAAAATTCACAATTTTACCATAAATTTATCATCTTTTCAATTTAATCTCTAATTGATAATTTCATCAAAATTCTTTTTATAAAAGTTGTTTATGTAACAACCTTTCATTTTCTTCTGTAATTTCCAAAATTAAGCCTAATGTTTCATGAAATTTCCAATGATGACTATTCAAGCTTAACTACTAAGCACTTTAATGGGTTAATTACTATATAAGGACCTCTAATTTCAAATTCTATAGCTATTTAATACCAATAGCTATTAGAACTCAACTTTTGCACTTAATGCAATTTAGTCCTTTTCATCAAATTAGGAATGTAAATAGTAAAATTTCTTGACGAAATTTTATACTGTATTTCTATCATATATTAGACCATAAAATAATAATAAAATAATTTTTTCTCTAACTTCAAATTTGTGGTCCTGAAATCACTGTTCTGATTTCACTAAAAATGGGTTGTTACAACTCTCCCCCTAAAAGAATTTTCGTCCTCGAAAATTTTACCAGTAAAGAAGTTCGGATATTGCTTTCTCATAGATTCCTTAGGTTCCCAGGTAGCTTATTTTATTCCGTGTCGCTGCCAGAGAACTTTTATTAAAACTACATTTTTATTTCTCAATTTTTTCACCTCTCGTGCCAGAATTCTGATCAATTCTTCACTGTATGTCATGTCAAGCTGAATTTCAACATTCGTCGAAGAGATAACATGTGAAGGGTTAGATCGATACTGTCGTAACATAGACACGTGAAAGACATTGTGAATCTTTTCTATTTTTGACGCTAAAGCTAATCGATACGCAATAGGTCTGATTCTCTCAGTAATCTAATACGACCCGATAAATCGTGGACTCAGCTTTCCTTTATGACCAAACCGAAGAACTTTCTTCCAGGATAAAACTTTCAAAAATACTTTGTCACCAACTTGAAACTCTATATCTTTACGTTTAAGACCTGCAAAAGATTTTTGACAATCCGAAGCTGCTTTTAAGCTATCTCGAATCACTTTCACTTTTTCCTCAGTCTCGCTAATCAAATCAACTCCATGTATCTTTTTCTTACTGAGCTCAGTCTAATATAGTAGAGTTCGGCATTTGTGACCATACAGAGCTATTTTTATGCTTAACAGAAAACTATTATTATATGCGAATTCGACTAACGGCTAATATTTCTCCCAATTGCCTTCGAATTCTAAAATACAATAACGAAGCATATCTTCAATAATTTGAATCACACGCTTGGGCTGACCATCAATCTGAGAGTGAAATGCAGTGTTAAAATGCAATCGTGTACCTAGAGCTTCCAGTAACTTTTTCCATAATCACAATGTGAACCGCGGATCTCTATCCGAGATAATGGAGACCGGCACTCCCTGTAGTCTAAACATCTTCGAAACATATAACTCCACTAATTTGACAAGTGAGAAATTTGTACGTACCGGAATAAAATGTGCAGAATTTGTCAAACGATTGACGACAACGCAAATAACATCTTTCTTTTTTAGAGATAAGGGTAACCCTGATACGAAATCCATAGTAACTTTTTCCCATTTCCACTCTAGTATCATTACTGATTGTAACAGTCTTGAAGGTACCTAATATTCAACTTTAACTTGCTGACATATCAAACATCTAGATACAAAATAAAAAATATCACGTTTCATTCCTGACTACCAGTACATCTATCCCAAATCATTGTACATTTCATTACTCCCCGGATGAACAGACAAGTTACCATTATGAGCTTTGTGCAAAACTTTCTGTATAAGCTCTGGATTCTTCGGAACACAAACTCTACCTCTGAATAATAAACAATCATCGAATCTTATATGAAACTCTGAATCAGAAGTCGACTCGCATTGTACTCGTTTAGCTCGTAACTTATTATCACATTTCTGAGCTTCACAGATCTGTTATAAAAATGTCGGTTTAGCTTTTAACTCGACTAAAATTGAGCCATCATCAGATAGTGACAGTCGGGTATTCATCGCTCACAAAGCAATTAAAAACTTTCTACTCAAAGCATCAACAACTACGTTTGCTTTTCCCGGATGATAATTAATAATTAATTCATAATCTTTCAACAGTTTGAGCCATCTACACTTTTTCAAATTTAGATCTTTCTGCGACATCAGATACTTTAAACTCTTGTGATCGGTAAATACATGACATTTTTCACCAAACAAATGGTGTCGCCAAATTTTCAACGCAAAGAAGATAGTTGCCAACTCTAAGTCATGTGTCAGATAGTTCTTTTTATGTGGCTTTAACTATATGGAAGCATAAGCTATTACTTTACCTTCTTGCATTAAAACATAGCCTAATCCGTTCAATGACGTATTGCTGAAAATCACAAATTTCTTACTCGATTCAGGCTGAACTAGAATTGGTGGTTCGATCAACAGGACTTTTAACTGGTTAAACTTTGCTAACATTTATCAGACCATTCAAACTTCACAGCTTTTTGTAATAGTCGTGTCATCTGTGTAGGTATCATCAAAAACCCTTTTACAAAACTCTAGTAATAACCGACTAATCCTAGAAAACTTCTAACTTCAAATACGTTTCTCGATGGTTTCCAATTAATAATCACTGAAATTTTAATCGAATCAACTCTGATACCTTCAGTAGATACTATGTGTCCCAGACAACCAACTTCTCGAAGCTAAAATTCACATTTGTTAAATTTAGCAAATAATTGTTTATCTCGCAAAGTTTGCAAAACAATGTTCAGATGCTCAGCATGTTCAGTCTCACCTCAGGAATATATCAGAATGTCATCAATAAATATCATACAAATTTATCTAAATACGGTCTGAAAATTCTATTCATCAAATCCATAAATACTGCAGGTGCGTTAGTTAAACCAAACAGCATCACAAGAAATTCATAATGTTCGTGCTTGGTTCTAAATGTTGTTTTTCGCACATCTGAATCTTTCACTCATAACTGATAATAACCAGAACGAAGATCAATCTTCGAGAACACTGTGGCACCTTTCAACTGGTCAAACAAATCGTCAATACAAGTTAGGGGATATCTATTCTTGATTGTAACTTTGTTGAGCTAACGGTAGTCAATGCGTAATCTCATCAATCTGTCCTTTTTCTTAACAAACAGAACCGGTGCACCCCAAGGTGAAAAATTAGGTCGAGCAAAACCCCTATCAGTCAACTCTTGCAACTGTGCTTTTAACTCTTTTAACTCAGTAAGAGCCATTCTATATGGTGCTATAGATATCGGTGTTGTTCCTGGTACAAGTTTTATAGCAAATTTAACTTCTCTAACAGGCGGTAATTCAGGTAACTCCTCTGGAAACACATCAAGATACTCACAAACCGCTGGCACTAATTCAAGCTTCGACTCAAACACTTTAGTATCCAATACATAAGCAAGGTAAGCATTGCAACCTTTTCTCACATATTTCTACGCTGACATAGTTGATATCACAATAGGCAACCCATTTTTTAACAGCCCAATTTTTAGTGGTGTCGGAAATAGTGGTTTGAGACCACTAAATTCGATGGGTAAGCTCGTAAATTTTATTATTTAGTATTTATGAGTCAAATATGGTAATAGAAAGATATTTGAATTATTGATTTGTATTTAATAAAAATAATTAGGTCAAGTGGTTTTAAAAAATGAGGTATCGAGACCTCGATTCCATAAATCGAGCCGTAAATATTTTTATAAATATTTAATAAGTGTCATTAAGGTAGTATTAAAGTTTCCATAGAAATTTTTAACATTTTCATAGTTAATTAATTAAAAATGACTAAATTGAAAAAAGTACAAAATTTGTTAATTATAAGAAATAATGATTAAATGGATTAATTATTAAACAAATGAGGACTTAAGGAGTTAATATGCCCATGTGGGATAGATAAGGCGGCATAAGTAAGAAAAAAATAATAAAATAAGCCATTTAATGGCAAATTTGTAAATAAAGTGAAATTAAAATATTAAATTGGAAATCTAAAAGTTTCTAAACAATTTCTTCATCAATTGTCTGTCCAAAACGCCATAGGATAGTCCCCTTAAGCTGGTTTTCAAAATTTTGCTTCATGTAAGTTTAATTCTTGCCCATTTCTTGAAATTTTTATGTTTTTGAGACTTTTACAATTAGGTCCAACTAAGTATTTCATTAGCTTATGATTTTATTGAAAATTTTGGGAGTTACCATTGATGAATTTAGGATGTTTATATTAATAAACATGGATTTAAAGCTTTAATTATGTTATATGATGATTGTATAAAGTAATTTTGTTAAATGTTAATTTTAGGACAAAATTGTGAAAAGTTAAAGTATTAGGGTTACATATTAAATATATGTTTTATCAAGGGCTATGTGATACCCTAGAATATTTAAATAAACTATTAATTGAGAAAAACTAGTTCATTTGATAGATTAACTAGTTAATGGATTAAATTGTAAAAGTTATAAAATTTTAGGGTAATTGTGTAAATTTGAAAAATTAAAGGGTTTTAATTATGAAATGAATTGGAACTGAAATATATGACAATGTATGAGTAATTTTATATTTTAGATCAAGATCTCGTAGATACTCGTGAAAAAGAAAAGTTAACATAATAGTCTTTGAACTTCTACAATATTAAAAATTAACCCAGGTAAGTTTGTATGGTTAAGCTTCAAATTTTATATGGAATTGATAAATGGTATTATGTAATTATTTTATTGTTGAAAATGAATTATTGTTGAAGTTATAATTCTGAACTGAATACACGGATTATGTGGAACGCGAGATTTGAGTACATTCGTTATGTGACGCATGGCAACATTGAAGGAAAATGACAACAAGTTACCCAAGTAAATCGAGGTTCAGTATTTGTTGCGAACTTTCGTGTTTACTTTCCTTTTAGCTCTCTCGAGCTTTTGTTTAACACATATGAGTTTTCGTTTAGCTCTTTTGAGCTTTTGTTTAACCCTTATGGGTTTCTGTTCAGCTCTTACAAGCTTCTGTTCAACTATTATGGGTTTCTGTTTAGCTCTCATGAGCTTCTGTTCAGCCTTCGAGCTTTTAAAAATGATGTACTCTTATTCGTAAGTCGTTCTTCGATTTGGGTGGATTTGGTAAGTGATTTATGTATTGAAATTGAAAGACATATTGTTTATTATTTGTATTGATTTGAAACAAGTGTATTCATCAATTAAAGTTGTGAATGGCAGGGAGTTATCTTGAATGAATTTATTTGTTTGTTTTGGTATAGTAGGTTTGGTAAGACTTATGTTTAACCCATCGAACTTACTAAGCTGCATTAAGCTTACTTGTGTTGTTTAATGTCTTTGTAGATTTTCGTGAGGTCAGAAGATCGAATCAACACATCAAGTCACACTATCCAGCTTATTCCGATAGTCTTTGAAACGTTCAATGTGGTTTATATGGCATGTATAGGGTTTGTGTGGATTTAATCAAAGTTGGTCTTGTGTAAATGTTAATAATTATTATTTTGCTTATATATATGTTGGGTTGAAAATGAGACATATTAGTGATGTTGTTGTAAATGATATAGGTTTATTGTATTCAATTTGTGGTTAAATTTAGTAGACTAGTTAGATGGATTAAATAGGTAAGTTTAGGTATTTTGATATATAAAAATGATGTTATGTTATGTTTAAAACATGATTTTGACTTGGTTTGATTGTTTGTTGGGATATATTGATGTGTTAAAATGTTGTGTTTAGGTTGGTATCAAAATGAGTGAG
Source organism: Gossypium hirsutum (assembly GCF_007990345.1). Taxonomy (NCBI): domain Eukaryota; kingdom Viridiplantae; phylum Streptophyta; class Magnoliopsida; order Malvales; family Malvaceae; genus Gossypium; species Gossypium hirsutum. The sequence continues at coordinate 53,821,564 of NC_053448.1, forward strand.
AAATGTGGCCTTGAAATGGCCTATTTTTGTCCACACGGATAAAGACACGGGCGTGTGTCTCAACCATGTGTGACACTCGGCCTAATACACGGGCGTGTGGTTTGGTCGTGTGTCCCCTGCATCTTTAAAATTTAGAAACAGAATGCCTAGGTATTTTCACACAGCCTAGTATACAAGTGTGTGTCCCCTGCACATAGGAAAAATTTTTAAATCTTGTGAAAAATTCTCTAAGTTTCCGATTTAGTCTCGATTTGTTTTTAATTTGAATTTTTGGGCCTCGAGGGCTCATACAAGGGACAATACGAGTGATTTATGATTATTTTCTAGTATGTATGTTAAATGATATGAAATGTTTGTATTTGATTTGAAAAGTTTGGTAATGCTCCGTAACCCTATTCCGGTGACGGACAAGGGATATGGGTGTTACATTTATAATTTATCTGATTTAATATAAAGTATCTCACCATTCTAACATTTCAATATGATATGCTTTCGTCTACAGTTTACTAAAACATCATGCAGAGTTAGTCAATCCATGCCCAATATCACATCAAATTCATCAAACGGTAATAGCATCAAATCAGCTAGAAAACAGTAACCACGAATCATTAACGGACAGTTCTTGAAAACCTTATCAATTAAAACATACTGATCTAGATGGTTCAATACTTTAACCATAAATTCAGTGGACTCAACAGGTAACCTTTTACTAGACACTAATTTTGTGCAAACATATGAATGAGTTGATCCGGGATCAATTAAAGCAATTACATCAATATCAATAAAAGATAAAGTACTGGTAATAACATCTGGCACAGAAGCATCTTCATGCGTACGAATAGCATAATCTCTAGCTAGTGTTTGTGCTTCAGACCTTATAGTAGAGTCTTTCATGACATCACGACTACCACTCACATTTCCAGGATTACGAGGTAGTCTACCTCTCGTAGCTGTGTTGTTCGGCCTACCTTTTTCAGATTTCTCTGGGCAATCAATAAGATAGTGGTCAAAGGAACCACATCTAAAACAAACTCCACTCTTCATTCGAAACTCACCAAAATGTAGCTTGTTACTGTGTTTGCACTTAGGTCTAGTGTTTCTAGCATTACCCATACTCACTACATATGTAGCCTAAGATTTAGGACTGAAGCATCGGGTACCTCTATCTCTACTAGAGTATCCTACAGAAGTAGTAGAACGGTCGTGGTATTTCTTTCATTTCTTCGATGTTGACTGATATGACTTTCCAGTCAATCTCTTGAATCTCTGGCTTCAATTTCAGCTTGTCTTTTCTCTTTACTCAGCTCTTCAGCTTTATATGCCCGATCTACTAGTACAATAAATTCTTTCAACTCGAGGATCCCGAATAATAGTTTTATATCCTCATTTAAGCCATCTTCAAATCACTTACACATTGCAGTCTCAGTTGGAATACATTCTCGAGCATATTTAAACACTGCCATATGACTTTGTTGAAGTTCCAGGAATACTTTATGTTTCGGGTCAAGAAACCTCTAACTAATGTATTTCTTTCGGAACTCAGTTTGAAAGAATTCCCAAGTGATATTCTCTTTTGGCACAACAGAAATTAATGTATTCCACCACTGGTAAGCTGAATCTTTTAACAGAGATACTACACATTTAAAACATTCAGCCAGAGAATAAGATAATTCGTCAAGAACTCTGATAGTATTTTCTAACCAGAATTTAGCTCTCTTAGGATCATCCTCAGTTGTAGCTCGAAATTCTTCAGCACTGTATTTACGGATCTTATCAACAAGAGGCTTACCAATTCTAATAGGTTTTGTACTTTGAGAAATAACAGGAGTCGATTGAGGAACAAAAGGGGGTAGAGGTTGTTGAGCAACCGGGTTCGTTCATACAAACTCGGTGAACTGTTTATTCATTATCTGGAAAAAGGCTTTTTCAGCCTCTCCTCTCTGGCCCTTAGATACGGGCCTCGTACCACTTGAAAGTACTCCTTGAACGGAGGCTTAAGCGTTACTCTTTACTTTATCGGAATCAGCTCGGTTGGATGACATTGCTATATGAAAACATGTTTTAAAACGGTCAGGAGATATCACACTATTACAGGTTATATAATGGCATGTATAGTTAGACTCGTATATGCTACGTTAGTCTGAGAATAAACTAAACTGTAGCTCTGATACCAATAAATGTAACACCCCTAACCCGAATCTGTCGCCGAAACAGGATTACAGAGCATTACCAAAGTTTACAGATCAATTAATCAGACATTTCATATAATATAGCATTCATATCAGAAATCAATGGAAATAAAACATATTGTCCATTATATGAGCCATCGAGGCCTAAGTACACGTTAGAAACAAGTCGGGACTAAATCGGGCACTCAAAAAAATTTTCAAAAAATTTTGAAATTTTTCAAAGTTGTAAGGGACACACAGCCGTGTGGCTAGGCCGTGTGGGCATTTAGAATAAGGACACACAACCGTGTCCTAACCCGTGTCCATGCCCGTGTAACTCTCTGACTTGGGTCACACGGCCAAGTCACACACCCGTATGCTAGGCCGTGTTGAGCATACTAACTTGTGCAATTTAAATATACAGGGGACACACGGCTGTGTACACACGGATAAGACACATGCCCGTGTCTCTGCCCGTGTGGACAAAAATAAGTTATTTTCAAGCCACATTTCTCACCCAATTTGGTACCAATCTAAACACAACAAATTGCACATCAACAAGCCATAATAAGGCATTCAAATCAAGCGAAAATCAAATCTTAAACATGTAGTATCACAACATACAACCAATATGCCCTTAGCCATCTCATATGACAACTTAATAACATGTCAACCAAATATCCAAATTTACCTAGATATTCAAATGCATATATGCATAATTGTACCAAATATACTATTTGGTACCAATTATCAATATATCTATGAGATTTCCATCATTCAACCATACCAAACACACATTGAATATGATAAGGCCACATATATATACACATCAAAATATATCAAACACAAGTCATTCAAATGGCTAGTCTCAACAAAATCCTTATATGCCAACATTGGCCAAATTAACCTATACATGCCATTATAACCGAAATTAATTTGCTAAATGTAACACCCTTAACCCGAATTCGTCGCCAGAATAGGGTTATAGAGTATTACCGAAGTTTACAGATTAATTAATTAGACATTTCATATAATATAGCATTCATATCAGAAATCAATCGAAATCAAACATATTGTCCCTTATATGAGTCATCGATGCCCAAAATACGTGTTAGAAACAAGTCGGGACTGGATCGGGTAGTCAAAGAATTTTTTAAAAAACATCAAAATTTTTCAAAGTTGCAAGGACACACAGTCGTGTGACTCACACAGTCAAGAGACACGCCCGTGTCTCAGTCCATGTGGGCATTCGAAATAGGGACACATGGCCATGTCCCAACCCGTGTAACTCTCTGAATTGAGTCATACGGCCAAGTCACATGCCCGTGTGCTAGGCCGTGTTGAGCATACTGACTTGCATAATTTTAAAGATACAGGGGACACACGACCGTGTCACCTGAGACACACGCTCGTGTCTCTGCCCGTGTGGACGAAAATAGGTCATTTCCAAGCCATATTTCTCACCCAATTTGGTACCAACCTAAACACAAAAGTTTGCACATCCACAAGCCATATCAAGGCATTCAAAACGAGTCAAAATCAAGTATTAAACATGAAATATCACCACATCCAACCAATATGCCCTTAGGCACCTCAAACGAAAACTTAAAGACATGTCAACCAAGTATCTCAACTTACCTAGATGACCAAATTCATGTATGCATATTCAAACCACATTTTACTTTCTTTCACTCCACCAAATCAAACACATAACAGATATGATAAAGTCACTTATATACATATCAAAATATATCAAACACAACCCATTCAATTGGATAGTCTCAACAAAACCCTTATATGCCAACATTGGCCAAAATAACCTATACATGCCATTATAATCGGAATTAATTTACTAAAAGTAGCAAAAGAGCCGATGGATAATGTGAAATAGCTCCGACCAGTTTCCAACCCGTACGAGCTTCTAAATTACTATAAAACATGGAAAATAACACAAAGTAAGCATTTAAGCTTAGTATGTTTATATAATACGAAATTTAACTTACCATATATCCATACAATAGGTAAGTAAACATAACATATCTCAACCAATTTGGCCAAAAGCCTAAACACATGATCACCGACATATTAGCCATGAAAATCACATATAAAATCCAACACACATGTTTGAATTCATCAAATAATCACATTTCATGTATTTTATGTATATACCGGTAATAGTTCATATCAAACTCATATGATTTCATAACAAAACTATGTCCATTGAACCATTTAAAATATCATTAGATACACAAGTAGTACACACGAGGTGTACTGAACTGTAATCTATCACTTCATATTCTTGTATGCTCATACGAGCTGTAAACAATAAGCTCTTTCAAGCTGAATAACGAGAAGCTTATGCGAGCTAAATAACGGGAAGCTCATGTGAGCTGAGTATCGGGAAGCTCATAAGAGTTGTGGTGTGTCCGCAACACATGTAGGACCCCAACCAAATCAGTAACCCTAATGACATGTCATTTGTATTCTACGAATTTCATAAGGTTCAAACGGGACTTAGTAATCGTCGAATATATAGCCGGTATTTATTCATGGCAATTGTACAATTCAAAAAAAAATAATTCAATTTAACACATATTAATGTGCAATTTAATTACATGAACTTACCTCGACGAGTTTATGTAGATACGAAGGCGACTAATTCGATATTTTTCCTTTGCCTCGATTTAACTCCGTACTAGTTCTAATCGGATCTATACGAATGAATTTAACTCAATTCAATATAATTCATATTCAATTTAATCCAACAACACATTTTTGGACAAATTATTATTTTACCCCTATACTTTTAATTTATTACAATTTAGTCCCTAGGCTCGGAAAATAACTTTCATGCAATTTAATCCTTACACAAGTCTAGCCGATTTTTATACATATTAATACTAGCCCATATTTTTCATAAAATTCACAATTTTACCATAAATTTATCATCTTTTTCAATTTAATCCTTAATTGATAATTTCATCAAAATTCTCTTTACAAAGTTGTTTATCTAACAACAACATTTCATTTTCTATCATAAAATTTCATAATTCAAGCATACTCATCAATGGTAAAACTCTAATACTTTAATGATTTTGCAAATTAATCCCCAAGTTAGCTAGATTAAGCTATTACGATCTCGGAAACATAGAAATCATTAAAAACGAGACAAGAATACATACCTAACTAAGCAAAACAAGCTTGCTAATATTTCAACCTTCCATGGCTAGGTTTCTTTCTTTTCTTCTTCTTCTTTTTTTTTTGGTAGTAGATGATGATGATAATAGATTTTTTTTATTTAATATCACTTAATTCATTAATTTCCAAAATTACCCTTAATAATTCATTAAATTTCCAATGATGACTATTCATGCTTAACCATAAGGATTTTAATGGTCTATTTATCATATAAGGACCTCTAATTTAAAATTCTATAGCTATTTAATTCCTTTAGCTATTAGAACTCAACTTTTGCACTTAATGCAATTTAGTCCTTTACATCAAATTAGGTATGCAAACGGTAAAATTTCTTAATAAAACTTTTATACGGTATTTCTATCATACTATAGACCATATAATATTAATAGAAATGAATTTTTTCGACTTCGGATTTTTGGTCCTGAAACCATGTTCTTATTTCACTGAAAACAGACTGTTACACTAAAAGTACCAAAAGAGCCAATGGATAGTGTTAAATGGCTCTGACTAAATTTCAACCCGTACGAGCTTCTGAATTACTATAAGACACGAAAAATAACATAGAGTAAGCATTTAAGCTTAGTAAGTTCATATAATTCGAAATTTAACTTACCATTTATTCACATTTAAGGTAAGCATACAAATATATCCAAACCAATTTGGCCAAAAGCCTAAACACATATCATCAACATGTTAGCCATGTAAATCACATAAAGGATCCAACACGCATGAATGAATTCATCAAGTAATCATATTTCATGAGTTTCATGTATATACCAGTAATAGTTCATATCGAACTCGTATAATTCATAACAAAATTGTTCCCATTGAACCATTTAAAATATCGTTGGATACATGGGTAGTACACCCGAGGTGTACTGAACTGTAATCTGTCAATTCATATTCATATATGCTCATACGAGCTGTAAACAGGAAGCTCCTCTAAGCTGAATAACAGGAAGCTCATGTGAGCTAAATAACGGGAAGCTCATAAGAGCTGTGGTGTGTCCGCATCACATGCAGGACCCCAACCAAATCGGTAAACCTAATGACATGTCATTTGTATCCTACGAATTTCATAAGGTTCAAACGGGACTCAGTAATTGTTGGATATGCAATCGGTATTTATTCATGGCAATTATACAATTCACAAACAATAAATCAATTTAACACATATAAATGTACAATTAAATTACACGAACTTACCTCGACAATGTACGTAGATATGAAGGTAGCTAATCCAATATTTTTCCTTTGCCTCTATCTAACTCTGTACTAGGTCTATTAGGATCTATACGAATGAATTTAACTCAATTCAATACAATTCATATTCAATTTAGTCCAGCATATATTTCAAAAGAATTACTATTTTGCCCCTATACTTTTAATTCGTTACAATTTAGTCCCTATGCTCGAAAAATAACTTTCATACAATTTAATCCTTAATCAAACCTAGTCAATTTTTATACATATTAATAACAGCCAATATATTTAATAAAATTCACAGTTTTACCATAAATTTATCATCTTTTCAATTTAATCCCTAATTGATAATTTCATCAAAATTCTCTTTATAAAAGTTATTTATCTAATAACAACCTTTCATTTTCTATCATAAAATTTTATAATTCAAGCATACTCATCAAATACTTTAACAGTTTTACAAATTAATCTCGAGCTAGCTAGATTAAGCTATTACGATCTCGCAAACATAGAAATCATCAAAAATGGGACAATGATACATACCTAATTGAGCAAAATAAGCTTGCTAATATCTCAAGCTTCTATGGCTAGGTTTTTTTTTTTATGTTTGGTGGATGATGATGATAATAGATTTTTTTATTTAATATAACTTTATTCTTTAATTTCCAAAATTAACCCTAATGTTTCATGAAATTTCCAATGATGACTATTCATGCTTAACTACTAAGCATTTTAATGAGTTAATTACTATATAAGGACCTCAAATTTCAATTTCTATAACTATTTAATACCAATAGCTATTAGAACTAAACTTTTGCACTTAATGCAATTTAGTCCTTTTCATCAAATTAGGTATGTAAACGGTAAAATTTCTTGACAAAATTTTAATATTGTATTTATATCATACAATAGACCATAAAATAATAAAATAAAATTTTCTCCAACTTTAGATTTGTGGTCCCGAAACTACTGTTCTGATTTCACTGAAAACGGGTTGTTACACCTTATGCCTTTATGAAGAAAATATAAATGTTACCTTTGCTAGTTGACTAATATAAAAACATTATCCAGTTAAAATTTCTAATGTGTTTATAATTCTAATTTATGATAAAAATGTGTTTGAGGATCAAATTGATTTGTAAATGTAGAGAGTTAAATTTGTTGAGTTATTTAAAATTAGGATCAAATTAATAAAAATGGGTAGGTATTAAAGACTAAATGCATTACTAAACCAATTAAAAATAAAAAGACATATCATCATCATTTTCGTTAACGATTTAAAGGAAAGGAACTAAAACAGAATCGACTGAAAATGCGAATGACAAAATTGAAAGTTTTTGTAGTTTTGTGACTAAAACATAAACATTCTAATATTTGTATCATCATCATATAATATTAGTGTTGCATAATTCCTATTGGTAATCATGAGGTGTGGTGTGATAGTTGCTCACCTATCTCTTAACCATGAGGTCGGGGGTTTGATTCTTACCCATAAATATAAAGCACATTTCATGGCCAACCATTTATCTCTTCAGTATAACTTATATTTTTTCTTTACACACTTCTATTTTGTTAAGTCCCTTAATTTTTTATTTCATGTGATTAGATGAAGGACAGTTGATTTTGATGGTAATTTTATAAATAGAGCAAAATAGAGAAGTGAAGCTCATGAAATTATAGTACTAAAATATTATTACATCAATCTAAACAAACTTCACCTAAAATATGGTTTCAAGTTGTATGAGTTTGTACTAATATATTAACTTGGGGTTTTTTTTACCTAAATAATACAAAAAAAGTAAAAAAATACCAAAATGGTACAAACATTTTATTATGTACCAAAATGGTACAAACAGTAGTGGAGGGACTGCCACAGGTGGCACCAATGGTGCCAGTGGCAGAGGCAGCACCAAAGGTGCCACTGCCACAGGCGGCACCCCCCCTTTATTCGTATTTTTCTTATTTTCGAATTTTTTTATAAAAATAGTATTAAAAATAAAATACCAAAAAATATGTTTATGAAAAAATAAAATACGAAAAGAAATAAAAAATGAAAATAGTATATTTACTGAAAGTAATAAAATTCGAAAAAAGAAAAATACGAACAAATGGCCAAAATAAGGGTTTTTCAATAAATTTATATAAAAAACATACTAAAATAACACATTTCAAACATTATGTACTAAAATAATATAAAATAATAAAATACGAAAATAATATATTTTTTGAAAGTAATAAAATCTGAAAATAAGAAAAATACGAACAAATGGCCAAAATGAGGGTTTTTTACTAAATTTATATAAAAAAATACACTAAATTAATACATTTCAAACTTTATGTTATAAAATAATATAAAATAATAAAATAGTATTAATTTAGTGTGTTTGAAATGTATTAATTTAGTGTGTCTTTTTATATAAATTTAGTAAAAAAACCCTCATTTTGGTCATTTGTTCGTATTTTTCTTATTTTCGGATTTTATTACTTTCAAAAAAATATACTATTTTCGTATTTTATTATTTTATATTATTTTATTACATAAAGTTTGAAATGTATTAATTTAGTGTTTTTTTTATATAAATTTAGTAAAAAAACCTTCATTTTGGCCATTTGTTTGTATTTTTCTTATTTTCGGATTTTATTACTTTCAAAAAATATACTATTTTTGTATTTTATTATTTTATATTATTTTAGTACAAAATGTTTGAAATGTATTATTTTAGTGTGTTTTTTTATATAAATTTATTAAAAAATCCTCATTTTGGCCATTTGTTCGTATTTTTCTTATTTTCAAATTTTATTACTTTCAAAAATATACTATTTTCGTATTTTATTATTTTATATTATTTTAGTACATAATATTTGAAATGTATTATTTTAGTGTGTTTTTTTTTATATAAATATAGTGAAAAACATTTATTTTGGCCATTTGTTCGTATTTTTTTTCCGAATTTTATTACTTTCAGCAAATATACTATTTTCGTTTTTTATTTCTTTTCGTATTTTTTTCATAAAACATATTTTTTCGGTATTTTATTTTTAATACTATTTTTATAAAAAAAATCTGAGAATAAGAAAAATACGAATAAATGGGAGGTGCCGCCAGTGGCAGTGGCACCTTTGGTGCCGCCTCTGCCTCTGCCACTGGCACCATTGGTGCCGCCTGTGACAATCCTTCCACTACAGTTTGTACCATTTTGGTACATAATAAAATGCTTGTACCATTTTGATTTTTATTTTTATTGTATTATTTATGTAAAAAACCCTTAACTTGGTGTAGATTAGAGGTGCTCATGGGCCGGGCGGCCGGCCCTGCCCGACGGCCCGCCCGAAATATGGGCTTGGGCAAAAAAATGAGGCCCGTTTAGAAAACGGGCCGGGCCTCGTGCACCACTTTTTTGGCCTGGGCCCGGCCCGGCCCGTTCCGATATTATAAATATATATTTTTTTTAAATTTTAAAATATTTTTTACATACTTTTTTAATTTTTTTTAAATTTTAAAATATTTTAAAATACTTTTTTTTTTAATTTTTTTAATTTTAAAATATTTTTAAAATACTTTTTTTTTTAATTTTTTTAATTTTAAAATATTTTTAAAGTATTTTTTTTAATTTTTTAAAATTTTTAAAATAAAAATGGGCCGGTCGAGCCGGGCCGGGCTTATTATTTTTTTCCCGGGCCGGGCCTGGGCAAAATCTTAAGCCCATATTTCGGGCCGGGCCAAAATTTTTTTATGGGCCTAGCCCGAACCCGGCCCGGCCCATGAGCACCTCTAGTGTAGATTGACAACCAGTAATAAATATAAATATTACATGTGAGAGGTAGATGTCAAAATAGCTTTTTGTTTCTGCTCTTCTGTCTTCCTCTAAGTTTGATAGTGCCTGTCTTCTCAAGGCTAGGGCTTTTGTCTTTTGTTTCTATTGGAGGAGGAATATTTTTGTTTAAATTTTTAATTTTAATGAAAATATCTAGTTATTACACTTCGGGTTTTTTTTTATCAAAATAGACTATATATTAAAAATCAAAATTCGATACAAAGAAAAACTATAGGTATCAATTTCAACTGTGCCTCCATATAAACATGGGTTTTTACAGATACACAAAATAAGATTCCCGACCTTCTTGTTTTTAATAAGTATAACGTTTGGGAGGTAAAGACTACTTTTTGTTAGTTGCCATAGACAATGCCAATTATTACAACACAAAATATGGGGTGGTTTGCTATGATGATTTACATTGTGAGGATGCGAAAAGCAATTAAGATAAAGGTGATTCACACCATGAGAGTGTGAAGAGCTGCTAGGAAGATGGTGATTTACACTGTGAAAGGTGCGGAGTTATCATACTAAAGATTAAATGAGATTGTGGGATGAAATTTTAATAGAGCAAGGTTGTTTGTGTTTTCTTATCCTCTTTACCCTAATGATAAGAGGATATATTTATAGAGAAATCGAGGCTAGGCGCAAATTCTAATTAGATCTGTCCAAGGGTCGGGTTTGGATAAGGATTGTTGCACTTTTGAGCTAGCATGAATTCAATTTATATAATTAAAAATATTTTTAAATTAAAATCTTATTATAAAAGATATAAAATAGCAATTGAAAATTATGTTTTTAATATTTTATTAATTTTTAAATAGTAAAATGGTTTTTTAAATAGACCGAGCCAACCCAAAAATAAGCTTAGGCTTGAAAAATATTTTAGAATCGAGTCTCGACCCAATCTATGGGCATCTCTAGTCCCGGCCACTTGAATTCTCCTCGTAAGTGTAATGATAGAGTGGCATGTGTCAACTTAGGGCACTATTAAAGTAAATATGCGAAGTTAGATGAAATACTTCTCTTCTTTTATGTATATAACACATTATCCGATCAAACTTTGAAAATTTTAGTTTGACATAGATGGGGAATGAATAGGATAAGAAATCGTAAGTTCTGCTTTTAAATATCATTTTAATCGATATGAAGTAAATATAAAAAGAGTAGCTAAAACAAAGTGAACATTGAGTTGGGCCCCCCAGTGAAAGAGCAAAACGAAGTTCAAAGAAGAGTTGCGATGAAAACCAGTGAGTTGGAGCAATCTTTGTCCCCAAATTTGTAAGCATGATTTGTAAGCCTTCTACCACCTTGTTTTTGGTTTTAATTTCTTATACAGACATCATGGCCCCATGCATTCCGCATTGTTTCTTTGTCCTCTTGCTCGAATTTGCTAATGGTCGGACAACCTCTTTCATGCCTTTCATTTCATTCCATCCCTTTCTTCTTTATATTAATATATTTTTCATTTATACATAAAGCTTGTCGTCATCTGATAATGAACCAAAAAAAAAAAAACCAAGTATTAAATGTTAGATTTTGGATCACATGTTTATAAAATGCTACCAGTTGGAGATGATTTATGTTAGGTTAAGCTATTAAGAAACTTGTCTGGTTCAAGTTTTGTGAATAAAAAATAAACATCCCATTTAAAATCCGACCCAGCTTGATTCTACTTAATACCAGACATCCACAGCATCTGAATATCGTTTATCGACCATGCAACTGAACTCCAGAGTAAGGTCTTTGTGCTCTCTTCATATTTACGAATATACTAAATTTTATTTTAAAGAAATTATTAAATTGTTAATAAAAATGTATAATATTATTTTCTTTTACAAAACTATGTGAAGAGTTGTTAAATGAGAAATAGTAGATACAATGATAAAACCACCCCCCAAACTAAAAAATGAGAGTCAGTTGCAGATATGATTGTATGTACGACTTAAATCCATGTTAGATTGACATTTCTTTTTCTTATATTCAAAAGATTATACATCCATAATCATGTTCGACAAAGTGTTAAATACTTCAAAAATAAATAAATTTAAAGTTGAGGAAATATAGTTAGTTACCCAGAAGTATAAACTAAATGGATAACACAAATTATTGGGGTTTTCCTATAAAAAAAAAGTTGAATCTTGGATGCAGAGGGACGTCAGATCTGGACATCAGCAAATTACAGAACATGAAGTCCATAATTATGACAACAGAATGAATGCACAACCACCACAACTACTCCAACAAGCTTTGGCTCTTCATTTTCAATAAAATACATGTGTCAGACTCCCGAATCTAACACATATTCATATATAAATACCGCATATGATTATTTAAATATATGGAAAAACTTTAAAAAGGAAAAAAGAAAAAAGCATAACAATATCCAACATTTACCCCAAATCTGAATAACATGGACAAAAAGGATTACTATGGAACTTTTTCATAAAGAACTGCTACTGCTGTCACTTCAGAAGTCTTTCGAAGCCTTGTGAAGAAACTCACGTTTATAACAAGTTGCTAGAATGTGGATGATCAACTCGTCCATTACTGGTTGAATGCCCTTTCCTTCTCACCCTAATCCCTCTTATGATATTTCACTGTGAAAACTTCGAGATCAACTTGTCGACGTGAAATATGATATCATCTATGCGAGGGCGAACACTAGGCTGAGGCTGAAGCATCCAAGTCACGAATTGGTGAAGAGCTTCAGGATACTGTGGTTTAGGTCCAGCTGGCCACTTAATCTGTGCATTTACAATGGCCAGTTGCAGGCTTCCTCCAGATTCTCCAAGTGCATACTCAAATGGGGATACCCCATACCTGCAACAAATGCCAATGAACAATATAAGTGGATAATTTTTTTTATAAAAGCAGCTAACTACATCATCTCGAAAAGGTTGGACATAGAGTACACAAACAATTATTTCCGAAGATAAATGAAAGCATCTGATGGAAGTACAAACCTGTAACTGCTTTAACTTGTTTTACCAAAATTATCATCAAAATACAACTTCATGACTCTTTCTACCAACACTAATGGGCAACTTAACTTTGAAATACAAAGGCCTGCTTTTCGCATTATTTAACTTTAAAATCAAATACTTAAAATATGCTCCTTAGATTTAGCCAGATTCAAATACTTTGTTTACTCTTTGTCTACTAAATTGTTTTTAGGAAGAAACGTAATTAACAAATGAAATGAAAGTACAAAAAAAAAAAAAACAAGTTTATTAAATGAAAGAAAACACTGTTTAAGAATTGATTCTTACATTATTGCATATAAAGTGCACCCCAATGCCCAAATATCGGTTCGCTCATCAACATCTGCATGGCTTGGGCAATCCCACAACTCAGGAGCTCGGAAAGGTGCTGCACAGTGCTCAGATGCCCATTCCTATATATGGAAAGAAAAACAACCATGATCATTGTAGAACACGCACTAAGTTTATAGATAGAAATAAATATCATATTCAAACTTAAGCAGAAAAAATAAGGATGATAACCATAAGACAATGCAGTAAAAACAAATCAAGAAAATAAGAAGACTTTCAGCATGTTTTAGGATATAATAAATGCATCAAACAGATAGGCCAATTATGTACTCATACATCATTTTGTTCATGTTTAAGCATGCATATGTTTGTTGGTAGAACATGAAGCATACAGGTTTAAGGAACTAGAAGAGCTTGGGATAGTTTTCAGTGAGGATGAGAAAGAAGTTTGAAAACAGAGAATATAAGAAGACTCTTCAACACTGAAGAAAAGTAAAGAAGAAAAAAGCACCTGAAGCTGTAGTGCCTCAGAACGAGAGCGAATTTGCCTCCTTGCAGGACGAGCACTCCCGAAATCCATTAATATAGCAAGAGGCGATTCCCCTTTCCTATGGGTTAAAAGAACATTACCAGGCTTGACATCATTATGTGCATATGGAGGCTCAAGACTGTGCATATGTTCAAGTCCGGCACACAGCTGTGGAAATAATTTGGCAGAGTCAAAGTGCTTATAGTCAATTCGAATCAGTTATGACATTAATGAATCTGAAAAGAAAACACCATTACTAATACATAAAATGATCAAATATTAGAAAATAGAAGAATGCATCGGATCCACTGATAACAAGTGCCACATGGTTATCATTTAAACCTCTATAAGAAAATGGTTAGAAAAAGACAGTTTTACTTACCTGCCGAAATATTTGAAGAACATCCGAGGTAGAAAAGAAATCATTTTTAGCACTCATAGCTTTGAAACTGTCCAGTAATGTTCCATCCAAATGAACGGGAAATAGTAAATATGCTTCGTGATTCCATGATCCTTCTTGTGTAGGCTAGCCAATTAAATCAAATTGTTTCAGACAAATTCAGTTTTGCATGGAAAGTGGTTTAAAGAAAGAAAATGCATCTTGGAAAATAGTTTGTTTTACACCGCTAATTAGAATGAGAGATCTGAACAATTACCTTAACAGAAATGATAGCATGATCAAGAAGGGGAAGAAGATTACGGTGACTAAACAAGGATGAAACACGGATCTCCTCCCGAACCAATTCTAACTGTTCATTATTCTGAATGAGAACTTTCTTCATTGCATAAGTTCCATCATCTGCAAATGCAACCCAAGTAAGTTCATTCCAAAACCAAATTAATTTTCCCTTTGATCTGATGAATACACAAATACCAAAATAACACGATAAAATCTGGCAGATGGCATAGCAGATGTCACCATCCTAGATAGAATCCCCCAGCAAAAAAAAAGGTTAGCAAATCCATTTAAGATGTAAATTCAGATAATAAGAGGGAAAATGCAAATAAAAAAAAATTAAATTAAATTAAATGGGAAAGAAAAACCATCATAAAACTGAAAACATGATGATTCCATAATATACGAATTCTAGTCAAATGCCTTAGGTTTACCAACAGAACAGAGATCAAAGATTCAACTGATCCATAATTTTCCAATTGTAATTCGATCATCAGAAAACCTATGATCCAATTTTATCAGACCCCATATTCGATAAACCAGAATGGAATGAATCCGTACATTCAATCACAATAGTTGACACATTACTTGAGTTAAATTTCTACAATAAATAAATCACAAAACCCAATCCAATGAAGAAAAAAGAAAATGCACAATTTAGAAAAACATATAATTAGAAACTCAAAGCAATCAGCTACAAAAAAAAAATTAAAGAAACACCCAGATCAGTAGTAAACCAATCCAATAGAGCAGCACCCAAATCATAAAATCCTTGAAAAAGAACGAACCAGATAGATGAGAAGGGTCCTTGACTTTCTTGGCTAAGCCACCAGCTGAAATTGAAGAAGAATCGGAGGTGACTTCCTTAACCAGATAAACATAGGCGAAGCCACCTTCACCCAACTGCCTCACGATCTTGAACCTGATGTCATTGATCCAAACGTCTCCTCCCCCATTAGCAGCATCGTACATTGCATTAAACCCTGAAAATGTACACCCCATTGTTTTCCCCTTATGCCTTTCACTTGAAAAAAAATTCCTTTTACATCTTCAGATCTCTCATATTTTTTTTTTCTTTTTAGGGTGTGTTGGAATTGAGAAACGTAAAAATGGCGGATCTTAACAAGCACTCTCTCTTTCTCTCTCTCCTCTATGCTCTGTTTTGGAACATTATTTTTAGTTAACAGATTTCAGCATTTAAAGCTTTCCATTTTTCTGTCTAACAATAACTGTTAATTATTTTGTTTCGAATGGTAATTATTTGGAGTCAATTGCATTAAGTCTCTAAATTATGGTTTTTTATTCTAAATCGATTATCAAATTTTAAAATATTCTAACTATAGATACTTTCTATATTAAAATTATTAGTTTTATATTCAAACATGCGAAAATTTTCATAATTTTTACTGAAACTATCCTTTCCTCTTTTTCTTTTCTATTTTACTTTATTTTTACCTTTTAATTTTTAAAAGTAATGAGACAACATTTTACTTTTTTTTTTAAATTTTATTTTAAATTATGTCACATGTCATTTAATGGTAAATTAACATTTTCAATAATGGAAGGGTCTAGCTAATTTAACATCAATAGTTTGAAGATGTATTTAGAATGTTTTAAAATTTGGAGACTAATTTAAAAAATGACCATAGTTTAAGGGTGTCTAGTGCAAATTAACTCTTCTATTTATTTTAAAGATATTTTAATGTGTTATTTTATAGTTAACTGTCCTTGTATAGATTGTATAGGGTCCGGTTCCGAATAAAATTAAATGGAAATTATAAAAATATATGATTTGATAAGTTAAAAATGTATAAAACCAGAGTGAGAAAATAGGGAGTATGTTTCATCACTCGGATCACTAATTAAGACCTTTAAATGACCACGAGGTAGAGATACGGAGGCAAGTTGTGAGATATAAAACAAACTTTTTAAAAGTGAAAAGTTAAAAGTAAATTTAAGGAATATTTTGTTTTTGTAAAATATACAATTTTATGTTACAAAATCCTATAATTTATTCTTTTTACATTGTATATTTTTAATTACAAATAAATTGATCTAAAATATTAATAAATAACAATTTAGGTATATTCCTTCAAACCATACCTGTCAAACTTTAGCGGGTGAATTGATAAGGCATCTCTGTAATGGAAAAAAGGAAGAAGAAGCATCTCTTACAGTGGTCCATGTTTGTAGGATTATGTATCCCAAGAGTAATTGAGTTTTCACAAAATTATATTAAAAATTCTAAAACAATTCAATTATTAAAAAATGTATTTACAATTAAATTCAAAATAGAAAAACCACAAATAATAAAATAAAAATTATATAACCTTAAAATCATTGCTTATGACAATCTTACCCTTCAAATTATAACCTCAGCCTTTGAACTTAATTATTTTTTATTATGTACCAACTAAAAACAAATTTTCGTTAAACAAACTCTAGAAGGTGGCTAAGCAAGCAGCCTTTAGTTTGTTGCCAATGACATCCATCCAACTCAGTAATCACAAGAATCTCTACCTCTTCTTCCGCCTTTACATAAAAAAATCCCAGTAACAGTTTTTCTTGGTCTTTAAAGTTTGACCTCAAAGTCCTAACACTAAAGGTATGATCTTCAAACTATGATTCCCGGAACTTAGTTTACAGTCACCACAAATTGTTTTCATGCTCATCTTTGTTTCCCTTTAGCTTCTGGGTTCTTGTTATTTGTTGAGTTTCAATTCTGGGTATTTTGGATTTGTGTTTATTTTGTTGTTTGCTGTTGAATTTGATGGTTTTGAGTCTCCTTAGGAGCTCGAAAGTTCAAGCTTTTATGGTTTGTTCGTTGTCTTTTCGACCTTGAAATTTAATTCAGACTGGTTTCTATGTGTTCAATCAAGAGCATCAAAAAGGAAATGAATATCATGTTTCCTTGATCATAGTTTTAGTTACCTCTTCTTGGGATAATTGCTTAGCTTCCTTCAGAGGGGACATGGAAAAGCATAAAAGAAAGAGGAACTAGTGTTCATAAATCTGGTGAAGGGTGTAAAGGTAAACATTTTTCTGGTTAGAAAAAAAGAAGAAGAACATTTACGTATTATGAATGGGGGGAACACTGAAAGATAATGATGGTTTGATTTCTCTTCACTGATTTAAATGTTGTGATTAAATGAGCTGCTGACTGTTGTATAATTTGGCACCTGGATTCGATGATAAGCTCCTTAATTTTCACCATTCTATAACTGGTTCATGGGCATTTCCGTTTGTTCATGATCTGAACTTGTGTCTTCTTCATATTTTTGTTAGTCCTGCTAGATTATTATTACTTTGTAATTCCTAAAAGTTATTGAACTGCTGAATTTCCAGCGACATGCTTACCTTACCTTTTAACTTTGGCGAGTTATGGACTTTCCTCCCTTTGTGTTTTGGAAATCGTGATCCCACATCAAAAACTCCATGATTTTATTGTGATGTCATCTCTCTTGAAAATGTAAATATCTGACTGTTGCATCTTTCAGTGCAGCTGTATAAAGGAGAAGTTTCAAATCTCTTAATGGCTCAAGATACCTCTTCTGTTGCTGAATCACCTCGACGGCGCTCTGGTCTTCTGCGAGACCAGGTGCAGTTGATTAAAAGAAAAGACTGTGATCGCTATGAGATCGTTCCAATCGAAGATAAACTGTCCTTCGAGAAAGGATTTTTCATCGTAATTCGTGCATGCCAATTATTGGCTCAAAAGAATGATGGATTGATTTTAGTTGGAGTAGCGGGACCATCTGGAGCTGGAAAGACTGTGTTCACAGAGAAGGTGCTCAACTTTATGCCCAGTATAGCTGTCATAACCATGGACAACTACAATGATGCTAGCCGTATCATTGATGGAAACTTTGATGGTAAGAATTAGAGTTCTTAACATTTTTAAAACTTTCATGTAAGGTGATCCCATCTTTGATTAAGGTGCTTTGTTTTTATGTATGAGAACAATGGATGCCACCCGATATTGCTTGCTGACTTTGGTGGTTGACAATTAGCAGCACAGTATGCTTTTGGAAGCTTCTATGTTAAGAGCTGCTGTTTTATCTGCTAATGCTGTTGCATTTCACATTGAAATAAAATTTAGGAGGCAAAATTGATAGGAGATAATTATTTCTAATTATATAAACGGAATACAAAATGTGCAGTAAAAGCAATATGTGCTTAAGCTCATTTTTGTTAGCTATAGCATTCTATAGTTTGATTCAGGATATCTTTAAGCAAAAAAATAATTATAATTAATGGGAATTTTCATGAGTTATAGCTACCGTAAAACATAACTTATAGAATACTTTCCAGTGCAATGGTATATTTAGTTCTAAATATTGGGTAGTTGGAAAGCAGAAGGCAAATATGGCCTTAAGATTACTTCATTTGAAATCAGGATGTTAAAATAGATGCGTGGTCATATAGAGGGGAAAATGGATTAAGAAGCATAGTTTTCTTTGGGAATGTTGAGATAGATGGGCAGCCAAATAAGAAATGGACGATCTTTAGAAAGTAAAACTGTAACGGTTAAGGATGAACTGATAAAATGACCACTTGGTGGATTGGTCATGTACAATGTAAACCATGAAGAGAGCTAAACATAGACCAAGAACATATTTCTTGAAGCAGTAAGGCTAGATATGGCAGCTTGAGATCTCTTGATGTAGCCTTTGATTGGATGGAATTGAATCCTTATTAGTTATTATTTATTTTACATACTAATTGCATTTCTTTAATTTTAGATGTTTTGGTCAACATTTTAAACTGGTCCCACAGATAACTTGATTGTTTGGTATATGTAACACTAATGCCTTAGTCTGTGGCACGCATTGTGCCAATGTGTGGGATCCATTTTCTTTACTAGAACGATTTTGTATTGCAATGGCTGGAGGAGGATGCATGGTAAAGCTCTGATTATTGTAGTATTATGAAACAGACCCACGGCTGACTGATTACAACACACTGCTTGAAAATATTCATGGTTTAAAAGCGGGGAAACCTGTTCAAGTTCCAATTTATGACTTCAAGTCTAGCTCTCGCATAGGATACAGGTTCCCTATCTCTCTTTTATTTTTTGCTATTGTTTTAAGACATAGAAGCTCTTTTCATACGGGTTTAATGATGTCTCCACTCTCCACTTATTCAGCCTGCTAGGCAGGAAAGAAAAGAGACAAAAGAAAGGAAAGTGCATGCGAGCGGTTGGAAACAAATAATATGCATGTTCTTGATCTAGTTTTATTTATCATGATTACAGGACACTTGAAGTGCCTAGCTCCCGCATCGTGATTATTGAAGGAATATATGCCTTAAGTGACAAATTGCGGCCTTTACTAGATCTTCGCGTATCTGTCACTGGGGGTGTTCACTTTGACCTTGTCAAGAGAGTGTTACGGGACATTCAACGTGCTGGCCAAGAGCCTGAAGAAATTATCCATCAAATCTCTGAAACGGTTTCTTTATCTTACCTATTTTACTTTATAGGTGTCTGATTTAGCTGTTTTGTGAAATCATACCTAGTAATAGCCTTAAGTGCTTTATCAAATGCCTCCAAAACAAAGAGTAGTTATAGTAGTTCTCATGCACTTCTTTTCACACAGGTATATCCTATGTACAAGGCTTTTATTGAGCCAGATCTCGAAACAGCACATATTAAAATCATCAACAAGTTTAATCCGTTCACTGGATTTCAGAATCCTACTTATATTTTGAAGGTCAAGCTCAAACTCCATTATTTCCATGTCGGAGTAAATGGTTCCATGTTCCTTATTGTAGTACTACTTTCTTCCCACAACTTTACAACCAAGGGTTTTCTATCATTGTAGTCTACAAGGTTGGTGACACTGGATCAAATTAAGGAAGTTGTATCTGAGGAACACAAAGAAACTATAGAGGAAACATACGACATTTATCTTTTACCCCCTGGTGAAGATCCCGAAGCATGTCAGTCATATCTGAGGATGAGGAACAGGGATGGCAAATACAATCTCATGTTCGAGGTTAGATGTTTCATTTTTAAGCCTTTTAAAATTCTTAATGAGAATATAGTGGCCTTCTCTGGGTCCATAAAAGTTTTCTTCCTTGTCAGCAATGAGATGTGCTAATCTCAATCCTTTTTGTACTTCAAACTCCACTGGGGTATAGATGCCAGGTTTAGTTAGAATCATATTTTCATTGGAATCTCTCTCTTCTCATAGATCTTTACCGAATCTGAAAACAGCTGTTTTCATATATAGACATTGTATGTTTATGCCCTTTTTTGTCTAAAAATTAGAATTAAACAATACATGGAGGCAAAAATATTAGATGCTGTTTTAAATCACATGCAGTCAAAAACAGAATTAAACAGTACATGTAAGCAAAGTAATATCTATGTTTCAAGAATTTGTGAGAGCTAGTTTGGATTTGATTTCTTTTATAAGTTATGATGACAAAACCAAACATTTACACAAAAATTACTTTAGATTCAATATGCTAATCTATTCGAGAATGTATAAGAATGTTCCTTTAAGATTTACTTCTATGTTCTTTCATGAGTTATTTTGCTCATTTTATACTAAATATGATATCCAAAGTCCTCTCAAATTTAGGTTTTAATGCCATATTGGGTGTTTGATTTGTCTTAACTTTTGATATTTAGGATTCTGCTTAATATTCTTTTAGGATTAACTTAAATGTGGTAAGTTTTAGAGCTTCTGACCAACTTGCCTGGTTCTCAGGAATGGGTTACTGACAGTCCCTTCATAATATCACCAAGAATAACTTTTGAAGTTAGCGTGCGTCTTCTTGGAGGACTAATGGCTTTGGGGTATACAATTGCAGCCATCTTGAAAAGAAGTAGCCATGTCTTTTCTGATGATAAGGTGTCCGTGAAGATCGATTGGTTGGAGCAACTCAATCGCAAATACGTTCAGGTATCATATCCTTTAACGTATGTGTATATCATTTGACATGGTTTATATATCAGGGTAATGTGATCTTTTGCCTCTTTTCTTATTCTGAAACATGTGTTTGGTCTTAGTTATCACAACAGTCATGTACCTAATTGGTTATGGCTTAAGATAACAGCACGATTTTTTATGGCAATACACAATTGGTTTTCTTCATTTATCTAAAAGGAACCAACAGGTCAACAAAATAGCATAGCATCCTGAGCATCCAAGCACAGCTGGCTGCTGAAATAGAATAGTCAACAAGTAGCTATAACTTTGGTAAGGGATAACTCTTTTCCCTTGAAAGCCCTTATCCTAGGCCTCTACTAATCCGCAACAGAAGCCACCACTACCCAATGAATTCTTAGCAGAATAACTCGATAAAGGATGGTGAACTGGCTTTGCGCTGCCTTGCTATAAAGCATCTATTTGAGTTGTTACAGATGACTTATTAGGTACGGGTTGCACAACTTAGAACTAACTGCAATGGTATGTTGTTTCTATAAGGTGCAAGGTCGAGATCGCCTATTTGTTAAATTCATAGCTGAGCAATTGGGTTTGGAAGGTTCATATGTTCCTCGTACTTACATTGAACAAATCCAGCTGGAGAAGCTTGTAAATGATGTTATGGTATGATTATTCAAGTTGAACATTAAATTTTTGAGCTCTGCATGCTGCTAACTTGGGAAATATGTTTAGGCATTACCAGATGATTTGAAAACAAAGCTTAGCATTGATGATGACTTAGTTTCAAGTCCTAAAGAAGCCCTTTCCCGAGCCTCTGCTGATCGGAGAATGAAGTATCTCAGCCGGTAATTTTTATATCAAGCTACGGTTTTTCTGTCTTTTAAAAAACGTAGTGCTTTTCCACAACTTCAACAGAAAGATTAATTTAATGTGTTATTCTGTCTTATTTTTCTTTACAAAAGCACCTATTCTAATCCTGATAACAGTCACATATGAAATTCATCTATGTGTGGACCAGTATCTCGCACTCGTACGCGACCCAACGGGACAAGAATTTGCCGAAGCTGACAAAACTTGCTATTAACAGTAGAAGGTTTGATGGAAGGGCCCCAGAGTCACCTACTCCAGTAGTGAATCCGGTGAGTATGTTGACCCTGAACTAATTTCTGGAACACAAGTCTAGTTTTTCTTTATCCACTGTCAGAATCCTGACAACCTGACAACCTTTCTGGTTGCTGAAAAGTTCAAGTGAAAGAAAACAAAAGCCTGACAACCTCCCCCCGTTATCTCCTCCAAGAAAAGAAAAAAGAATGGATTAATTTCAATTCTTCAGAAATTTTATGAGATTTCTGTAAAAGTTGGGCTCCTGAATGAATCCTAAACCTCTCAATCAAATAAATCAATCTTGGTCCGTGGTCATAATATTTGATTACTTTTTGTTTGGATTGCTTAAAATTGATTCCCTTCATAGTTTTGTTTATTACTTTCGTTACTGGTCATTCATTTGTGTTTTAGGGAGTTGTTACACAGCTCTCGGAGCAAATTTCAACTTTGAATGAAAGGATGGATAAGTTCACGTCAAGTATAGAAGAATTGAATTCCAAGCTTTCTACCAGGACCATTTCGGCTAGCCAACAAAATTTAGCTGTGCAGGCCGAAGCCTGCAATGGTTCTTTACCGACATCTCTTTTCGTAACTGGCTTGGGTAATGGTTCACTAACTGGTTCACTAATGCCTCATTCTTCATCTTCTTCCCAGTTGGCTAGAGAGTCCCCACTCATGGAAGAGGTAGCTTCATGTCCTAGTTCAAACCCTACATTTTGTTTCTCTAATCTGACCTTTTTTTATGTTACTTGTTCCGGTTCTTGGTTTTCATGGTCGCATCAACGGAAATGATTGTCTGAATCTTGGTTTTTAACCATGCAGGTTCTAGTTATTGCAAGAGCACAACGCCAGATTATGCATCAGTTAGACAATCTGAGCAATCTGATACATGAATACCGGGGAGAAAGATGTCACCAAGAAAGGAACGATCGATCAAACAGAGCAATTGATGTTGATACTATTGGTGTTCCGCTGATCTTTACTCTAGCAATTGGTGGTTTAGGAGTAATTTTGTTTAGGAATCTAGCATCCCAAAAGTAACATCATCACTTGGAGGTCCAAATTGCGATTTCTGGCATCGCGAAAATGGTCTTATGCCCCTGTGCTTTAAGGGACCATGGAGGGCTAACACACGTACTGTAGGTTGGCATGGAAAAATTGTAAATATTGGAAAAACAAATAAAGGTGAAATTCTGAAACTAGTGTTTATCCAACATATGTCTTCTTCCTGTTATTTAATTTTTACAGTGAGTTCTATAATCAGAGAAAATCTCTGCAATCTTCTGATGTGAGAAATTTGTACACCAGTAGAGTGGATATATTTTTGTCATGTTCGTTAACATAAATGAACAGAAGCCAACCTGTTAATGAACTATTTAACAAACAATAATTTATTCACAGGCCAAGCAGGAAACGTAATTCTGATACATTTCATGTGTTTTTTTTTAACCATTACACATTTGAGAGAAAGAGATGAGAATTTAACTAAATAAAGACAGAGGTGGGTTAAAATGAAAGCACATAAGCCAGATACATAGTTACAATGAAGTATCAACTCAGTAAAGCACATCGCCTAGAAAAGCAGAAGATAGAATCTAAACATCAAAGCTTACATATATATATGACAACACAATTTCTTAAAAGAGTGAGGATGTAAGCTCAGATATATCTGCTACTACCTGGCTATAATCGGCCTTTATCTTTTCTTGTTCCGCAGGGTCTAGTTTGCCTTTGGTTGGCTTGGTTAGCACCAGAACGCAGCACGTTGGTCTCTTGGTAGCTCCTGCAGTTGCAAGATCCTGAAATGGCAGAAGAAACTAATCAAACAGGCTCCACGTGAGACAGCTGATCGCTAGTTCATTAACTCAAGCTACAAACCTAAGCATGACATTAATCCGGAATGAGCCCTTTAGTTGTGCTGTGTATGTTTAGGGTCGGAATTCTGGGCTGTACAGATTGAATTGGATGTCAATGTGGACTACAACCAAGAGTCTCTGTGGACTTAGAAAAATCGAACATAGATATACCATTGTGTTTGCTAAACCTAACAATGCAACTCTAATAAATAAAGGAAGAAAATGAACTCGGATGCGCTTGGCCATGTTATTGTAAAAGTGCAATGATAAATAATACAGAAGTTGGAAAATCACTAAGTGAAAAATTAGGTTCTATGGGATTTGATAGTCAAGCAGGATAACAATTGAAGGATGCAAAGTCACCGAATCATGCAGCAAAACAGAGGAGGTCAGAAGCTTACTTCTTTCGAAGGAACATAAACATAGGGAATGTCTGCCTCTTCACATAGAATCGGAACATGAGTTATGACATAGAAGATAGAAGGAACATGATTAAGCATTTATGTGATTAACATTAGAAGTTAAACTACTTTCAGTAAATTCAAAATTTAGATTGAATCAAATAAAAGAACTCCCTTCCATTCATCAATTGGCAGCAAAACAAGTGCCATCCATGTATATATTCATGTATTGCAATTTCCTTCTCAACTATGCAGTCCTAAACTCTGAATTGCTACAGAAAATTTTCAGACAGCAACCAAAATAGATATTCTTTTCCTAAATGTTCCTATAAAACATCAGTCATAACTCGGAGAAAAATGATGATACTATGTAATGGAAGTCGTTTACAGGCATGGTCAGATAAAAAAAAAAACAAGATTACGGTGTAGTTTTAAATCAAATTCCTGTTTAGAAATTTTATCAAACGAGCTTTGATCACTCAAGTGATCAAAGTATTTAGATGAAGTCAAACTTGTAAACGGATTTCCCCCCTCTCTCCATATTCTCATTCCTTAGTGATTACTCTGCTTCTTTCGGTGTAGCATAAATGTTGAAATCAGCACTCTTCTCAACTGAAACTCAGCAATTTATAAATTTGAACACTGGCATTAAAACAGATAATGGATTATTGCTACTCAGTTATGTTGTAACTCGTAGCTTATTTTACCCAAACAGGGAGGAGAGTGTCATATATCATATATTTGGAGAATCATACCCCATATTTCAGTCCAAATATGTGTTGGACAAATGTGCTCCACATGAGTATTTGAGTACAATGAAAAATCCAGGTACATTAGGGCATAAGAATCCTCCACGTAAAACTTATATCGGCATATCTCAACATAAGTAAGACACCAATATTTCTCAGTCCATGAAACTTATTCTTATATCTATCCAAATAAACATATCAGAGCATAGATCAGATTAAACATGCTTAAAATTGGAAGGAAAAGGCATACACAGAGAATCTGAAGTAAGCAAATATAATATATTTATATATAATAAAAAAAACTTTACCCTTTATGACCACGACTAATACTTTTAACCACTTCCTTTACTCCTCTCTTCAAGCATTTGTGCTCAGCAGCTACAGCAATGAAAAGAAATACATTGGTTAAATACTTACACGCCACCAAAAAATTCCATTATTAGAGCTTTGGGTTTTCCTTATCATGGCTAAAATACCAGAAAGAGATCTAAATTATTCCGATTTCACAAGTAAGTCATCATATGTATTCCGATTTATACTGAAT